>NC_050073.1:114472295-114776664 GCF_009764565.3 Dermochelys coriacea
TTTATTTTGGGGGAAGCCCTGTCCTTATCTTAGAGCAAAGATACAAGAGAACTCATAGATTGGTCAGAGGAAATAACCTCTACCCTTGTTGGCTGTCTCTAGTCTATAGGGGAATGATTGGTGATTCCAGATATAGAAGAGGGGGCAGCATTTGCCCCTTAATAAATTGCCTATAACTAAGTATTAAGTAGGTGGAGTAGTAAAGGTGTGTAGTGTATTTCCCCCTCCCCCCCAGTACTATTATAAATATCAGCTCCGGATAGGTTTTGAACCACTGGCCTTTTCTAGTGTGCATACACATTTTCAAATTTGTATGTTGTCATATATGGCTGTTTAATGAAGCAGCAGGTGTTTCAGCCTTACATAGACTGTATGAATCTCCGTCATTCTGTGGTATTCTTTGTACTATGTAATTGATTAGCTTTCTGTTCTGTTTGCATTGCTTGCAAAGTAATTATGATTTAATAGTCCTGTTTTTAAAAAGCCTTTTTACTTTTTTGTGCTACGTTCTTAATTCTTAATTATATTGGTATATCTTACTATTTTTAAGTCACTATTGATTTCTTGAAAATATTGGGCAAAATTCTTCTCTGCAATCCATGTAGTGGGTCTTAATTGTGATTTTCTTTTTAGAATATCAAGTGCGTACACATGGAGCACTCTTACTAATATCAGTTTTGTGCATATAAGGAGCACAATCTACTTGTGTTGGGATCTTCCTGGAGAACTGGAGAGGAGAGATGCTTTCTAAATGTTTTCCAGCAATTTTAAAACAAAAAGTAGAAGTAACAGCTTTGGCTGTACAGCATTATTGTTTGTATTGCTGGCTTCTTTGTGCTAGTTATTCTGTAAACACATAGGAGGAGATGGTCCCTGCCTTGAGGAGCTTGCAGTGTAATTTTACATAAGTAAGGCTACGTTTATGTCACAGAGGTAATGGAAGTCACGGGTTCCGTGACTTCCAGAGACCTCCATACCATTCTCTGCTTCAGCCCGAGGGGCTGCTGGACTCCAGAGCTGGCAGGCAGCAGGACCCTGGCAGTGACAGGTGACAGGCGGCCCCCTGTAAGGTTCCAGTGACAGGTGACAGACTTCTGAGGGGGCCTCAGGGTTCCAGCGATGGGCAACAGCCTTTTGTGAGGGGGCTTGGGGGAGAGAACACCTTGGGCTAGCAGCTCTCAGTGTTCCGTTTTCTCTTTGGGAAATATGGTCTCTCTGCAGCTCCCAGTCACCGTGGGTGGAGGGGGGGCCCCCCATAAGTTTCCAGCTGCCACGGGCAGAGGGGAAACCCCACAGCTCCCAGCTCAAAAGTATTGAGTTGTTGTAGTTTTAAAAAAATTATTTTGGTTCCTGACTTAGCTGTCATCACTAGTTGACTGGTATTTTGTAAGAAGTGGGGATTGAGGGATGATGGGAAAGTGTAAGGTCAATATATTCCCAGTGTTAAAATATTCACTTTCAGGTCTGATCTCCCAATTAGAATGTTTAATTATATTCCCTAATACAAAATTGTTTTCAGAAAAATGTCTGATGTTGACAGGGTATGATCAAAAAATAGTTCGAAGTTGTATATTAGCTAGAGAACTGGTTTGTTTTCAGATTTTGATTAAAACAGTGAAATGTACATAACATTTGCATTCTTATTCCCTTATCTATTTTATGTTGTTTGTTGTAAACTGTAGTTAGATATAAGTGTTATAGTTTGTTAAGCTGTGGCAGGGAAATGTAATTCTTAAATAACTCTTTTTCCATATGCTCAGGAACAGCTCACAGGAGAAATAATATCTTTTGCCTTGCAGTGTACTTAAAACTAGACTGCCTTGCAATGTATTTAAAACTAGACTTAAACCAGTGAAGGAAAGTGTAAGGCACATTCTTCTGTGCTACTGAAACTCATTTTGCCCTGGGGGAGGGGAACAACTTTAAAGGTGTCATAAAGCTTGTGGGCAAGCTTATCAGTTCACATAGTGGAGAGATGTAAATAGTGGGGTCTCTCAAGGATCTGTACTGGGACCAGAGCTGTTCAACACATTCATAAATGATCTGGAAAATGGGGTAAACAATGAGATGGCTGGAACCACCTTTTGCAGGAGATAAAAAATTAATCAAGATAGTTAAGTTCAAAGCTGATTGTGAAGATTTACAAAGGATTCACACTAAATAGGGTGACTGGCAGATGAAATATAATTTTGATAAATGCAAAGTAATGCATATTGGAAAAAATAATCCCAGCTATACATACAAAATGATGGGTTCTAAATTAACTGTTACCACTCAGGAACGAGATCTTGTAGTCACTGGATAGTTCTCGCAAAACATGCGCTCAGTGTGCAGTGGCAGTCAAACAAGCTAACAGACTGTTAGGAACCATTAGAAAAGGTATAGATAATAAAACAGAAAATTTAATAATACCCCTATATAAGTCCATGGTATGCACACACCTTGAATATTGCATGCAGTATTAAAAAAGGTTTCAGAGTAGCAGCCGTGTTAGTCTGTATTCGCAAAAAGAAAAGGAGTACTTGTGGCACCTTAGAGACTAACAAATTTATTTGAGCATAAGCTTTCGTGAGCTACAGCTCACTTCATCGGATCTTTTAGTATTAAAAAAGATATACTAGAATTGGAAAAGGTACAGAGAAGGGCAACAAAAGTGATTAGGAGTGTGGAACAGAAAGACTGGGACTTTTTAGCTTGGAAAAGAGACAACGAAGGGGGGATTCGATAGAGATCTATAAAATCATGAAATGTATGGAGAAAGTGAATAGGGAAGTGTTATTTACCCCTTCACAAACACAATAATGGGGGCGAGGGGTCACCCACTGAAATTAATAGCTAGTAGGCTTAAAACAAATATAAGGAAGTATTAATTTACACAGTGCATAGTCAACCTGTGGAACTCATCACCCTTGGGATGTTGTAAAGGCCTAAAGTATAACTGGGTTCAAAAAAGAATCGGTAAGTTCATGGAGAATAAGTCCATCTATGGCTATTGGCCAAGATGGTTAGGGACACAATTCCATGCTCTGCATGTCCCTAAACCTCTGATTGCCAGAAGCTGGGACTGGACGAGAGGGGATGGATTACTTGTTGATTGCCTGTTGTGTTTATTCTCTCTGAGACACCTGATATTGGCCATTGTCGGAAGATGTTGGGCTGGATAGACCATCGGTCTGACCCAGTATGGCCTTTCTTATGGTCTAAGGTGACCTGCAAAGGTTTTTAGGAATGTGTTTGTGTCCTTCACTTCTTTATGATGCATGAAAAACACCTGAAAGATATGATGATGGTTTTCTTTAAAACTTTTTTTTTGCGGGAGTATGTGTTTGAAATTTTGTCTTTCTTGGTTTTGCTGAAGAATCTTGTGGATGTCTTAGAGGTATATATTGTGAGTTCTGACAATACACTATCCACCGCCATCCAAAAGAGTGATCTAACTGCTTTGTGTCACTCCATCCTGGCCCTTTTTCTGTCACTAGGGATCTCTGCCTCATTTGCACTGCCATAGATCAAGTTTAACGCTGGTTTGATTTCTTGTTTCTTACTGTATATGCGGATACCAGAACTGTTGTATTTTCAGGTTTTAAAATACTGGTTGCAATCTGGTTCTGTATGTGTGTTGCTTTCAGGGTTATGTAAGTATTGTTTTGCAGGTTATATTCTATTAGAAAGGGTACTGTGGGTTGGATATACAGCACTGTAAAATCAACTAGTATTTGGAATAGCTTGGAAATTGGATCAGAAATGAATCAAGGTCAGGGAGATGTAATATTTCTACTTTCCTTTTACACAGATGCTCTAAGCATCGAATGAGAATACATAAACTTCTATTTAGTTTTCTCTAGAAATAGTTTAGATTCTCTTCACTCAGGATGTTTTTAAAATTTCTGCAATATGTCTTAGATATGTTGTGAATGATCTTTTTGTAAAGAGACTGATCTCTCCAAGAAGTATTGTACAGTTTTAATTTTGAACAGTTAACTCTTGTGGTTAATATGGTAACTTATATTTTCCATTTGTTCAGTTCCATTTGTTTCCGGTTGCAAAGTTTGAAAAACCTGTTCTTACAACCCGATAAAATTTAGCCAATGCAGCAAACTTAATTTAATTTTGAGGGCTACATGCTATAGATGGGAGGCTTATTATCAGAGATTTTTCAAACGGTATTTTAGGGTTAGGCTAGTGTTTGAGGAGCAGACTTAGGTTTTCAATTAGACTAGCTGGTCTATGTGGAAAACATTCCTCAATTGGAGGATTAATACAGTTATCTTTCCCATCTTCAATTTTCCTTGTCAGGCCCTCCACCCCTCCTTTCTTTTTATTACTTTTCTCCTTACCTTCCTCCACTTTTCTTTCCCCCCTCTTTTTCTGTCCTCTGTGGGCTGTAGTGTTTTTGAAGCCACTAGAGGGTGCTATGTTCTCTTGCATGTTAACAATAGCATTCCAGACTATGAAGTGAGCTGTAGCTCACGAAAGCTTATGCTCTAATAAATTTGTTAGTCTCTAAGGTGCCACAAGTACTCCTTTTCTTTTTGCGAATACAGACTAACACGGCTGCTACTCTGAAACCTGTGATTCCAGACTATGAATGCTTGAGATGAGTTGGCAGGGGTTCTCAAAACTTCATTGCATTGCAACCTACTTCCGACAACAAAAATTACTACACGATCCCAGTGCCCTTTATTACTCTAGATTCTAGAATGAGGGCTGGCATTAGGGGACGATAATCAGGGCAATTGCCTATGGCCCCATTCCAGAGGGGACCAAGTGAAGCTAAGTTGCTCATGTGTTGGCTTCAGTCCCGGATGGTGGGGCTCGGGCTTCAGCTTCTGCCCCTGGTGGCAGGATGTCTAACAACAGCCCTGGTGACGCCATTAAAAGAAACTCGCAACACACTTTGGGTTAGAGTGATCCTTCCAATCACAGTCAATCCTTCCAATCATAGTCAATAAAATTAGCTACTTGAGTAAGACAAAATAGTCTGTTCTTCCTCTTACTGAGGTCCACAGATCTGGTACAGTGATTCTTTCAGTCTGCTTTCACCTGCTTTGGAGGCTGGACCAGATGTATCAGACCCTTTCAGGAAGGGATTTGTCTGTCCCTCTGAAGAGTACACTAGTTTCATTCTGCCTTCATAGCATCAGTTAGGCAGTTCCAGACTTCTCCATGGCAGAGCTTCTTCCCCCTTTCCTCTTTAATAGAATAATTTACCCACTCATTTCTTGAGATTGTTTGTTTATTGGCAGAGAGAATAGATGCATTCTTTCCCTGGTGCTGAGACACAGGTGGCTGAAGCCCCTGCTTATCCACATGAAGTGCAGAATGGTGAACAAAGCATGGAAGAGGGAAATGCAAAAACATGTGCCTCTCACTACTTCCCTAATAGAGTGCCTGTGTCCACTATTGGCAGAAACCAGTCCCTTCACAGGCAATTCCTTCTGGGCAGTGATCACTCCAGTTACTTCCGCAGGGCAAGGAAAGGCCCAGGTGGCTGCAGAGGAGAAGGTGCAGCTGAGGAAGTGGTCACTAGTTCCCCCTGAGGGGAGCAGTGCCAGAAGAGTGTCCCTAATGCTTTGGGAAAGTTCACGGGTTTGTGGCTGAGCCATAACTGTGGAACATGGAACAGCTGAACAATTGCCTCAGACTGTGGATGGAAGACAGTGCGTGAACCAGAGAAATTGTGGTAAGGGGTCTTATAAATAGACCTGTCTGCTCCCTTATACCCTCACTTCCTTCCACTGTACCAGGGCTTTGTTTAGCCCTTATTTTTGTTAGCCCTAAACCAAATGGGGTTTCCCTTGCAGCAGGCTTCTTCAGGATACCCACTAAACTTGCTGGGTTTGAGATAGTTCTTAGCAGGGAAAACAAACTGCAGTGAACCCCTTAATCTTACAGTAATGAGCACGTGGGATCTTTCCTCTGGGTCAGGCCTAAACTGGGGCCCTTCTGCTGTCAGGAGAAGATTTGGACGCTTGATTCTATCTCAGGAATAGCCACAGGGAGTCCTGGCAAGAAAAGGCCTCTCAGAAGAAAAGAGAAGTGAAACCGCTGATCATCAATTGGATTGCAGAGGGAATTTTCTCTGTACCCTTCAGACTTGGAAGAAACTAAAAATACCCCAAGAAAACAGCCTCTGAACACGCATCCAAACTATCAGGTTTTTCCTATTTCCAGAGAAAGTGCTGGAAAATTAGAAGCATACATACACAGATGTGTTCCTCCTTCTTGTTCTCTGTAAGTCTTGGAGCCTGATTGTGCTGAGCATACCAGGGCCATCAAGAATACAGACATGCCCAAGAAACAGAGACATGGTGCAGCTCATTCCTTGATCTAGGAGAAGTGCCTTAAGAGAGAAAATTTCAGGGCAAACTATTCCAGACAATATATTGTATGTACTTATTCATAAACTGAATATTTTTGATAAAAAAGTGAAGCATCAAAGAGTGGGGGTTGGCTTATAAATGGGTCTACATCAAAATTTGATGATTTAAAACTCTATGGAATTATTGAATTGAACATCTAATACATTGTCGTTTTGTTTACCTGAAGCGTCCACAGTCATGGAGCCCTTCAGCTCCCTGTGGCCGTGGTTTGCCGTTCCCAGCCAATGGTGCCACTTCCTGCATTTCCCATTGTCTGGGTATGGCAAACCGTGGCCACTGGGAGCTGAGGGACTCCGTTCCTGTGAAGGCTCCAGGTAGACAAAACGTCCAGGCCCGCTAGCGGCTTACCCTAATGGGCCAGGAGCCAAAGTTTGCCAACCCCCTGAAATATAGGATTGGTTTATGAAAGGGTCATACAGTTTTTGCTATTTTTACCTATCCATCGGGGGGGGTGGCTTATTAACGAACAGGCCAATGAACGAGTATATACGGTACTTTAAAACTTTTTTTTTAAAAAAGGCTGTTAGCCCCCTCCTTTCTTTCTCTCTAGATGAGTTCCTGAAAAGAGATAGGAAGTTCAAGAGAGAATGTAATGAAATAATATGAAAGTATTTCCCTTCATGTTTCAAACTGTACATCCCTTTAAATACAACCATCATGAATGCTGGGAATACGTAGGGAAAAAAGGCTAAGCAGATTAATAAAGAGGTTTTGTAATTTCTATCAGTCTACCTATCTACACTGCTCTTCCCTCTTTCAGAAAGGAAAAAGACATTTCCTTTGCAGAAGCTTTCCTAATCAAGGATCCTACAGTTAGGAGGGTTGCTGTGACCCCTCAGAAGAAATTACAAGGTGACCTCAGTTGACCTCAGAGCATCACTGTTCTTTTGCCCAGTCGATCCTAGTATGAACAGGCACTTACATGGCCCCTATCACTGTAGTATTTGAGTGTCTCATAATGTACACCCTATATTTGTCCTCACAACATGCCTGTGAAGTAGGGTAGTGCTTCATCCCGTGTGTGTGTGTGTGTGTGTGTGTGTGTGTGTGTGTGCTAAGACACTGAGAGACTAAGTGACTTGCCGAAGGTCACACACACACAAAGTTTGTGATGAAACAGGAAACTGACCTGATTCTCCAAACAAATTTGAAAAACACTGAAATTCAAGACAGGCTTTGAAGGCAACCATGTGCAGAGCTAACTTTTCTGTGTTGATGGATTTGAAGAGGATTGTTTACCTGTACATCCTATTCTACAAACCCTTAGCAAGTTCCTCTATTTTGTCTTTGTATGGCATTATTTCCAATAAAAATCTTGCCCTTTGGAGTGGTCACAGTTCCCAGGGTGTTCATAAAGGTGCTTGTGGCCTTCAGACAGGAAGAAGCCCATGTATACCTTCCCTGGATGAATTGCTAAACTGAACCCAGTCCAGAGACAAAGCATTACAGACAACCAGCATGCAGCTTAGATCCTGGCGGATAGCTCTTCATGCCAGATGACTTATGCCAGTTGATTTCTTACTTCAGAGTAGAGTTAGGCGTCCTACATTTAAGGTTTCAGAGTAGCAGCCGTGTTAGTCTGTATTCGCAAAAAGAAAAGGAGTACTTGTGGCACCTTAGAGACTAACAAATTTATTTGAGCATAAGCTTTCGTGAGCTACAGCTCACTTCATCGGATGCATTTGGTGCAATCTCCCCACTGTATTTTCCACCAAATGCATCCGATGAAGTGAGCTGTAGCTCACGAAAGCTTATGCTCAAATAAATTTGTTAGTCTCTACATTTTAGGGAAGAGGCAAGAGGGCTCTTATGGGAAATCAGCAATAGAGAGATCTTAGTACAGTCTCTTCTGTTTGTCTTAAGAATGATGGTGTCACATTTATATACACAGCAGAGTGTCCAAGCCACATGGACATTTAGCTTACCCAAACAATAATAAGGCAACACCTTTAAAGTTTAGAAAAATGCTATATGCCCCACAGTAAATATATGAAGAAAATGCCCCCCATGAAGTATCAATGCAAACACACACACTTATTCTTTTATCATCTTTTCAGCACTTCCTTCTCTGTCCTGCAATTCAAACAAAGTCAGCATGCAGAAGCAGGAGTGGATGTTCTAGCACAAATCCAGCAGCTTTCCAAGGAAGAGTTTGGGCGTGGAGGAGAGGAGAAGCTCCTGTGTTTTCATAACTCACCAAGAATGGTTGCAGGCCCCACTCCTTCCATTGTTGTCAGGGAATGTACTGCTGGGTGAGGGTTTTGAAGATCTTGGAGGCAGTAGCAGTCATAGTGCCCCTGGGGGCATTTGGCTAGTGAAAAGGGAGGGTAGTCCTGCTACCATTGCCTGCTCAGAGCATTTGGAGATTGCGGACTTGGGAGCTAGCCTAGGTGTGAGAAGAATAAGAACTGCCAGGCCAGGCATCTGATCATCCACATCAAATGTAGTTGAGGGACGCTGTGGTTGATTGAGGAATATCAAGTTGCAATGGGGGAGGTTTAGATTGGATATTAGGAAAAACTTTTTCACTAAGAGGGTGGTGAAACACTGGAATGCGTTACCTAGGGAGGTGGTAGAATCTCCTTCCTTAGAGGTTTTTAAGGTCAGGCTTGACAAAGCCCTGGCTGGGATGATTTAACTGGGACTTGGTCCTGCTTTGAGCAGGGGGTTGGACTAGATGACCTTCTGGGGTCCCTTCCAACCCTGATATTCTATGATTCTATGATTCTATGTGTGGGATCAGGAGTTGCAAGCCTGTAAATGCTGTTTACTGTCTGGTGCAAGACATTTAGCTTGCCTGTAATGGCAATTAAATCCACATGGGCAACCATGTGTTGAGGCAGAAGAGGGTGCAAGAACACTTTTGAGAAGGAATCTTCCTGCAAATCAAATTGGGATATAGCAATCAATTACCATTTAAAAAAAAAAGAAAAAGAAAAAGCTATTAAATGATGCCCAAACAAAACAAAAGCAAAACCACCACCCTATATTGATTGGTTGGCATTTTGAGATCCCACTGATGCTTTATTTCCTACATTATTTTAATTTATGGAGTATTTTTATTAGCTGTGATGTCTGAGGTAGACCCCACCCCATCCTATCGCCCTTCTCATGGATGATTTGAACACACAAGAGGATTTTGACCTTCATCTCCATTTCTCTAAAACTGGTTAGTTTTGAACTGAATCTGTGGTCTCCATGCAGTGGCCTGCAGTTTGGCTTGCCAAGTTGCCACTTTGTCATCCTATTTCCATTGGTAACTTTTGAATATTGATCTTCTGTTCTTTCATGGCTTGCTTTCCCTCACTCAATATCAGTTTTCATCTGTGTAGAAGGAGGCCTTCAGTTTTGTAGGGCAGGACCACATAGTCTTTGATTCACTCCTTTACGATCAGATCTGCCAAGTTTGTTGTATGGCTAGATTTCTTGAGGTCAGGGATTTGGCAGGTGACACTCCATCTCCTTTAGGACATAGGTCCAAATGGATTTGACGTCCCGTTCATCAGCTGGCAGAGCGATTCACTATCTTGCTTTCCTGTTCCCTCCCACTTTTTTTTTCTCCTCATGCGGACTAAAAGAACTAATGCCAGGAGGCCAGATGCTGAAGCATAAGGGACATTTCATGCAACTTTTTTGTCCAGGTATATGTGACTTTCAGATGTGGGGGAGTTAATGTAGTCAATTAGGTTATCTCTGAATTGAAAAGTGATTGTGGGGCATGACAGCCAAGATCTAGGCTAGCAGCCTGTGTGGTGGTAGGTCCTATGAGCAGCGTCAGAAACCCTTTTTTTCAGCAGGGTAGTTATTGGTGTTGGTGTGAGCTCAGGAGGAATAAAACTGTAAAGGAAGGGGCGGGGAGAGGGGGCGGTTTGAGAAAAGAGCCCCAGCTGAGGAAAAAACCAAGGGGTTAAAAAGAGAGCGGTTCCTAATGTCTAAAAAGCCACAGAATGAAGCCGAGAAGATTACCACAAAATGTTATGATACAGTAGCATCTTGCAACATTGTGTGGTGGAGAGTGGGGCTGGAAGGCACCATCTTCTGTTTGGCATGGCCATTTCATCAACTGCTCTGTGTCCCAGTTGGCTAATCCAAGAGCCTGTTGCAGGAACCTGGATTTACCCAGTGACAGACCTCTTCGTCTTAGAGACTGGTTCCACAGGGCAGCACAGAGATATGGCCCTCTCTCTCACTGTTTCCCTGCACTCCCACTTGGCAGTGAAAGTTGGTGTTCCTTAACATGTCTATCAGGGTTCCCACTCTAGTGAGGCAAGTTAAGAGCATTTCTGACCCACTTTCCCCAAGCATGCAACTCCTCCACTTGTAACATCCATTTAAACCTCTGAGAGAGGTGCTTTCTTATACTTCATGTCCATTGGTGCAGCCTTAGTGGCTGTCACATTCATTAGAAATGTCACCTCACTAACATTCAACACAAACTATTCATCTTTGCATTTAAGGCCTTTCATGACATATTCTCACCCTATCGCCTATCTTTTATATTCTGTCAAGGTTTTGACTCCCACTTCTACTATGCCAATGATGCTAGCCTTCATCACTCATATGTTAAAATTTCAAACAAACGCCTTTTGCTTTCTGTCATGCCACCTCCTCTGCATGGGAAGAGATCTCTGTAAACATATGTAAAGTCACCTCATTGTCTTTTCAGTCCCCTCCTTAAAACTCTCCTTTGCTGTGGTGCCTGCAAAAAACTTGACACTACTTAAGCAGCTTGTGTGCTGTGACTGCTTCTTACCATGCTAACTAGGATTGTTTCATTATTTCCTTATGCTCCCCTGTTTGTTTGTGTCTGCCTGCAGTATATTGTTTTAGGGCTATCTACACTAGAAGTGCTACAGCAGTGCATCTGCAGCACTGTAGTGCGTCTAGTGAAGATGCTCTGTGTTGATGGGAGAGAACTCTCCTGTCGGCATAATAAAACCATATCCCTGAGAGGTGGTAGCTTTCCTGCCAAGATAGTGTTGTCCGCCCTGGCGCTTGGGTCAGTGTAACTTACATCACTTGGGATGTGGCGTATGCACACCCCTGAGTGACATAGTTTATACTAACATAAACTGTAGTGTAGAGAAGACCTTATACTTGGATGGAAAGCTCTTTGGAGCAGGAGAAGTTTGCTGTTTGTTTGTACAGTCTAGCATGGTGGGACCATGATTGAGGTCCCAAAGTGCTCCTGTAGTACACATTATTAATAATAAGTGTGTTGGAGCTGAATCTGTAGAGATTCAATGCCGTCCCTTCCTGTGGCAGTTCTGAGACTCTGTCAAGTTGCAGAAATCTCTAGTTTGATACTAAAAGGGGAAAAAAACCTCATTTTGAGCAGAAGCTTCTTAATTTATTTTAAGAGCCACTGCAGGATTAAAGTCTCCTCTATAAAGCCCTCATTTCCTTGAGCTGCTTAAGAAACAAAATGTATAACATAAAATAAACCAACAAAAAGTACATATGGTTTGAAGTTTCCTCTTGAAGGAATGGAGAACAGTTTTTCCTCTGCCAACCCTCAGTCCTTCAATCCAACTGGCCTGTTTTATATAAATTTCAGTAAATTAGCTGCAGCTGCCCTGCCCTGCCCTCATCCCTCAAGCTCATGAGAGGATTCTTCTGTATATATGCTTCCTCCTCCAGACCGATGTCTCCTCATTTTGGTAGAGAAACCTTGGTGGGGGTTCAAAGAGAAAGGCGATGAAGATCTCTGTATGAGGCTCGTGGAATCTGTACTGCCAGTCACACGTCCATGTGTACAAGTTAGCCCTCAAAGCTGATTCTGTTTTTCATGAGGTCCACACCATCTTTCCCAGAAGCAGGAGATTGTTGCTATATTTCCAATCCAAACCATTGTGTTGTCCAAAGGTGAAGCTATGTCACGTTCTGGATTTACACAGAGCTCTCAGGATGTACACAATTGCACAAACTCTTATGTAAATCTAACTCCTCTGTGCTTTATTGTCTTTCACATTGTTTAGAGTTATTTCAGTAATGGTGAAGTGTACTGAACCTTCTTGGTAGTAACAAGCAGAGGTGAAAGCGTTTTCAAATAAATATTACATTTGAAGATAATTGTGACAAGCTGCAGACCCGCTCCTGGTTCTACACTTCCTCCAACATTCACACAGGTAAGGACACACCCAGCTGCAGTTACATGCTGGTTCTCTGATCAGCCGTTGTATGAACCAAAAATAGAGAGGCTATAGCCAAAATAACCACCATCTTAGGACCCCCCCCACTGGAATATAAACCCCAAATTATACCATCTTGCACTGCATGGGGAACTGTAGAGCATAAGCTCATAGTGTTCACCCCTCCCTCAATGTGGAGAGGAAATGCAACAGCTCACTGCGCTAAGATTCCCAAGCACTTCACTCCAAACTTACTGATTTAGATTAAAACATAAAATAAGTTTAACTACAAAAGATAGATTTTTAAGTGATAGCAAACAGATCAAAGCAGATTACCTAGTAAATAAACAAAAACGCAAACTAAACTTAACATACTAGAAAGATAGGATTTGAATTAACAGTCTCTCACCCTGACTGATGATACAAGCAGGCTGAAGATTCTTAAGGCACAATCTACACTGCTTTGCAGCTTGGAATCCCCAGGTTTTCATACACAGGCTAGAAATGTCTTTAGGCTGGGTTCAGCACTTTCCCCGTTCAGTCTTTGTTCCTCGGGTGCTTTCAGGAGTCCTCTTGTGTGGGGAGTGAAGAACAACAGATGATGTCACTCCCTGCCTTATACAGCTTTAGCATGTGGCGGGAATCCTTTTGTCCCAGACTCAGTTTGTGGAAAAACACTGACATCCCAAGATGGAGTCATGTGGCCTGGTTACATGCCCTTGCATACTGTACTGAGTCATAGCAGCCATTACTTACAGACTGTCTAGAACATTCACAGGAAGGTTAAGTTCTTCCAGGATCCATTGTGTTTGCTGATGGGCCATCAGTACTGTCTGGCTTCTTCATTGTTATACCAGAAAGGCTAGTTGTGGATGTCACCCAGAGTAAGCATGATTGAAATACAGATATATAGTCAGTATTCCTAACTTTAGATACAAAAATGATACATGCATACAAATGAGATAATCATATTCAGAAAATCATAACTTTTTTAATGACACCACTCCAAGACCTGACAACTTGTACTAGCATCAGGCTGTGTTAGGAATTGCTTTTAGTTGCCTTTCTGATAATTGGCTTACAGCAGTGTTGCCAAATATACAGTCTTGTCAGGCTAAGCCAGACTCTTATTGAGAGAAGGAAAATGGAGAGGCATAGGAAAGACAAGAAATAAATCGGGGGATGGAAAAGAACACGTTGGGATGAGGGGAAACAAAGTCTCACATCCCAGGTTGGTATTCAGGATTAAGCTGGAGCCAATGGAAGTGGTGGTGTCCTCTTGGTCCTTCTCTAGCCCAGTCTGCTCAGGACATCTCCCAGGATTAGGATGAAGAAGGCACAATGGTGTCTTGTTGGATCCTGGGTTCCTAGGAGACTGTGGAAGTAGCAGCCATGATGGTAAAGCTCGCTCTTTCCTGTTCTCATGGAATCCTAGAAATGTAGGGCTGGAAGGGACCTTGAGAGGTCATTAGGTTCAGCCCCCTGCGCACAGTCTTTTGTCTCTGTTAGCCAGTGATGTTTACCTCAAAAGTATAGTCTTTTAAGGACTTCAAATGGGATGCTGGGTGGAATAGCCCATCATCTCTCTATTTTGTCTCCCAATTAGGCCTAATTTCTAAGACCCAAATTTGGTTAATTAATTTTCCTACACTACTCTTGTTTATGAAACATGATCTTAATGCTATCCTTGAGTTATAACAGTGGTCCTTTTTGTTTGGACTGACTTAGTCTTTGTCTCTCTTTTGCTCCTTTTCTCATCCATATTCACATGTTACATGTGATTGGAACATTTTCTAAGCTTTTGTCCACATTCCCACAGTTGAGCTCACAATTTAGGGTAAATTTGTAGGGTTAGTTATGAAAGCAGGACTTTAACAGGACAAGAAGTAATTGGCTTAATCTGCAACAAGAGAGACTTAGGTTAGGTATTAGGAAAAACATTTTAACTATAAGGATCGTTAAGTGCTGGAATAGGCTCTCACGTGAGGTTGTGAAATCCCTGTCGTATGTTTTTAAGAAGAGATTAGACAAACACCTTTTAGGATGTTCTAGGTATATTGGGCCTGCCTCAGAGCAAGGGACTGGAGTGCATGACCTCTTGAGGTCCCTTCCAGCCCTACATTTCCATGATTCTGTGATTCTATCTGAGGAAGCAGTGACTTTGAAAATGACTAGAGGTCATGGTGGATAATCAGCAGAACATGTGATCTCAGTGTAACTCTGTGGCCAAAAGAGCAAATGTGATGCTTGGATGCATACAAAGGGGAATCTCAATTAGGAATAGAGAGTTTTATATCTATTTGTCACTTGTGTGATTTTTTTACTGGAATACTATGTTCAGTTGTGGTGTCCGCAATTCAAGAAGAATGTTGGTAAATTGGAATGGGTTCAGAGAAGAGTCCTGAGAATAATTAAAGGATTGGAAAACATGCCTTATAGTGGTAGACAAAAGGAGCTCAAACTATTTATCTTAACAAAGAGATGATTAAGGGGTGACTTGATCACAGTCTATAAGTTTTTGCATGGGGAATAAATATTTGATAATGGGCTTTCCTTGTTGCAGAGAAAGGTATAACATGATCCAATGGTTGGAGGTTGAAGCTAGCCAATTCAGACCAGAAATAATACATAAGTTTTTAACTGTGAGAGTAATTAACAAATTACAGAGGGTTATATTGGATTTTCTATCACTGGTCATTTTGAACTCGAGTTTGGATTTTTTTTTTTTAGAGAGATGCTCTAGTTCAAAATGAATTATTTGAGGTAAATTCTGTGGCCTGGATTATATAGGTCAGATTAGATTAACATAATGGTACTTTCTAGCCTTGGAATCTATGAAAGCTTGATATGAGAATGTCTTTCTGATGTTCAGTCTAAATAGTCTGTCTTAATTTTATATCAGTGCTGTTAGTTATAGCCCATTTTACTAGAGTAAGTTTTCTTTCCTTGGTGTTTATGCTCCTGAAATATTTGTAGTGTTTTGGCAAGGCAGTTCTCCCCCTCACAATCCAGTTGTCTCCTTGTCAGGTGTCTGTAATGTGCCTGTGTCGGTATATTCCCCTTTTCATTTTTATTGTTTTCTTAACTTGCTTCAGTTTGTCTGTATCTTTCTGACAAAACTTGAATGAACACTGTTTAAGGTGTGGTCATACTACATCCTTACAGAAAAGAACTATTCACCTCTCTTCTTGTGATGCTTCTTTGTATGTAGTCCCAAATTGCATTGGGCTTTTTTGCTGCGATATTGCATTGCCAGCTCATGTTTCATTTGGTATTCACAAATTATTTCCGCATTATTGCTTTTCAGGTTTTCTCTCCTATTAAATACCTGTGCTTGGAATTTTTTCTCAGATGTATTAATTGATGGTTTTCCAATCTGATTCTCACTTTATTTTCTGCCCATGTAAGGCATTTGCTTAGATTATCTTGTGTTATTTCTGGCCTCTCTGCTGCTCAAAATTCCTCCCAATTAAACATCATCTAGAGACGTCATTAATATGCTCTTTTACTATTTTTAAATCATTAATGAGGATGTTAATGAATGGGTCTAATGTTAGTCCCTGAAGTACCTCACTAATCACCTCTTTCCAGTCTGAAACATTGCCATTTATTTTTACATTTGTTGTAGTCTTTCAGCCAGTATTCATTTTCAGGGCCTCTACCTGACCAAAACAATTCAAATTAATTTTAAGAGTAGGATTTTGATGGAAGATTCAGTGGGATTTTATTTCTAATGCTGGTATGGAAGAAATTGTCTTGATGCAATGAAAATATAAATTAAAACAGTGTCATATTCATTGGCTGTAAAATTTATTTTGGTTTCATGTACTGCTTTTGCACTTTGAATCTTAGTTTTATATTTAAACAATACAGTTGTCCAAAGTAAAATATGTACTAGTAGATTGCGGTTTTATCTTTATATATCATCATGAGAACAAAATGTGATGTCTTTTTATAGGTTCAGCTATTTGAATCACACGCCTGTGTTTTAACTCTATAATCTGTAATCCTCTATGTTTTAATCTACTTCATTTTTACTGAACTACAGCTTGGGGATAGGGGAGAATATATTATAATAGGTATAATTTAAAGGAATAAAGGTTCTGAGGATTAGAAATGGAATTAGCCAGCATCACTGGAACTTCATTAATTTCAAACAGAAGAAATAAAGCCTCGGGTTAAGTAGAGCACTTAAACACTGGTGATGTTTTAGTTACTGTGGAAGAGATTTAAATACAAATCAGGTTTTTCTTCAGCATTTCACATCTGATAAATTGAATTAACCTTTTACTCAACCTGCTAATTTTAAACATTTAACTATTGTTATTTAAATTAGTGAGTTACACTTATCATATTCTGTGGGAGAACAGAATTAAGGAAGGGTGGCTGATCTGCTTTTAGTTAGTGTATAAAGTGGAACTAGAGCTGTGATGGTTTACCTAAAAAGGGCAAAAATGTACTATTCTGTGGCAGAGAACTCTTATTCAACAGTATGACCTGTGGTAGGTATCACTATAAGAATTTCTTAACAGTGCGCACTTACGATTAAATTAAATTTGTGTACTAGCTTAGAACTAATGTTTAGAGGAGCAAATTTGAATTTCTGGCCTCTCTAATGTGGAGTCTATCCATACCAGAGATTGTCTGGTTTTGCCTGTTTGCTTTATTGACTTACTGGAAAAATGGAGAGGAAAATCTGTATTTTTATTTAAATAAAAATTGTCTGTAGTCTATGTAGCAGTGGTGGGCAACCTGCGGCCCCTCAGGGTAATCTGATTGCAGCTGCGAGACACTTTGCTGATGTTGACTATCTGCAGACATGGCTCCCCCCAGCTCCCTGTGGCCACGGTTTGCTGTCCCAGCTTTCCGCAGCTCCCATTTGCCGTGAACAGTGAACCACGGCACTGGGAGCTGCAGGGGGCCGTGCCCATGGACGGTCAATGTCAACGAAATGTCTCTCAGCCCGCAATCAGATTATCCTTATGGGCCGCAGCTTGCCCACCACTGCTATATACGGTCCCTTATCCATAAAAGTCAGCCAAAATTGATAGTGCTGCCAGGATGATGCATTCCTATGAATTTAGTACATTATTAACTTTGTTGATGGGAGAAAATTGAGAGCACCAGTCATAGAGAATCAACACTAAACATTTCAGAATAAGATTTTTTTTTTAAATTGATTTGTTTTATTTTAAACTAAGATTTCTGTAGGACAGTTTCAGATATAGTAATTCATAGCTTTTATTACTAGCTGATTAATTACTTCCTGAAAAGTCAAAGTATTAATACTTCATAGATTCTTTTAAAAAAATGTAGCACTTGTTTTCACATGTTTTGGTAAGTGACAGCAACCCTAGACTGTTGTGAAATAAAGTAAAATTTATAAAATATGTTGCTAAACTTTAGGCAAGTTTAATTGTTCATCTGATATCACAAGATAGCCAATACTGTTTGGTATTGGAAATTGATTAGTGATCTGTTAACAAGCATTGCTAAGTAGCAAACTGACAGATATTACATTTCTTATGATTTTCATAGGCTTAATTCAAACTACAAACTGATGTACAGCATACAGATTTCTGATTGAAGACCACTAGTAACACAGCATAATTGTTAAGGAGACATGGCTTCTAAAAACTTATTTTGGGGGGCGTAATTCGTGTGCTAGCCACAGGTGTTTTCTGCACAGATTTCAATAGATATCACACATTTGTGTAATAGTATGTACATATTTGGGTAATAGTAAACTTTTCAAAATTCTGCAAAGAGATGTAAATTGAAATAAAGCTTACACAGTTATGTAATTTAATAAAACAAATTTCTACACATTCTGCAGGATACTTTTCCTTATAAAACTTTTTTATACAATTTCTAGATGAGGAAATAACTAAGGCTTTGTATTTGAGAGTTTGTACCGTTCCTTAAAGGACATGCAAAAGTAGTCTTCCAAGGTGTTAGCTGCACAGCTTAAATTCACACTGTGCATTCTGTATTCCTAAATCATGTGCTATGAAGCAGTAATTGCATGGAGGTAATGATACTCAACTGTCATTATAGAGTATCTGCGGAAAATTCTGCTAGTCTGCATTTGTAGGTGGATACTAAATGTAGCTTAGAGGTTGGTAGATGCTATCTGGACCAAAATGGATTGGAAATATTAAGCAGCTGTGTTCCTAAGACCTTTTAGTAACGGGAAGAAACAGAGGAAAAAAAGTAACAAAACGAGTTATTTTGATTTTTAAATATGTACTTACAAAGATTTTGCTGGCTGGGATTTGATTTTCATGCTGTGTTTGAAATATTTGTGTAAAATTTAAAAAATTTTTCCCCTTGAGCTGAAGAAAAATCACTCACCTATGTTGCATTGTATTGGATAAGCACCATCAGCTTCTGCAGAATTTAAACGTTCATTTAAAAAGTTTCTATTCCTTAGGGTTGTGAAAATAACCTTCCAAACATAAACAAAATTTAAACCAATGCAATTCTGTCTTCTGATGTCTGCAGGAAGATAGCTCCAGTGCATCTGGGCTACTCATATCTTTCCCAAGATACAAAAGAATGAAAATTGATCTGCAGTCTTGTCAATTTTCAGTTCTGCTATTGGGAGCGCTATGGGTAGCAGTCAGACCGACAAGAATTTGATCCATTTCACAATACTATAGGTGAGAGCACTATAAGTAGTGGAGTTGGGCATTGGAATTGTTCACTAAGGATTGGACCCCAAATTTATGATTGCATTGATGCAAAGACTGAGAGAGGAGATATGCATCCCACCTTCACTATCCTGAGATTTCAGAGTAGCAGCCGTGTTAGTCTGTATTCGCAAAAAGAAAAGGAGGACTTGTGGCACCTTAGAGACGAACAAATTTATTAGAGCATAAGCTTTCGTGAGCTACAGCTCACTTCATCGGTTGCATTTGGTGGAAAAAACGGAGGAGAGATTTATATACACACACACAGAGAACATGAAACAATGGGTTTATCATACACACTGTAAGGAGAGTGATCACTTAAGATAAGCCATCACCAGCAGCAGGGGGGGAAAGGAGGAAAACCTTTCATGGTGACAAGCAAGGTAGGCTAATTCCAGCAGTTAACAAGAATATACTGATATTCTTGTTAACTGCTGGAATTAGCCTACCTTGCTTGTCACCATGAAAGGTTTTCCTCCTTTCCCCCCCTGCTGCTGGTGATGGCTTATCTTAAGTGATCACTCTCCTTACAGTGTGTATGATAAACCCAATGTTTCATGTTCTCTGTGTGTGTGTATATACATCTCTCCTCTGTTTTTTCCACCAAATGCATCCGATGAAGTGAGCTGTAGCTCACGAAAGCTTATGCTCTAATAAATTTGTTAGTCTCTAAGGTGCCACAAGTAATCCTTTTTCTTTTTATCCTGAGATTAGTTCAGTCGCTGGTGAAGATTAGAGTGGCACTGGGAGATGCTCTAATTTATTCCCTTTTTGTAAAGCCAACGTATTTGTAGACATTCTCTAGCTCCATCGTTCCGGTTCCCAGAATTCCTCATGCATTGTGGGCTGCAGGAAGGATGCATAGAATGAGTTACTTCAACTGTTTCTTTTTCTTTCAGGATGCGTTAGGGCTATTTTACAGTCCATTTGCTCTAGCATAGCTAGAAATAGAGAAAAGGAATTAGGAAGCCCCTTTCCTCACAGAGTGCAAGTGCAGGAGGCACTATAGCAGTCCATAATAGTAGTTCAAGCAGAGACCATGGACCTGCGTTTATTTCTGGGTGCAGTTCCCTATATGACAGTTTTATAGGTATCTTAGAGACTGTCTTTGTTTCAGGGCATTATCCTGATCATTGAGATCTAATGTGATGCTTGAGCTTACAGTCCCTAGATTTGTACATCTGTGGGGCTGAGCATTTTCACTGGAGAGCCCTGGACATTTGAACTAGCTCGTTTTCAGGTTGGTTGGAGTTTTCGTTAGGGTCTGTCTCTTGTATATTTTTTTATTTTGTGCATCTGAAGTCTGTTAGGTACAATATAAAGTGAAAAATAAAACTTTCTTTATGTGCCATCTATTCTTCACTCATTATAGCCAGAGCTATAATACTGACAGGCAAGAGAGTCCATTAATAGAATCCACATTAAAACTATTCTTGCCCCTGTCCCACTTACTCACAAAGGTCAATTGCATGATCATTTCATTATGGTTGACTGCCAGTGAAGCTAAAAACTTTAATCCCATACAGATTTTAACATAATGAAGCAAAATTTTTTCTAATGCAAGCATAGAAATAGCAAATGAGTCTATGAAGCAAATTATGCTATATCCTAGAATCCAGATGTGACTATAGGCAGGGTTGGCAGCACTGCCTATTATTAAGATTTCTTGACACTTCCCATTATACAGCCCTGTTTTAAGTTGCTTATAACTTTGCCAAACCTCAACTGTTTCGACTGAAATACTCCATGTAGCAGTTTGTCTACTTCAGGCTGATTTTTTCTGGAAAATTTCAGCCAAAATGGTTTAGCAGTTTTCAAGGCTAGGGAAAAATACATTATTTTGCCCATGTTAAAAAAAAAAAATTCTTTTGACCTTTTCTTGAAATGCTCCTAGGCTTTGGAGTAAGGACTTGGGATGGGTGGCCTTTTGTCAGAATGTACCTTTTGCTATCCTTGTGAAAATCTGCCCAAAGTCACTTGAGTTATAAACAATTGAAAACCTGCAAAATGCAATTTATCAGACTTAGAGTTTAACAGCTAAAATCTCAGATGCTTCTGTCATCTCTGATCATACTTGAGTCTCTCAGAGCTCCTAGTGCTGACTAGACTGCATGCATCATCCCCACAGAGTGACTGAGCATGCTCCATCCCCACACATCTAAAAGTGACAGGACTACATGTGGGGCATCCCTGTAGAGCAGGGGTGGCCAACCTGAGCCTGAGAAGGAGCCAGAATTTACCAATGTACATTGTTGAAGAGCCACAGTAATATGTCAGCAGCCCCTGATCAGCCCCCCCCCCCACCGCCCGCTCCCAGCAACTCCCACTCACCGGCAGCCCTGCTGATCGGAGCCTCCCTCTCCCTCCCTGCACCTCCTGATCAGCTTTTTCATAGCATGCAGGAGGTTTTGGGGGAGGGGAAGAAGGAGGAGCAACGAGGGCATGGAAGGCTCAGGGGAGGGGGTGGGAAGGGGTGGCGTGGGGGCAGGGACTGTGGCAGAGCCAGGGGTTGAGCAGTGAGTATCCCCGGCACACTGGAAAGTTGGGGCCTGTAGCTCCAGCCCCGGAGTCAGTGCCTATACAAGGAGTCGCATATTAACTTCTGAAGAGCCACATTTGACTCTGGAGCCACAGATTGGCCACCTCTGCTATAGATCAACTGAGCATATTCCATCCCTTCACGGCTCCTGCATAGGGCGGTGATTTTACTGCTGTATACAACATTAGTGAGATCAGTACTGTGCACAGTTCTGGTATCCAGATTTTAAAAAGGATGTTTAAAAGTTGGAGCTGATGCAGAGAAAAGCCTCAGAAAATTATTTGCGAGCTGGAGAAAATGCCTAACAATGAGAGATTTAAAAAGATCAATCTGTTCAGTTTACCAAAAAGAAGATTGAGAGGTGACCTGATTATAGTGTATATGTACCTTCATCAAGAAAAAAAAATCTGATCCTAAAAGGCTCTTTAACCTAATGAATAAAGGCGTAACAAGAATTAGTGCCTGGAATCTGAAGCTAGACAAATTCAGATTAGAAATTAGCACAATTTTTTAACAGTGAGGATGATTAACCATTGGAACAAGTTGCCAAGGGGAGTGGTGGATTCTCTATATCTTGAGGTCTTCATATCAAGAATGGATACCTTTCTGGAAGGCATTCTTTTGTCAAACACAAGTTATTAAGATCGATATAAGGGTAACTGAGTTAAATGTAATGATCTGTGATATACAGGCAGTCAGGTTAGGTGATGTTAGTCCCTTCTGGCCTTAAACTGTATGATCTGTAGGACCAGGCCTCATTTGTTGCAGAAGATGGAAGGTATGTAATGAATGAGGCAGGTGACTGCAGAAAGAGAAGGAAGGGTCTCATGGTTAAGACAGGTTTCAGAGTAACAGCTGTGTTAGTCTGTATCCACAAAAAGAAAAGGAGGACTTGTGGCACCTTAGAGACGAACAAATTTATTTGAGCATAAGCTTTCGTGAGCTATAGCTCACTTCATTGGATGCATTCAGTGGAAAATACAGTGGGGAGATTTATATACAGAGAGAACATGAAACAATGGGTGTTACCATACACACTGTAACGAGAGTGATCAGGTAAGGTGAGCTATTACCAGCAGGAGAGCGGCAGGGGAGGGGGGAATAATCAAGTAGTGATTGTAGTGATAATCAAGGTGGGCCATTACCAGCAGTTGACAAGAACATCTGAGGAACAGCCGGGGGGGGAAGGGGGAGGGAATGAACATGGGGAAATAGTTTTACTTTGTGTAATGCCCATCCACTCCCAGTCTTTATTCAAGCCTAAGTTAATTGTATCCAGTTTGCAAATTAATTCCAATTCAGCAGTCTCTCTTTGGAATCTGCTTTTGAAGTTTTTTTGTTGAAGAATTGCCACTTTTAGGTCTGTAATCAAGTGACCAAAGAGATTGAAGTGGACCCAGGGAAAAGAAGCCCTTAAGGAATTCCACCATGATTTCAACAATTTCCAGCCCACCATCAACCTCAGCCTGGACCAGTCCACACAAGAGATCCACTTCCTGGACACTACAGTGCTAATAAGCGATGGTCACATAAAAACCCCCCTATACTGGAAAATTTACTGACCGCTATGCTTACCTACATGCCTCTAGCTTTCATCCAGACCAAACCACACGATCCATTGTCTACAGCCAAGCTCTACGATACAACCGCATTTGCTCCAACCCCTCAGACAGAGATAAACACCTACAAGATCTCTATCAAGCGTTCTTACAACTACAATACCCACCTGCTGAAGTGAAGAAACAGATTGACAGAGCCAGAAGAGTACCCAGAAGTCACCTACTACAGGACAGGCCCAACAAAGAAAATAACAGAACGCCAGTAGCCATTACCTTCAGCCCCCAACTAAAACCTCTCGAACGCAGTATCAAGGATCTATCCTGAAGGACGACCCATCATTCTCACAGATCTTGGGAGACAGGCCAGTCCTTGCTAACAGACAGCCCCCCAACCTGAAGCACATACTCACCAGCAACCACACACCACACAATAGAACCACTAACCCAGGAACTTATCCTTGCAATAAAGCCCGTTGCCAACTGTGTCCACATATCTATTCAGGGGACACCATCATAGGGCCTAATCACATCAGCCACGCTATCAGAGGCTCGTTCACCTGCACATCTACCAATGTGATATATGCCATCATGTGCCAGCAATGCCCACCTGCCATGTACATAGGTCAAACTGGACAGTCTCTACGTAAAAGAATAAATGGACAGAAATCAGAGGTCAAGAATTATAACATTCAAAAACCAGTCGGAGAACACTTCAATCTCTTTGGTCACTCGATTACAGACCTAAAAGTGGCAATTCTTGAATGAAAAAACTTCCAAAACAGACTCCAATGAGAGACTGCTGGAATTAATTTGCAAACTGGATACAATTAACTGAGGCTTGAATAAAGACTGGGAGTGGATGGGTCATTACACAAAGTAAAACTATTTCCCCATGTTTATTCCCTCCCCCCCCCCCCCCCCGCTGTTCCTCAGACGTTCTTGTCAACTCCTGGAAATGCTCCCCGCGCGCTCCTGCTGATAATAGCTCACCTTACCTGATCACTCTGTGTATGGTAACACCCACTGTTTCATGTTCTCTGTGTATATAAATCTCCCCACTGTATTTCCCACTGAATGCATCCGATGAAGTGAGCTGTAGCTCACGAAAGCTTATGCTCAAATAAATTTGTTAGTCTCTAAGGTGCCACAAGTGCTTCTTTTCTTTTTATGGTTAAGACAGTTGAATGTTGCCCTGGAGAACTTGATTCTCTCCCTGCCTCGGCCACAGAATTCTTGTGATGCTAATCAAGTCACTTAAACCTTACTCTTCAGAGGTGGTCACTAATTGTGTGTTCTTCATTTATTTGGTGCCCAGCTTGAGTCACTGGGGCCTGATTTGTAGAAGAGCTGAGCACTCTCAACTGCAATTGAAGTCAGTGGGAACTGTGTTTGAACATATACATTGCTATATAATGCTGAGTTCTCTGAAAAATTTGTCCTAGGCATCTCAAATTGGACAGCCAAACTTAGTGGATACTTTTGACCTTAATCTCTCTGTGTCTCCGTTTCCTACCTGTAAAATGGGGATAATACTACTGCCTCACCTCACAGCGATTTTTATAAAAACTATTAATTGATTGTGAAGCACTCTTGTACTATAGTGATGAGTGCCACATAAAAGCTCAGAAAATTAATAATTCTGTCTTCATAGTAATGTTTGAATGGAGGGAAATGAATATGACATGATACCACATGTTGAATAGAGTAACACTGAAATAATGGAATTTGCATTTTCTCAAAATCACAAAACAGTCTCAAGGAACAATAACTAGATTTTTTTTTTTTAAAGCCTTTGGTTAATATGTTGAGAGCACTTAGTGAAACTCAGGTTTCTGGCCTTCTGTATATAGGGCCATGTATTCCAATGGTTTGTATGCTGCAGAGCAAAGAAAATTATTGTAATTAACTATATGTTTAGCGTAAAAAGCCAAGTTTTAGCCCAAAACCTTCTACTGTAGTACAACAGAACATTGATGAAACACCATTACTACAGTAGGAAAGGTAGTGCAGTCTGTAGAAAAGTGGAAACGAATAATATGAAAGCCTTAAGTTGGATTATAGTCACAAAAAGCAAGTTATGAAAAATACACTAAATTAGTACTGCCCGGGAAAGCAGATTATACCAGGGTAGTACATAATGTAAACATGGCTTTCCATGCAGATAAGGCACCAAACCTCTTGGAGATACAGTTTTCATTACAGATTGAAGTGGCTCAAAAAGTATACATCCAGTTACAAATGTGGTGGACTGTGGTGGTATTCAGCTTCCCAAATCTATTAAGTGCCACTTCACACAGCCAGGACATGTAGATATGTGCTAAACTATCTGTGCTTTGCTACAGCATGGTTTTCTCACTGACCCTGTGTTACAATATGTAATTACTGACTGTGGTAATAACACATCTTTTCATTAATTGCTGCCCAATCATTTTCTGTGACTTTATTTTTTTCTGACAAAGTGTCTTAAAACTGTAGCAGACCAAGCAAATGATCATTAAAAGGTAAGTAAACAAGCTACCCTCACAAAAATGAAAACACAGTCTTAGAGACACTGATGAGATGTTGAAAAGTCGGTGTCATATAATTCTGCTAGTTACAAATACCTTAAGTGTTGCTTTCTAATTTTGACGTACAGTGTACTAACTAGGAGATGCGATCAACAATGCGCTAGCAAATCCTGACCTCTTAGGGCCTTCAAATATGCTTTAATATGAGTAATGAATTGTTGAGAGGAAGTTTGTTGGCATATCTTGTGGCTGATGGGTCTCCCATTTTCTGAAAATGCAGAATTGTAACTCAGTTCTGTCTTTCTAAAAGAAAACTTTGGAGAAATTCTGTTTTTTAAAAGTTTTTAAAAAGTAATACGTAAAATAGTCAAAGCAAAAGAAAAACTGAATTGCTCAACAAGTAAATGCCTTTTATGTAAACAATACTCTATTTTAAAAGCTTGTCAGAGGATAAAGATTCTTACTCATGCTTAGTTGCTATTGGTTGCATGATGCTGTCAGCCTTGTGGCTAACAATACAAAGGCATTAATTAGTAACATCACAATTCATGTCCTTTCATGTTTTGTTGCTTAACCAGCTTGTTGAACACTGCCTGTGCATAAATCAAAGTATATGTAATTCAGGAATGAAATTTTATATTGTTCACAAGTGTTACTGTGCAGTAATCAAGTGGGTTGGGATTATACACACAATGAAAATGTTTATTGCATGTTTACATCATAAACACTTGAGTGAAGTTGGAGGTGGTAGTTCAAACATGCCTGAGAGCAGCTTAGAACCATGGTTGTGTTTCTTCTTTTGCTTGAAGTGTAAGGAACTAGAGGAGGTAGGCAGAAATATCAATCTGTCTGAGTCTATGCATGAGCATCTGAGTAAAGATCAGCAATGCCATTTTTTAACTTCCAAAGTACAAAACTTGTCTATATATAAATATATTTATTAGAATTATTTTCTTATAATAATATTGTCATTGTTTTTAAATATGGTATTTGAAATAGAATGCAAATGTTTTATTGTAAAATATCTTATTTTTAGTTACTTGGATTTCTGAAAAATCAAACAACTTGGAAAGGCAAATAAGATACAATATGAACAAAAAAGGAAAGA
This sequence comes from Dermochelys coriacea, assembly GCF_009764565.3. NCBI lineage: Eukaryota > Metazoa > Chordata > Testudines > Dermochelyidae > Dermochelys > Dermochelys coriacea. Next base: position 114,499,215 of record NC_050073.1, read on the forward strand.
AAATAGCATCATTTCTGGATTTTCTCCCTAAGTCTTTGCCTTTAATATAAAAAAAATATGAATGAGAATTTGTTATAAATCTGAAGTTTTGAGAATGTTTTCTCAAATGCTAGGGCACTACTTTGTGTAAATTATTTGTGACTTAGGCACTACAGTTTTCTAATTTCCAGTGAAATAATCTTGGCTTTTTTTTTCTTTGGGCAACCGTGTGGTAAAACATTGGAGAAAGCGTGAATGTCAATAAAATGGAGAGAGGAAAAAAGAAATGTCTGGAAGAATGAAAAAAGGAAATAGATTGGATTTACTGAAGAAGTCTTTCCATTTCCTTGTGTACATACAATGTGTCATCTCTCTAGAACGTAGACCCTTTGAGGCATGAACTCTGTCTTCATTTTTTTCTAAATTTGATATCATATTCCTGTCACTATATACATAACAAATGTAAATAAAATGCGTGGGGAGGAAGTTGATGCTGAGTATGACTAAAAGCGTGAATAATTTTGACTTTAATGATTGCTTAATTGAAAGGAATTATTTACCATCCTGTTTGTGTGAGCGGGGAATTGTTTTTGCTTTAGTCACCATTGAATTGTGAATGTAAATCAATATGTGTGTCTTACTATTACTTACACCTCCACCTGATGCACACATTCACAGGCGATGCAGTTCACACAAACATTGGTATATTGTTTACTACAGTACCTTAGTAAACTGAGACTGGGACAGTATCTATGCTGCTGATGCAAGGAATGTGAATTTCCTTAAAGAGGGGAGGCAGGAAACAGTATATGAACTGTATAAAAGAGTATAAGAACACTTCTTACATATTGAACTGTAGCTTCCCTAAACTTTAAAAATACTGAAGTATTAAAAAAAATCTAAAGCAATTTTTCAAAAAGTAGGTAGTCATTTGGTGTTAAATTCACATCACATTAGTTTTTATTCCACTTGAAGTTTCTGTATAGTTTCTGTTTGGTATCTCTTATATTTTTAATAGGAATATTTTGAATATTGGCTCTGTCTGAGATTCTTCTTCTTCGAGTGCTTGCTCATGTTGATTCCATTTTAGGTGTGCACACACCCACATGTGCTGCCATTGGAGATTTTTGCCTCAGTGGAATCCGTAGGGTCGGCTGTTTTGCCCCCTTGAGTGCAGTGCTCACGCATTGGTATATCAGGCGCCGCCAGCCCTACGCCCTCTCATTTCCTTCTTACTGCCAATGGTGGTTAGTTAGGGCCTTGTAAATAGTTGTTATAGTTAAGTTAGTTAGAAGTTAGAGTCCCATTGGGGACTTCGCCCCAGGTGGGGCATGCCCCCAGCCCCGGGTTTAAGCCCTGCATGGACTGTAACAGGCCGATGCCTGTAAATGACACCCTCAGCAGCTGCCTCAGTGATTGGGGAAATCGCATGTGAAGGACAAGGGTTATATCTATAAAAATTTTCGACCCAGAAAGAGCATGATATTAATTTTGAGGGCTCCTCAAGGAGGCTGTCTTCCAACTGGCTTTTGAGCCGTCCTGACTGAACTCAACCCCTAGTACCTTGGCCTCTGTACACAGCACACCCTGGCACCGGGCTCTACCCAGCACCGCTCCCTGTCACCACAGGAAGTGGCAAAGGCTCCCTACAAGGGCAAGCCAGCCACCAAGATCCCCCCAGAGGGCAGTTGAGCACCACCGATTCCCTGAGCCAAGGCAGTGCTCTCCGTCTCTGCGCCGCAGATCTCCAGCGTCACAGCCCAGATCCTCCTGGGCTCACCCTCGATCACTGGCACAGTATTTGCGGTCGCCGCCATCCCAACGCGGATTGCATAGGGAGAGGGCTGGTCACCATATTTCTGGCACCCTTCCCCCTCCCACCAGTCAGCCTCTTGGTGCAGATCTCTGTCACCCGCCCCATGGGAGCGCCAGTCCGCTAAATGATTTTAAAGAACACCAGGCCCTGCTTCGATGGGTGGCTGAGAACTTGGGCCTGGAAGTGAAGGAGATGGCAGAGCAGGTGGATGCTTTGTTCAATGTCCTTTCAGCCTCCACCACTGCCCATGTTGCACTACCAGTGCATGATGGGGTCATGAAAATTGCCAAGGCCCTCTGGCAAACCCTGTCATCCATCCTTTCCACCTCCAAAAGGGCTGAAAAGTAGTATTTCATCCCAGCTAAAGGATTCTAATACCTATATACACACCCACCTCCGGGCTTGCTCTCATCTCTGTGACCATCGAGAAGGACAAGTGGGCACACCAGCTCAACTCCCAAAAATAGAGGCCAAAAGACTAGACCTTTTTGGGAGGAAAATTTAGTCAACAGCCAGCCTGCAATTCCAGGTGGTGAATCACCGGACTCTTGGGCAAGTACAATTTTAACTTATGGGACTCCCTCCGTACATTCAAGGAGTCCCTTCCCCAAGATTTGGCCCAGTAATTTGTCACCCTGATGCAGCAGGATACCACGGCAGCGAGGTGCTCTCTCGAAATGGAGTGGGATTTGGCTGACTAGGTGGCTAGGGTGGTTGCATTGGTTGTCATGAGGCTCATCTCCTGGCTTCAGACTGCTGGCCTGTCCCAAGAAATGCAGACCTCAGTCCAGGACCTCCCATTTGATGGGAATGGACTCTTTCCAGAGCAGATGGATGCGTGGCTGCATGGGTTGAAGGCCACTTGTGCTACCCTTAGCTCGCTGGGTATGCATACACCACAGTCTTCACGGAAGCAATTCCGGCCGCCCTCGCCGCCAAAGCCTTGGCAGCCTTGACAGGGGTCTGCACAGAAAAGGGATAGAGACACGAAGTTTAATCATCTCTGCCCCTCCTCCTCCCGCTCACCCGGGCAGCCTGGCTCAGCAAAGCATCTTGGGGGCCAGAAGTGCTCATTTTGAAGATGCGTTTGAGAGCAATGCCCCAGTCAGCTCCCCGGATCCACCTTGTTCGTTCTTTGACCATCTTCATCCCTACTGTTTTGGCCTGGTCGTGGGCTACCTCGGACCACTGGGTGCTAGAGATAATATCTTGGGGCTATCCCCTGCGATTCTTGGCTGCCCTCCCTCCCACCCCCTTCTTCCCCATCTTTCTTCAGGGTCCCATCTCACGAGCAGCTCCTCATTCAAGAGGTCAAGATCCTCCTGCACCTGGGGGTAGTGGAGGAGGTCCCTTGGGACATGAAAGGAAAGGGGTTCTATTTCCCCTACTTCTTAATCCTGAAAGCAAACTGGGGCCTCAGACCCATTCTGGACCTGCGTCGCCTCAACAAGTCTCTCAGGAAGTTGAAGTTTTCCATGGTCTCTCTGGCCTCTGTCATCCCCTCTCTGGATCCGGGAGACTGGTACGCTGCCCTCAGCTTGAAGGACGCTTATTTCCATATTTTCATATTCCAAGGTCACAGACATTTCCTCCATTCCTAGTGGCCAGACACCATTTTTAATTCATGGCTCTGCCCTTTGGTCTCTCGGCCCCAGGGGTGTTCACCAAATGTAACGGTGCCAGTGGCTGCTTACCTGAGATATCGAGGAGTCCAGGTCTTCCCGTATCTTGACTACTGGCTCATCAAGGGCAGGTCTTAGTAACAAGTGCAGAGGAGCCTTGATCTGGTGAGTTCCATCTGCTGAAACCTGGGCCTGTTAATAAACGAGAAAAAATCCACCTTTAAGGCCAGTCAAGTGAATAGAGTTCATTGGTGCAGTTCTCAACTTCATGCGAGCCAGAGCCTTCCTTCCGTAAGCACGTTTTCAGGCCATGTCAGACCTAATTTCCCATGTGAAGAACCACCTGCTTACCATGGCTCACACCTGCCTACAGTTTGTTGGCCACATGGCTTTATGTACATATGTGGTCAGTCATGCCTGACTCCATCTCTGGCCTCTGCAAGCATGGCTTGGGTCAGTCTACATTCCCAACAGGCTTAAACCGGGTAGTCAGGGTGGCAGTTCACATCCGGTTGTCCCTGGAATGGTGGTTGGATCCCGAGTCTGTGTTGGAGAGAGTTCCCTTTGTGACCCTGGCCCCATTGCTGACCCTGGTCTCCAATGCTTTGGACCTGGGCGAGCTCAGGGTTGATCTGGTCCTCCATATCAACATCAGGGAGCTCAGAGTGGTTCGCCTGGCTTGCGAGGCGTTCTTGCCCCACCTGAAGAGCAAGGTGGTGCAGGTCCTGACAGACAATACCGCAGCAATACATTATATCAACAGGAAGGGCAGAGCCAGGTTGTTGGCCCTTTGTCAAGAAGCTCTCCACCTTTGAGACTTTGGTGTGCGGCTTGCCATTCATCTGGTAGCCGTGCACCTACCCAGGACTAGGAACATATTAGCAAATCACCTCAGCAGGACCTTCTCGTCTCACCACGAGTGGTCACTCCATCCAGAGGCAGTCAGTATAATCTTTCAGAGGTGGGGGACATCCCAGGTGGACCTGTTCCCGTCCAAGCAGAACAGGAAATGCCATGTGTTCTGTTTGATTTGGGGATGACCAGGGGCTCCCTGTCAGATGGGTTTCTAATCCCATCATCGGGGTCTCTGATATATGCCTTCCTGCCAGTGCTGTTGATTCACAGGGTCCTTGTGAAGATCAAGCAGGACAGGGCGAAGGTTGTCCTTAATACACTCTGTGTGGCCTCACCAGCACTGGTTTGGCACGCTGCTGAACCTTTCAGTAGCCACCTTGCTGCAGCTACCCCTCTGTCCGGATCTGCTGTCCCAGAACCACAGCAGCCTTCTGCATCTGAACCTGGCGGCGGTATACTTGACAGCATGGCTACTGCATGGCTAAACACGGATGAACAGGAATGCTTGGCCCGGGTTCAGCTGGTCTTGTTGGGTAGCAGGAAACCCTGCACCAGAGCAGCTTACCTGGCCAAATGGAAAAGGTTCACGTGTTGGGCCTTGGAACGGCATATCCAGGCCTCCCTTCAGGAGATCCTGGATTATCTTCTGCACTTCAAACTTCAAGATTTGTCCCTGTCATCGATCAGGGTCCACCTGGCCGCTATTTCAGCTTTCCACCCTCTGTTCCAAGGCAGGTTGGTCTTCACTCACGATATGATGACCTGGTTGAAAGGTCTGGAGCATCTCTACCCGCACATCCAGGATCCTGTCCCTTCCTGGGACCTGAATCTCATGCTGTCGAGACTCACGGGCCCCCCACTTCGAGCCCCTGGCTTCCCGGCTCTCTCCTGCTTCTTTCCTGTAAGGTTTCGTTCCTAGTTGTGATAACGTTGACCCGCAGGGTGTTCGAGATTAGGGCGCTTACTTCAGAACCTTTCTATATGGTATTCTTCGAGGATAAAGTCCAGCTGCGAATGTACCCGGCATTTCTGCCCAAGGTCATTTCCCAGTTTCATACTGGCCAGGACATATACTTATCTGTCTTCTTTTCAAAGTCTCATACATCAGGTGAAGAATGCAGGCTGCATGTTCTGGACGTCAGGAGGGTACTGGCCTTTTACATAGACGGGACAAAGCTGTTCTGTAAGTCGACGCAGTTGTTCTTTGCAGTGGCAGACAGAATGAAGGGTCACCTAGTGTCTACTCAAAGAATTTTTTCCTGGATCACTGCCTGCATCTGCTACTGCTATGAGCTGGCAAATGTGCCTCCGCCAGCAGTCCTGACAGTGCACTCGACCACAGCACAGCCATCATCAGTGGCCTTCCTGGAACAGGTTCCAATCCAAGAGATCTGTAGAGTTGCTACCCGGTCGTCTGTCCACACGTTTGCATCTCATTATGCGCTTACTCAGCAAGCTTGAGACAATGCTGGTTTTGGCAGAACAGTGCTGCAAGCTGCACAATGGTGAGCTCCAAGCCCACCTCCAAGGAAACTGCTTGTGAATCAGCTAGAATGGAATGGACATGAGCAAGCACTCGAAGAAAAAAGTTACCCACCTTTTCGTAACTGTTCTTCGAGATGGGTTGCTCATGTGCATTCCATTACCTGCCCTCCTGCCCCTCTGTTGGAGTTGCCGGCAAGAAGGAACTGAAAGGGTGTAGGGACGGTGGCACTTGATATACTGATGCATGAGTGCGGCACTCAATGGCGCACAACAGCTGACCCTACGGATACCGCTAAGACAAAAATCTGCGACCACGCACGTGGGCACACATGCACCCAGAACAGAATAGACATTAGCAACACATCTTGAAGAATAACTGTTACAAAACGGTGGGTAACTATTTTTTTTGCCAGTTTCTTCTAACCCTATGGGTCTGTGATTCTGTGTTTTCATTGTTGACTGATGTTGCCTAAAAAATGTGGTAAAGAAGTAGATCCGAGAAGATTTGGTGCAATGGGTAGGGTGGCTTTGTTTTTAAAAATAATTGTTGGAGTTTGAGTAATTTTTTAATTGTTTACATTATAACTGAAAATTTTTTTGCTGTACACAGAAGCCTGACATAAGGAGCTAGGCTCATGCAGCCTGATTGGGGGTAGAGTAGGGCATGTGGAATGTGGAGGGAGCTAGGTGCACACATACCTGATTGATAGAGGATTGGCAGATTTAAGATTGATTGTGCCTGTGTGTCCATAAAACCTTCTCTCAGGAGTCGCACCTTTCTGTCTGATTTGATCTTTCAGCAGAGGAGGTTCGTGTGCAGCTGCTGACACGCAATGACATCTCACCCAAGGAAGCTAGCCTTCTGTTGCTAGCTTTAACCTCTCTTTTATATTCAACCCTTTTACCAAGCTACTCTCTTGCAGCACAACCAACTTCTACATCAGATATCTACAACTCCTAGCATTGGGGTGAAAAATAATCTGGTAAATGGCTATAGTGGAATGACAAAGGGAGAGAAGAGTTAAGGTTGGGATGCATGTCTGTGATATTCAGTCATTGTGGTAGTGGTAAGGTGTGTGCTTGAGAGTAGAAGCCTTCTGTCTGTGTGAGGTGTGATTTGTGTAGCAACGTGTGTGTGAGAATTTTTATTGGTTTGTATTGCTGTCAGTGTAATTTGAATTTTTCAGTGCATGGCCCTGATCCTGAAATATTTTGCTTATGTGGACTTCTGCTTCTGCACAAACACACAGGCACTGAAGATCTATCTCCATCCAAACAAATATTGTTTCTGAGCTGTAAAGCCCTTTGTTCTTCAAATTTGGTGGTCCACTAAATCTACTGTGCTAATACATAAAGTACGGTATGTTATTGAAAATAAGCCAGTACTTCCTACAGCCTGGATTAGTATTTATGTTTGGAAGTACATAAATAAATAAATGGAAGTTCTGCAGTTAAAGAACAAAGAATGGCCATACTGGGTCAGACCAAAGGTCCAACTAGCCCAGTATCCTGTCTTCCAACAGTGGCCAATGCCAGGTGCCCCAGAGGGAATGAACAGAACAGGTAATCATCAAGTGATCATCCCGTCGCCCATTCCCAGCTTCTCGCAAACAGAGGCTAGGGACACCATCCCTGTCCATCCTGGCTAATAGCATGTATTACATCCATGTATTAACAATATTAATAAAAAAAGACTGATGCTTATCTTAAAAAGAAAACAATTCAATTGAAATTTCATATGCCACATCTCAGCCCAGCATAGAATATTTTTGGGAGGTTTGGAAATCATTAGAAAAGAAGTTTGCTGTGATTCCTTTAAAAAAATAAGTGTCCCTGTCATTAATTGTATGGCTTGTTATAACTCCAAAATGGCTTCTCTCACAGATTCCCCAAATGTTTAGAGGTGGGTGGTATTGTTTTGCTTTATATTTTGGTACCCCTCCAAAAAACAAAAGAGCTTTTGATTGGGTGTGCCCCTCCCCCACACTACATTAATGGGGGGAAAGGGTTAACTAGGAGCTCATTAGAGTAATGATAAAGAAGACGCGGGAGAGCCATTGATGAGAAAAATTAAGAGAAAGTGCTTGCCCAGCCAGGGGCTCAGGATGTGAGGCAGAACAGGAAAGCTCTGCTACTCAAGAGACTTAGTAAGGTAAGGACAGTTAGTTTTTATTCCCCTATTTAAAACAAGTTTTTAACCATTCATTGCTTGGTATTGCATAATTTTTGCACCAGGTTGGAAAAAGCACTCATCTTGAATTCCTGTACATTGGGCAAGGTAAAACAACAAACACTCATTGTCCCCAAAACAAGAATAACAAAAGAAAAAGAAAAACAAAAATTTTGTCCACAGTTGTGTTCTGTGAAGTAGCAGGATGTGATATTTTAGTTGGTGTCTTTCATTCCTGTTTCTTGTGACCACAGCTGTACAGAACTATATAAAGAGCTATGTCTAAAGTTATTTATATTTATTAATATTAAGAAAATAAATGTCTTGCTAACTGAAGTGTGTGTGTGAAAGGGGTCATGAAGGGCTGGGAATGGTATGGATTAGGGGTAGGGGACTGAATGGGATGGAGTTGTGCCATCCAGTCTTGGGTGGGGAAAATAGAAGTGCCTCGTATTTAGCACTCACATTAGAGCAGCTTTTTTCCTTTTGGACAAAGAGAAAAACAAAGGGATTCCCTTTTCAGCAGTGTAGCAAAACAAACCAACACAAAAATGCCTGGCTCCTTTGCTTCAGGATAATTAGTTCCAAGTTCTTTCCTGTCCACATGAGAAAGTGCAGCTCCTTCTTACCAGATGCTATGTTCTCCAACATAAATCCCGTTCTTCTTATGGCTGCCTCTTAATGATCCACAGCTGAAGCCCCTTCCCTCCAGGTTTGGCAGCTCATGCAGTCTCTTTATGGGGTGGAACATGATCTCTTCTTTCTCTTCAGTGAAGAATTTTAATCCCTTCACTGTTTAACTGGATTAAGGGTAAATACTCTGTCAAAAGGCTCTGCCTGTAATTTTAAGAAATATTTAGAACCTCTTTTAGTTATAGTCAGATTAAAAAAAAATGCTCGGGAACAACACCTGTGTTGGTAAATGTATAGAAAATAATGCTCTAAAAGCTTATATTATTTAAGAAAAAGTTCATTTATTTTTTAATGAGCTATTGATCTCTAGCATATTCAGATTTCTAGACGGAGCCTATATGTATATTAAGTGATCTTGCTCTTTGGTTAGTAAAACTTAATCATATTCTTCTAAGATGCCAATTTTTCTGATTTTTGTATTTATATCATTATATTTAATAAGTATTGTTTTTTAAATTATCCAAATTAATATTTGAATTTGTCCTTCTAATAGTACAAGAAAGCATTACAGTGATTTTCAGATTGCTTATTTGGATTGTTCAGTTATACAATTCTGATTTGTGTTGTTCGCCTTTCTCAGTGGCTATTCTCCTCCAGGTTTCAGAGTAGCAGCCGTGTTAGTCTGTATTCGCAAAAAGAAAAGGAGTACTTGTGGCACCTTAGAGACTAACAAATTTATTAGAGCATAAGCTTTCGTGAGCTACAGCTCACTTCATCGGATGCATTTGGTGGAAAAAAAAAAAAAATCTCACCCAGCTAGTCTTTCCTGGTTGTGATCTGTTTTTCAGTTGATGCCTACTCACCCTTGTGGTAGGAACCTGTGTTTCCTGATACTCAAGAGGGAAACAGAGTTACCTCTTTAATAGTTAGGAGGAAATACTCTGACACTTCAGCTTGTGTCTCCAGTAAGAAGTGGTTGAGAACCATGGAGGCTTTCTGAGCTGTCTAAAACGTTGCTTTGTAAATTTTGTGGACTTTGCTGATATTATGAAGACAGCTTGCTCATGTCAAGTATGTAAGAAAGATATTTTTGTACCAAGGCACCTCTTACAGAATGGTTCCATTGCCTGTTTTGTGTTTTCAGGAGTGCGCTCTTCAGTTTTCAGAAATCTTAGTTTTTACAGGTTTGTTTATACCTCTTCTAGAATGGCTCCTTTTAAGTTCACTTTTTTGTATAGGTAGTCCTGGATATTTCTGTCTAGATAGTTCCATGGTAAGGGAATTGTTGGTGGATGGGTGAAAAATTGTGGTTGATTTTGTAGCTACAGTGATCTAATATTTTAATTTAACTGATATATTCCTTTACAACCTTAAATGTATGAAACGTTTGTCTTGGAATGTCATTACTTGAAGAAAAATAAAAATATTGATAAGAAAAGTTGTTGTAGAGTATTATACAGGAGAACTCAGCTAATTTGCATTAATGTTGAGGAAACCAGTTGGGATTTACTGAATTTTGCAGTTGAGCCAGTAAAGGTGAAAGTTACCTCAGTTTCAGAAAGCCCAAATAATCAGGTGAAGTGCATAGGAATTGGTGAGATGAAATCCACTCATCCCTAAACTAGGCTCCATGGCATGGGATAGCACTGCAGCAGCCTGTTCTCTATAGTTTTTAGTGGAATAGTGTCCACAATCCCCCGTGCTATTTATGTGGGATAGTAAGGCAGTGGATTAGTGTAAGTTTAGAACCCATTGCTTCTTTGCTGACCCACCCTGTCCTCACCATTGGCTGATGAGACCACTACCTGTGCCAATGGGTGGGTGGTGTCAAGGCCACCAGCACATGGGTCCACTGCTGCAGCCTGATTATAGGATGTCGGTGAGGTAGAGTGCCTTGTGTGTGATCTCTGCGCCAGGATGAACTTCAATCCAATGAAAGTAACAAAATATATAATTTAAAAAGTACTCTGCTCATACTGTGTTAGTAAATGTTATATATTTTATAAAAACAATGAAGCTTACACATGAGACCTCCAGAATGTTCTTTTTTGAATGTCTGCTACCAAAGTTGGGAGTTCCATTTTTTTTTAAAATGTGCAAATAATGTGTGTAGATAATTGTTGTTGGTACTGGATTATCTGGACCTGGTGTTTTCTGAGCTTCATGGTGGGCTGAAGAATGCATGTTACCCATATTCCCACATTGAATTTAGTTCTGGATTTACTGTAGACAACAAGAATGTGCTGTGGTATAAATGCTTCTTTGACCTGTGCACTGTAGGTGCAAAGACACTTTTGTTAAAATGGCTCTTGTAACATTATTCGTATTAGTTCACCATCAGTATATTTGTATAACCTCATTTACTGAGCAGCACATTTAGACTTACCCCTTTAACATGTATAAACATAAAATGAAATGCAGATTTTCCTGCCAGATGGGTTTCTTTTCCACTTGTTTCTTTGGGAGAGTGCACCACTGATCAGATGGTTCCTTCCCATGATTAGTGAACAGCTGGCTTATTGCCAGTTAGACTCTAATGGTAAAGTCCTGTTTCCATTGATTGTAATGGCAGTACTCCCATTCACTCCAGTGGGGACAGAGTTTCAACCCAGAGGTGTGTCTACATTGCAATATGTGTGTGTGTGTGTGTGTGTGTGTGTGTGTTCATTCTGAACTTGAGTTAGCGAACGCTGGTTAAAATAGTGAAGATAAGGCAAAACAGTTTAGGTGCTGGAGTTGAAGCCTATAGGGAAGCCTGGAGTTGAACTCGAGCTGCTAACCCAAGTTAAAACCTGAGTTGCCTTGTGTTTGCTGATATTTTAACGCAGGTTAACTAACCTAAGTTAAAAACATACTTTTTTTTTGTAGTATAGACATACCCAAAGACTTTTGCTGCAACCAAAGTATGGATAATGGTGAATTCTCTGAGCATTATCAGTGAGTGATGTCTGCCTTACATCAGGTTGACCATCTTTGTATGAAAGCGACTCTGCTGATGGTTAATTTGAGATGAACTGGAGAGGGTGGCAGTTTTAGTGTAACATTTGATAGCTGGATAAAGGGTGGTTTGTTTGTTTTTTGATCTTTGTGTATATGTAATGTTTGAAAACAGCAGTTTATTCTGGTTGGTATTTATTTAAACAGTCTTCTGGGCTCAGGCTCCCAACATCTGGGAATTTTATCAGTAATTATGACAAGGACTCTTAACTGGACTGCTGTTGGCTTAGGTTTTTGAAGTTTACTCCCAAGGGAATTCCGTGCCACTGAGCAATACAGAATCTGTGCAGAAATTAATGTTCTGCACAGAATTTCCTTTTCCCCCCAGAGAAATGGGCTTCAGAGCTGCTGGCTGCATTTGGGGGATGCTGGATGCAGCAGAGCTCAACTTGCAAATAGAAGACGCCACCAGGGAGAGGGAGGGAGGGTTCTGGGCAGCTGCAGTTCCCAGCACATGCTGAAGGGAGGAGACAGCATGCAGGAAACTCCACACAAGCTGGGGACCCAGCATCAGGCTGTTTCTCCCTCTGTATCCCTGGGCTCTGGAAGTGTAGGAGTTATGGGTGTCTGGGTTGGCGTGTGCCCCACAGGGGGAAGGGAGAGGCGGTGTGAGTGTCTGGGCTGTAGGGGCACAGCTAGGCTCTGGCAGGGAGGGGGTGCGGTTGTCTGGGGGGAGGGGTGCCCTATAGCTGGGGGCAGCAGGTGTTGGTGTCTGGCCCCCCCAGCTTGGCTCTGTGGGGTAGAGGGCAGAGAAGCAGAAACTGGGTAGTTGTAGGGGTTTCTTTAACTCTTTACTCCTGGGGGAATATTTTTTGTACCTGTATTGTTACAGACATAGTTGCTGACAGGTATTTTGAAATAAATTACCAAAATAATTGAAACTAGTGTGATTTATATAGTGTTGTTTTTGACAAATAAAATATGCAGAAATTTTTCAGAATTTTTAATTTTTTCGTGCAGAATTTCCCCAGAAGTAGAAGTTGCATCTCTTTCTATAATCAGTTGGCCCTTATTAAAGTAGTGTAATGGCACTATAATATTAATTTGATAATATGTAAACTTATCCCCATTTACTGGTTAGCAGTGCCAGCTAATGGTTCTGGTTCTGTTGCCTAGCACACAGTTGACATTAATACACCTCTACCCTGATATAATGCAGTCCTATATAATGCGGATTCAGATATAATGTGGTAAAGCAGCGCTTCTAGGAGTGGGGCTGCTTTACCTCGTTATATCAGAATTCTTGTTTCTGCAAGCGGGTCCTCTGCGCCCCCCCTCCCCTTGCTGTGGCCCCCTGCCCCAGCTCACCTCCGCTCCGCACACGAGTGCGCCGCAGCTCTGCTTCTCCTCCCTCCCAGGCTTGCCGTGCCAATCAGCTGATTGGCGCGGTAAGCCTGGGAGGGGGGAAAAGTGGAGCTGCAGCGCGCTCGTGGGAGGAGGCGGAGCGGAGGTGAGCTGGGGCAGGGCGCAGAGGAACCGTTCCCTGCCCCAGCTCACCTCCGCTCCACCTCCTCTCCTGAGTGTGCCGCCGCTGCTCCGCTTCTTCTCCTTCCCCCCTTCCAGGCATCCCATGCCAAACAGCTGATTAGCGCGGCAAGCCTGGAAGGGAGGGAGAAGCGGAGCCGTGACGGCAGATTCAGGGGAGGAGGCAAAGTGGAGGTGAGCTGGGGCGGGGAGCGTTTCCTCTCCCTACCCCGATATAACGCGGTCTCACCTATAAGACGGTAAGATTTTTTTTTTTGGTTCCTGAGGGCCGGTTTATTTCAGGGTAGAGGTGTAATACTAATCTAAGTTGTATTAGGTTTGCAAAGCAAGACCCCTACTGTGTGGCTCTGAGTGATGTCTGTAGCTATATAGTAAGAGTTGGTTGGCATTTGCTGCATCTACATTTGTGTAGTTTCTAGTTGTCCGTAATGAAATAGCTTTTGCATTAATTAAGTTTAGTAGAATTTTTAAATCATTAAAACATGCAGGGAAAATTGCAAATGCAACATTAGAATTTGTGAATTAAAATATTATAGAATATTGAAGTCAAATTGCAGCATGACCCAGTAATACAGTTACTGACTTGGAACAGAAACATGCTATAATGAACTTCGCTACCCCTGCCAAGATGCAATGATTATGGCATATGCTTATTTTCACAGTAATATTTGTAGCTTTTACGGACATACAAAGATAGGCAGGCATGTGTGCGCGCATGGAGTACTAGTAACTAGGGAGTACAGCATAGATGGACTTGACAAGTTATTGGAAAGTACTGTGTGAATATAATGACTAATACATACTTTAATGTCTGATACTGTATCTTTTGTATTGGGGAATAAACAAAATAAGGATAAGGGATATAGGTTTCATTGTGTTCAGTGTACAAAAAGTAGTTAAAAAGCTGCTTAAGAAATACTATATCTCTCAATTCCAGTGAATCTGGGAGAAATCATTAATAATTGCAAGGAGGAAATATTGCAGTTGATTTTTTTTTTATTTTTTTATTTTTTTTTTGGTCACCCATACTAATGTGGATATTAGGTTTGCCAGCATGGAAAAGGATATTCTCTTTACTAACAGGTGGCTTTACCCAAGGTGGCTTTCACTTTTCTTGCAGTGAGATCTTAAATAGTGTAGTATGGGCCTTTAAGATGATCATGGAAAAAGAACAGCTGATTGAAGCTAAACCTGAGCAAAATGGAGATTATGCTCGTGGGCAGAGAAAAGCATTTGGAAGAGTTTGCAGCCCTGGTGCAGTTTCCTTGGTTGAAGGTCTTCACCCACAACTAAACAATTCAGTCCATCACTTAGGAGTGAATAGAATAGAATCAAATTTTGGTGGTGAAACTTTGTTCCAAGTGATAAAGGAACATCAGTTATGTTCCTACCCCCCCCCCCCCGCTCCTGGAAAAAAAAAATTGGAAAGCTTTACATTCTAAATGCATAAACTACTTTAAATGTTTGCCTACACTACTAATGGTCAGAGGATAAATGTTGTCTTTCTCAAATTTACCGAAATAAGAAGTTTTCATAGATAGCAGCACTTGTCATCAACTGATCTTGAAATTAAAAAAAAAAAATTGAATTGATTGAGGTTATATAGTCCAGATACATTGCTGAGAGAATTGTTTCAGAACCAGGAGACCTTTGTTATCCATTTCATGTTATTTTCTTGTGTCTTGCAATAGAGTAACATGCTTAATTCTCAACTGAAGGTAAATGATCTCGGAAGCTAAAGGGCAAGAATAGGAATGGATACCATAGAAAATTTGTGACAAAAGAGGGGATCATGTTGGTTTGAAGGAGTCAATAGTTTTGAATATATTAGGAATTACTCCCATTTTGGTCAGTGCAGGTGGGTGACCATGATTCAGAATTTTTAGTGGAACCTAAAAAAATCATCATTGATGCTTAGGTAATCTTACACAGGTTGGGTTACCAAGATATAAAGTAGAGGCGGTAATAGTCTCTCCAAAATTATCGGAATAAACATAGGCATTAAGATTTGTCTTCAGATGTTTATAGTATTGAATTATGTTTTACTATTCTGCGTCTGATTCATTTTTGTACTGGATTTGTTTTTCTATAAAATATAATCTTTCACTTGTTATCAAACTATAAATGAAGTTTAAAACTAAAAATGTAGAATGGGAAAGAGTGATTAATTCTTTATAGAGCATAGGGGAGTATCATATTTTTAACTCTTACTGGGTTTTTATTTTGAGGAAGAGAGTTGGAGGGAAAAATCCTCTTCTAGAATAAAAAAAGGGAGGGCATTTGTTAGTGGAATGCAGTCTTTTGATGGCAAGTTGTGAGAATCAGCTCAAACAGCTAGGTAACTGCCCTGTAGCAAATGAGTTGGTGATCTTTCTCCAATTCTTAGTGGAAATAGATGTTCACATTATAAATGGTTTACAGCTACCATTTAAATTACCCTATTCCACTGAGCACTAAATTACTGCTTTACCCCCCCAAAATTGTAGACAGTAGTAATCTTTGGTTTCAGAGTAGCAGCCGTGTTAGTTTGTATTTGCAGAAAAGAAAAGGAGTACTTGTGGCACCTTAGAGACTAACAAATCTATTTGAGCATAAGCTTTTGTGAGCTACAGCTCACTTGATCGGTTAGGGTTAGGGTGTAGTAATCTTGTATCAAGGGAAAAGTTGATACAAAGTTGCTCAGGGTTTAGCTGATTGCCATATTTGGGGCCGGGAAGGAATTTTCCTCCAGGGCAGATTGGAGAGGCCCTGGAGGTTTTTCGCCTTCCTCTGTAGCATGGGGCATGGTTGACTTGAGGGAGGCTTCTCTGCTCCTTGAAGTCTTTAAACCATGATTTAAGGACTTCAATAGCTCAGACATAGGTGAGGTTTTTCATAGGAGTGGGTGGGTGAGATTCTGTGGCCTGCGCTGTGCAGGAGGTCGGACTAGATGATCAGAATGGTCCCTTCTGACCTTAGTATCTATGAATCTATGAAAAGGCACTGCAGCTCCCAGTACTGAAACCATTTTGGGACGATCTGGATTTTCAATCCTGTCAGTTCAGTTTTCACAAACATAGAGACGGTTGGTTGGTTCTTATTTGTATAAACTTGATACAGCAATTTCATAGGTTTGTGGTATGGATAAAATAAATGCTCCATTTTTAATGCAATTAAAAAAAAATCCTGGCAAGGGTCAAAGCCCAATACAATTTTTGCACTCTCAAAAGAGGTATGTATATTTATATAACTTGATCATGGCTTCAAGGACTAACTAATGTGTCAACTGTGTAAATTAGAATGTGACTTGCAGTTTGTCTTTTGGCAGCAGTCTGAGTGGAATGCAACTACAAAATTACTGTGATGTGTTGTGGTGATCTGAAATGACTGTCAAACAACATGTGCACTCAGTCAATTCATTTAATGTATAAAGACATGTGAAGTGACAGACATAGTGAAACTGCTACCAATTTGAGACCTACTTGAGCCTTGTCTTGATAGGCATTTATGCTTTGACATCACTGTCATATCTTAGGTCAACAGGCAGTTGTACTTTTTGCTGTGTTGGTTTCTCGGTGTCAAACTTGCTTGACATTCGTCTCCTCCAGCTCTTATATTTTTGGCCATCTAGGGTACTGGTTTGAACATGACCACCCTTCGTCCCCATTATACCTGTTCCATTCCAGCTGCTAGTCCCTCTGAAACATCTTAATTGAGATACTTACTATCAAATTACAACACAAGGACTATTTGCACTTTGTGCATGTTTTGTTGTCAGGCAAAGTTGGAGTCTGATACATCATCTGTTGCAGAATAACCCCACCCCCCACCCCCCGGAAAAAGGTGTTATGAGTATGTATCTAACAAGAGTTGAAACAGTATTCTCCTGGGGGAGTTCTTTGCCACTGTGGATATGCAGAATTCATGTCTTAGATTTTTTTTTTCCACAGAAAATAAATTTCTGCTCAAGAAGTGCTTCAGTTCTGCCTTTCACCCACCAGAGGCCAATGTGTCACCAGAACAGCCATCAGCATGAACACAGCTGGCTGTTCTGGCACGATAGTGGTCTCTGGTGGGTAAAAGGCAGGACTACAGCACTTCTGTGGCACAATGTATTTTTGGGGGGTGGGGGGGAATTCTGTGCATGCGGGGTGGCGCAGAATTCCCCTAGGAGTAGAAGTTCATCACAGCACCCTGCCCGCAGAGCAAAATTAGGACAGAGTGGGGCACATAGGGCTGCTGGGCGGTATGTGTCACAGACTGGGGTTCAGAATGGCTGGGGGGGGCAGACTGGGGTGCAGTCTCAGGAGCTAGTGGGTGAGAGGGGCTGCAGGGACACATGGAGATGAGGGAGGCGGCTGTAGAGACCCATGAGAATGCGGACGTGCGGGATGGGGCAGATGTGTCTGACTGAATGGGAGAGGCTTGGGGTCAGCCAGGGTCTGCGTGGGGGAGGCTCCCCAACTCCCTAACAATCCTGCCGCTCGCCCCCCAAAAAACCTGTTCTATACTTCTCCCACCCACACCCAACAATCCTCCAGGTTCACTCCAGGCTCCTTGCCTCTCCCTCAGCTCTTCCGTTACCCTGATTTCCCTAAGCCTTTGCACTGCTTCTGACAGGTGCAGGAAATACAGTTCTGTATTCATATGCCTAGTAAGGAATCTATTTGCAAAAAAAGTTACCAGAATCTTTTTGGTTTTGGTCTGTGTTGTTACAGACATACTTGCTGACAGATATTTTGAAAGAAATTACCAAAATAATTGAAACTGGCGTGACTATATTGTGTTATTTTAACAAATAAAATTTGCAGAATTTGGCAGAATTTTAAAATATTGTGCATGGAATTTTTAATTTTTTGGTGCAGAATTCCCCTACGAGTAACAGTAACTCAAGACCAATAGCCAGGTTGACACTGTGTCAAGTTTCAAAGTCAAGCGTTATAGCTTTAAAGAAAATTTCAATATTGAAGCTTCAGGTGCAGAGACTTGATTTTGTAGAGTCAAAGATTAATCAAAACAGAACATAAACCAAAATTATCGCGGAGGCTTTAAAGAAGCATCTTGTCACCAAGTAACCACATTTTACTGGCTCGAAGAAGCTTTTAGCAAAAGTTCAGAAGAATGATAAAAGCATACAGCAGTGATAAGAAGATGATGAGTTTCATTGCAGAATAGCTGGAGCAGGAACTTCTAAATTCTAGTGTGCAGCTTCTGCAAGGAACTCTTATGCTGATTTCAGTCAGAAGGGGTCCATTTAGAAGGTTATATTAGGGATTGAGGCACTGACAGTTGGAACGGGCTCTGCGGTGTAGGGCAAGGAGTGATTTGTGCTCAGTTACTGGTGCTTCAGAGGGCGAAAAAACCCAAAAGCAGAGATTATTCATGCCTGTCTTGCATTCAAGGTGCAATATACTCGATGGGAGAAACTTGCGAGATCGTCAGAGAAGTAAAATTGCATGCGAGTAATTTTCCTTTATGATGACTAGTCTAGGAAAATCATATTGTTCTACAGCTCAGGAAGACCCAAAGCCTGATCTGGAGAAATAGAATTTGATTATTGCCTTCCAGACAAACTGTTCCTCTGTATTTAAAATACCTGGCTGAATCAACAGGCCTGAGCCTAAAAATTAAAATCTGGTCTTGGCTTAAGCTCAATTTCTTCTTTGAGTAGTGTCTCTATGGGTGCTCCACTGTAGGTGTGTCTGCATCCCTGTACTGCTGATCAGAGAACTTTGGTAGCAGTGTCTGTTCAGCCAGTACAAGGCACGAGGCAAACCAGCGCTGCGGGTAGGGGAAACCCTCCATAGTTCCTTCTCAACAGGAGTTGACCCAGTGGGTGGCAAAGGCACTGCAGATACCACAACTGGAGGTGACCGTGTCGCACCACAAGCTAGTGGACATTTTACATTCTTCTGCCCCATCCAGAGTAGCCTTCCCTCTTAGTGAGGCACTCTTGGACCCTTCCAAACTCATATAGCAGACCCCCGTGTCAGTCCCACCAAACATGTAAGCAGGCTGACAAAAAGTATTATATGCATGGAAAGACATGGAATTTCTCTTCTCCCACCCACCTCCCAATTTAATCACAGTTCTGCCAGCACCATTTCAAATTTTTTTCAAATTTTTTCCATTTTTAATGCAGAATGTCAGCCATTTGGCTATGATTACGTATTCATTGTTTCTACAGCAATCCAATATCTTCACTGGTTTTTTTTTGTTTGTGTGTTTGTTTTAAGATTACACCAATGCAAAATAATTAATGTGTAGTGGATTAGGAAGCATCTTATTCAACACTTTAAAATAAAATATAATTGTGCAGTCCTTTAGTATATTAAATGAACTTGAGCCTTTAATAATTTGAGGAAGAGTCAAGATTAATCTGTTTTGTTTTGCAAGGATTTACTTTTGTAAAATTCAAAAGTTTTTTAAACATGAAATAGATATATATAATTTTAATTTAAATCTTCAATTAATGTGCTTTATTCCAAAATATACTATACTTCTCAATTTCCCATGTTTTCCAAGTATTTTTAATCTGATCAACACTATACCCTGAAGATTAAAAAACAAAACAAACAAAAAAACACACCAGTGGGCCAAATGCTGGTCCTCCTTTATATTTGTGCATCCCTGTTTAAGAAATGTGGACCATGTAAAAGATATGACTTGTATTAAGAGAAGAAAGTGTGATATAGTTGATCTTTTAAAGCAGATTATTAAAACCGTATACATTTCAAATTTATGGAGTGTTATACTGTTTCTAGCTGAAAGCTGAATAGAATAAGCTTGCATGTTTTATTTGTAGCATTTCTTTGAGGATCACTAAGTCCATCCTGCTGTGTAAACCTCTTGAGCTAAGCTGCAGTTTCTTTAAAAAAAAAAAAAAAAAATTGGGGTGGAAGGTAAGGAGGTAGCTTCCTCAGTTGGTTGGCATCTTTTCTGTTTAATATCAAGGCTCTGTTTTATAATTTGTGTATTATCATCATTAGCCCCTTGTGTACATTAAAATCAGATAAACTAAATTTATTACATATTCTTTTAAAATAATGTTTAATAAGGTAACTAACCTGTCACTGTGAATAAAATAGAAACTGTCAAGTGTTTGAGCACATTTATGGTAGTGCTGTTGAGTCCATTATTTCATGTAGTTTTGCGTAGCAGCTGATCCAGTAAGACTGGCAAAACAGAGAAAAGCAGCAGATATATTACACACTTACTTTATCAGTCAAGAATACTTTTCTACTTTGGGAGAAGGGTGTTCAAATAGAAACTATATGTAAAGGATAGCATGTTCTGCTGCCTTGGCAGGATTCTATAACAGAAAAGCTTCATTGGCTACTGCAAAATTACAATTGATTTTATTACAGAAAATTTCAATGTGGGAATAAAAATTAATGGCACTGTGGAAATGTGTTCAGAAAGTCATAGATTTATTCATTGCTGTATGGTACAGCCCTTTTTGAAATATAAAGATTAATTCAGATTGAGCAGATAGAAATATCAAGTTTTAGAACTTTCTTCCTCCTTTATAGTATAAGCTAACTGTGGCTCTGATCCTGTGAGATGCTGAGCATCCTCAGTTTCCAGTGAAATTGGTGGTACTTGATTTCTGAGCAGCTTGCAGGATTAGATCTTGTATGTAGGTATGTTTATACTCTCCTAAGTCTTGGAGATCTGGTAAATGTTACTTTTAAAAGCAAAAAAATTAAATATAATGGTACATGCGGTATCCAAGATCTCAACTACTAACTACTCATGAAATTTCTACAAAGGGTTTAATTGTTAGGTTGAGCACTGTTTTATGAAAACTGTATGGAACACTGCTTTCTTTTGAAATTGCTCTTCAAAAAAAATTCCTGTTTCATATAAAAAGATGCCAGACTCACAAAGATTTCCTTTCTTGTTTCATAGACGTTCCATCTTCAGAGCAGCCTGAACTGTTCCTAAAGAAACTTCAGCAGTGCTGTGTAATTTTTGACTTCATGGACACACTATCAGACCTTAAAATGAAAGAATACAAGCGCTCCACTCTTAATGAACTGGTGGACTACATTACAATAAGCAGAGGCTGTTTGACAGAGCAGACTTACCCCGAAGTAGTTAGAATGGTGAGTTTCTTCTTTACTGTGGACACTTTAGATCCACATACAATGCCAGTTACATATTGGGGGCCAAAATGAACCCTGGAATAAGCGGACTAAATGTGGCCTTGGGTTTGTATTTTCTAGGCGACATCACCAGAGGATACTACTTCTAAGACCAATAAAACACAAATTTTCACTTGAAGTTAAGTGAAGTCAAATTAGATCATCAAAACATGAGTGTCAAATATGTAGAAAAGTATACCCAGAGCAATTCAAATTTCAGCATTCAGAATATGAAGTAGACACAAACTCATTGTGCTTTTTTTTCCTAGTGAAACAGAATGGAATAATTTTAGAATGTTTGTCTTTATTTTTTGTAAGATAAAAGCCATCTTTAAATCTAATAAAATCTCATCAATAAGGATCTTTGTCACTTTTGCCATGTAACTGAGCATTGTGATAGCTAAAATGATGCATAGGATCAAGATTAAAATTGCAGTGCTTGCTTTGTAGATTCATAGCAACTGCAATTAAGAGGTCACCAGGAGTTCTCAATGGTAGTGGTAATCTTATTAATAAATTATCAACTAACACAAGTGCCTTCAACATCAGTACTGAACTACCACCAGATATCATGAAGTGAAGAATATTCATTGCAAGCTTTAAGATAAATATTATAAAATCTTACTAAGTTGGCACCCAAAGCAAAAGACACATTTTCAGAAATAGACTTTGTGGTGTTGGTTCTATACTGGTATTATGTGATTATTGAATCTGGTAATAGCCCCACAGTTTTGGAGAACTATGAATAATTTTTACATTGCCGTATGCATGCACCTAATTTTTTTTTGTTACACATAAATTATACACAAATACATACTACTCTAGTGATTGTCTGAATTATGTAGAAGTGTATGTTTTATACCACTGGAGAGTGTGTGTGTGTGTGTGTGTGTGTTTTATGTATATTTTATATATGTGAAAGATACAAAATCTACATTAAAAGAATGTTAAGGTTTCATATGGAAACTTAATCCTGGCATTTCCTAACATCTGAGTGCTTGTTTTTGCAACCTTCCCATTGTTAATGCACCTTTTTATGTAATTATAAATATATATTGCATGGGCAATGTTAATTTGGCCTTCTTATGCATGTGCATATGTGCATAATGTTACAGTCTAGAATTATATGATCACACACTTTTTTTTCACAGGACCCCTGCCTTATTCAGTACATAGGAAGGATGGTACTTACTCAGTGAAGAGCTATCCAGTATCATGTTTTATTCTCATTGTTCCATATGTAGCCCCATGCCTTATTTACTGTACACCATTCAAACCCTGCTCTGAATATAGAATTATAAATTTTCTCCTGTGGGGTTTCTGTGGTGCTCATCCCTGTAGTATCAGAGTGCTTCACAAACATTAATTAATTTATCTTCACAAAACTATTGTGAGGCCAGGGGTTGGTATTCCATTTCAGAAATGACGAACTGAGACAGAGATTAAGGTCAAAAGTATCCAGTAATTTTGGATGCCCAAGGCTTGGTTTTTTTCAGAGAACTTAGCGTTTTATATCATTTTTATTTGCTCAGAGCAGAGTTTTCATTGACTTCAGTTGCAGCTCAAAGTGCTCAGCACTTCTGCAAATCAGGCAAGTGCATGTTGGGCATTCAGATAGTCAGTGATCACTTGTGAAAAGTTTGGTTTAAGTGACATGCCCAGCATCACATAGGAATTCTGTGGCAAAGGCAGGAATAGAATCCAGTTCTTCAGGGCAGCATTCAACTGCCTTAACTATGAAATGATCCTTTCTCTTCTTGCAGTTCCCTTCCTCACCTACTGCACATCTTCCAATTTCTACAACAAATGAAGAAGGGGGTCCTACGGACCAGTGTTTCTCAATCTTTCCAGACCACTGTACCCCTTTCAGGAGTCTGTTTTGCCTCATATAACCCAAGTTTCACCTCATTTAAAAAGTACTTGCTTACAGAATCAGACATAAAAATACAAAAGTGTCACGGCACACTATTACTGAAAAAGTGCATACTTTCTCATTTTTACTATACAATTATAAAATAAATCTACTGGAATATAAATATTGTACTTACATTTCAGTGTATAGTATATAGAGCAGTATAAAAGTCACTGTATGAAATTTTTATTTGTACTGACTTCACTAGTGCTTTTTATGTAGCCTGATGTAAAACTAGGCCAATTATCTAGATTAGTTGATGTACTGCCTGGAAGACCTCTGCATACCCCCCAGGGGTATATGTTCCCCTGGTTGAGAACCTCTGCTGTAGAGTGCAGATTCATTCCCTGAGTTTGGTTCATCCTGTGCACTGAAGGGGGGTGAGGGTCCCGTAGAAAAAACAATTGTCATCATGTAATTAAAGACTATCATAATGCATACACACAAGGGGAGCAAATTACAGTTTTACAGGCAACCACAATTCTATCATTTCCTAACTTTTGAGTACTTGATTTTAACATTCTTTTAAATGTAGCTTTTTGTATGTGATATTTTAAAAGGAAAAACCTGAAAAAAACAAATTTCATCACGTTGAACCATTTTGACTTCCACGTGGTTCATCAGAGTGTTGGGAACTTTATATCCACAGCCCAGGCTTCTGCCTCTTGTCACCAGGGACTAACTGATAGCAGTACTAGGTTTTCATTTTCTGCTGTCAACTGGCATGTCCTTGTCTGAGTCACAGTCTTCTTCCTTACCCTCAGCTCCATGTCCCAGCCTAACTGCTCACTTCTCTGCATTCTAGTCAAGCTAGTTCCTCCTCCTGCTCACTGCTTGGATGCCAACAAGGGAACATTGAGACCAC
Organism: Dermochelys coriacea; assembly: GCF_009764565.3. Lineage (NCBI taxonomy): Eukaryota > Metazoa > Chordata > Testudines > Dermochelyidae > Dermochelys > Dermochelys coriacea. Next base: position 114,523,160 of record NC_050073.1, read on the forward strand.
AGGAGAAACAGTCTTTGTTCCTGTGCCTGGTATTACAGCAGTCCTTGGCTTCCAGGAGGAGGAAATGTGGTGAAAGTCCTGCTTAACCCCTGCATGTTCAGTGCAAACAATCTTTGAGGTGTCTGGCTGTCATAACTTGGCCAAATTTGAACAGATTTTCACAGGGACAGCAAAAATCCACACCCTTGGCAACAGGAGAACCCCTTTGCCAAATTTCAAGTCCCTTCTCCAAAGCATGGAGCTGGTTTAGCTTCTCAATAAAATGGTTGTAAAAATGTTTTAACATGGGCAAATCAACATTTTTTCCCATACTTCTGAGGAGTGTCAGAATTGTTTTTGTTGAAATTTTTTAAGAAACCTCAGCCTAAGGAAGATGCTTGGCTTGGAAAATTTCAGTGCAAATGGTTAAAGTTTGGCACAGTTATAAGCAAAAGAAAACAAGATCTTACAATGGAAAGTGTCAGGTATTGCTACCTTCACCAGCTATAATGTACACCCATGCACACACACTTTGCAGTTGTTTTCTGTATAAGCGTTATGCATGATGATGTGGCATAGAGTATAAAGGTTTTTAAAACATGCTGGTGCTCATGTTGCTCATGAGTGTCAAATCCATGAGTGAATTATGCAGGTCATCCCAACTGAGTGCTAATAAATGTTTTTTGCTATACCACACCAGCATGTATTTTGTATATGCTACATATTTTACAGGAATACTGTCTTAGATATATACTGTTTTTTTCCATCACTTTGCCAGCAAAAACTAAATTCCCTTAGTACCATGAGTCCAGCTGTACAAGCCTTAGAGGAAGAGAGAATCCCTTAACATTATCTAAAATAGATGTTTAGTACATAGTGTTTCCCCTTGGCTAAGCAGTAGTCAATTTTGGAACCTTGCAACAGGTCACTTTCAGTTGCTGGAGAGAAATTGATGTTGTGAAGTCAGGTATAGTATACCTTGTTTATTCACATTAATATGTACATGAGTCCTGTTACCCTTAAACTGAGATAGACCTAACTGTGTGAAGGCAACTTTGTATACCCATTCAGTGACCATGAACAGCCACAAGGAACAGCTACTTTTGTGCATGTTCCTCCAGGTCTCCAGCTATCCTCCCAGCTGCCATTGATCTTCCCTTTCTGGCTGACCTGTCATGATCCAGTCAGGAGCCAGGAGAACAGCAGCAGATTCACCCTTAGTAAATTCATCACACTGTTCTGTGTTGACTGCGCAGCACATTCATCACAATAAAATTTTGATGTTAAGGTATGATATCTTAAGACCTACCAAAACTAAACATAAATGCTATTTGGAAAACTTGGTGGAGTATTCTCTTTACTATGATGTCTAGCACTCATTTCTAGCACTTTTGGGTTGCGACATACCCATCCAGGAAAGAATATTGGCCATCGTGGCATTTAGGCCAGTATAATTTTGTGGGGGACGGGTGGAATTCCATATCTGGAGGGGGTAAAAAGGGAAACAATTTTAAGACTGATTTTTTTAAAAAAAGGGGGAGCAGGGAGGGGATAAAAAGGCACCTCTCTGAGCTGAAGGTTTGACATGCTAGTAGTCATACAGAGGAATAGTGGCTAAAGTGCTGGTCACTTGCTTCTAATCTTGATTATCTGGAGGAATCTGACTTTAAAATTATATTATATATGGAAAAGCTTTTTAGGTCATTTATACAGTTTTCTAAAATGCTTTAGTTGTAATTTTTCTCTGCCTATAAAACCTGAAAAGTTGATTTATGATACTAAGGCAGCCTGGCTTTATAGATAAAGTGATATAAAATCCATTACTACTACTATTCCTTTAAAATTCTCGAAAATGTTTCCAATTTTTTTTGGTAGAATACATGTTGTTAGTGGTATGGTATAAAGGTTTTATAGGCATTCATTTGGGATGATCAGCATAGCTTACTCATGGATCTGTGGCTTGCAACTCATGCAGTTAATGGTATTTAAAACTTTAATGCTGTGGTCCAGTAATCTGGTATTATACATGTTCTCTCTCTTGTTTGTGTACACCCCTCTCCCCTCCCCCAATTACGTTTATCAGTCTGTTTTTTAACTAACCTGTTTTGCTTGTTTTAAATTTTGAAGCTGTGCTAAACTTTTGGAATTTGTATGGGGGGGGGGAATCTTAGTGGTCACCTGATATGTGAGGCTATCACTGGCCTTATAGGGATTATCAATATCACTTGCAGTAGAAGAATAACTGGCACTTGAGCTAATGGAAATAGGAGGATTTATTCAGAAGGAGTATGTTGCACAAAGCCCATTTCCCCTGCAGTTTTTGGAGTGTCATTTGGTGAGCATTTTACATCCTTTAGAATTCAGCTGATCTGAAGAAAAAGGCCCCTACCACTTAAAACACAGTGTATGCAAAAGAAAATGTCAGTGATAGAGTTTTATGGACAAAATAATATGGCACTTAATCTGAAATAATTTATCACTATCTGAGCAAAATTTGCAAGCTTAGAATAAAGTAATGATGCTGATTTTGCTTGGTAGATTAAGCACTGTTAGTTGAATAAAATGAATGATTGTATTATCCGTGCATTATCCTACAGTGTGCTTGTAGTAGAGCTTTTTATGTTTTCAGAAGGTTAACATGTAGATTGAGAAACTGACTGTTTCTATTTAAAAAAGGCAGATGGATGGGAAAAATGACTTTTGGCTAAATTTAAAACCTTGAATGAATTTCTGTGGTAGAAACCCGTTCTTCCCTTTGCAAATGATAAATCCCCCACAAAACATTTGCTGTAGGCTTTAACCAGGATAACTAACAGACTACCTTTTATTGACTAGATAATGAAACTCTATTGTGATACATGACTTTTAGAGCAAAATGTTCCTTTACTACCTGATTCTTAAATGCAAAATTTATCCATAATGCACTAGGTGTCTTTCTGAACTTTTCTATCATTACAAATTACGTGCAATGAAAAAATTAACCTGCATAGGCAAAATTAAACCCAAATCAGGACTATTCTGGCAGTCCTGGCCAAAAGGCTGCTGAACAGCACAGGGACAGGCAGAAATCTGTTGTAAATAACTAAGTCAAACGTCAGAGAAATAATCACTTACCAAACAATATATCCAGAGAGCCAGATGCTGAACTCTGTTCCCGTGGTATAAATCTGGAATGATTCCATTGACTTAATTCTGGGTTTATTCTCACGGAAAAAGATCAGAATCTGGTTCAGCGAATGTAACAGAAGTGAGAGAGCTAGTAGAAAAAGCTAATCCTGGTTAAAGCTAATCTCCAAACCCTTGGTATACAAGGCAAACATAGCAAACACAGGCAGTTGTTGAGGAATCCTTTTTAGGTGTAGGTGCTAGCAGTCAGACTTACTGTAATTGTGAATTTCTTCATTTTCATTAGCTTTGCTTATGATTAGTAGTGGACCCTGGCCTCAGAATACAGATCCAATTTCAAATGTTCCCAAGTTTAAAGGCTGGTTGAATCAGCAGAAGTATTGCAAATCTGTACCTTTTTATTATTAACATTTTTTTTAAAATAACTAGTTTTGTTTATTTTCTCTGTAGTTTTTTTGGAGAGAAAAAATCAGATTGGATTTACACAATATCAAGTTTAAATAAAATAAATAAAACAATACAATTTTCCAATAATGGATAGTGACAAATTTTGGCTACAATATTCATCTTAACATCATTTTAGAAAGTTTGTGACAACAAGTTAAGAAATATCAATGTGCCAGAGTCATTGCCTGAAAGATGGCAGTGCTAAAATTACAAGAGTACACAAAGACTGTTTTGAAACCACCTAAGAACTCCTGTACTCTTGAACTTCATTTTTAAAAGTGTTTTTTTCAGGAATAAAATGTTACTGCAGAGCTAGGATCCTCTGAACCTAAATATGGATTTGTAACGGAAGTCCTGAGATAGCTTTAACTAACTGCAAAGTTACCCAAGGCATTTATGAGATATTGAAATGTACAGAAGATGTAGCTATAAAATACGAATTTGAAGAAGTAATTTTAAATTTCTGCTTGAGGATTGTCAGGTGATATTGGCAGTAGAAGCAAGAAAAAGAAAACAACGTGTTCACACAGAACCTAGCCCTTTCACTTATTTTATTTGTTTTAAATATAATTGACAGCAAATTGATTAGTTGGATGCCAATCACTCAGTACTTTTTAAAGAAGCATCCTCAGCTTGAAATCAAGTTGTTTTCAGACAGTGGGTTATAAGTAGTTTCAGTTACTACACCTGCCCCTGAGTTTTTCTATCAATTTTTGTGGTTTTAGAATAACATTTGCTTATTTTTAGAATGTTTTTTTCTTTCTGACTCCTGTTTGTGTGGGTCATTTGCTCAGCCCGGGAAACTGACTACCTGATTACACAGGAGATACGATGAAACTATGTACAGCTATTAAATGAGCAAAGTAAACAAACTGGAAAAACAAATTAGAAAAACACTTTGTGCTTCTTTGAGTAATGGTCCCTATTGTATTCTACTGTGAGTTAAGCATGCGTACTGTGTGCCTGAGCCAGAGAATTTGAAAGTAGTGTCCATTGGTCCTCGCATGCACCTTGTGTCTCTGACCAAGGGGATAAAGGGTGGTACAGACTGATCGTCTCTTCAGTTCTTTCTCACCACCACCTCATCCAGGTTGGAATCTAGAGTGTCTGCAGCTTTGACTTCATCCTACAAACAATCAACCTAGTTGTAAATAGTTAACAGTTTTAATAGTTTAGCAGTTTTAACAGTTCTAAAAGTTTTAGTATTAGATTAGTCTCTAGAGGTTAGGGGTGGGGGAAGGGGGGACAGGAGAACACCACTGTCCCCATGCCCCATACCCAGATTGGGTACCAGACTCTGCCCTGTACCCTGGGCTTCAAACTCTGAGCTTCCTGACCATGATCCTTCTCAGTCAGCGGTGACCACCAATGATGCCTGTACTGCCTTGGGGAAGCTCACATTGCGGCAAGTATATGCCGATCTCGTTCTTCAGCTGTATTCGAGAAGGGTGGGACTTTGTCTCCGCAAATACCTCCATGGAGAAGGCGATGAGGCCCCCATTGGACGCAGGCTGGTGAAACCCCACCCCCATACATTTGCTTGATTCAACAAGGAGTGCGTGTCCTGCCGCAAAGTATGACTCTGATGCGGGAGAATCCATCCACACAGACCTCATGGCAGGGTCTTGTTGGGAAACTAGGAAGCACTCTCATAAGCATGAGACTAAGTGTTCCTTAAAGTTCACTTCAAAGAAGTTGGACTTGACTGTAGGCAAGCCTACCTGCTCAGTCCATGAGGACTTAGGATGTTTAAGTCCCAGAGGCACAACAAGAAATCCCCCAAGCACTGGACTACATTAGTTCCAGACTGTGTCCTGTCAGTACTGTCATCCCTGACGCCAAACTCTAGGATCCATCTGCACCGATGAAGCCCAATTACTGCCAACTCCGGATATCACCCTCCTCACCAGCTCTGATACTCTGGGCAAGCAGAGTCCCCCTCACACCGGGGAGGTCTGAATGTGTTGCCACCCCACAAGATGTCTTCACCCTCCCAGATCCAGAATCCTCTCCTCCATTGGGACCCTCTGTTTCCATGGATATAATATCTCGTCAGAGAGAACCAGCTGCACTGTGGAGCCTATTAAGCTCTCATATGCAGAATACACCTCCCCTCCAACAGAGTTGAAAGCAGCCTTCTGCTCAGGAGATTCAGAGCCATTGGCTGAATCGCTCTTCCTTTACCATACTTATCCTCCACCACCCAAAAGACCTGCACAGTTTCCAACCTCAGCCTCATCTACCCCATGCCTGTTGACCACTCTTATTGGCCATGTTGGGAACCTTGGTATCTAGTTGATCCAATCTGCTAGGGAACCACCCATTACCTCCTCTCTAAGGGGAGGCTCAGGTCTACTTCCAGATCCAACAGAGGAGGAAGAATATTACACTCCGGTTCTGCTGGAACTAGCAAGATTGCCGTAATCATTCCCAGATGAAACGGTGATTTCTGCACCCCCTCACCTTCATGATTTCAGGCAGTTCCAGGACCTTCTCCACAGAGTTGCTGAAGAGCTTCAGATTCTCCTTGAAGTGGTCCAGGACTCCTAGCACAAACTCTTAGCCATCCTGCACACCTCCAGAACTAACAGAATAGTTCTCCCTATTAATGAAGCTATGCTGGAGCCAGGTAAGACAGTTTGGCACACGCCTGACCCTGACATCTCCACAGCACGCTCAGCATCTCAATCTCAGCCTCTGGTTGGATGATATTTTTTTTTATGGGAGCTTGATAGATGTGAAATACTAAGCCCAACACCTTCCAATCCCAGAACACCATTCTGGGGACTTCTGGCATCCTCTTTCAACAGCTGGAGTGCAGTACAGACAAGTGGGTGCTGAATGTCATCCACTCTGGCTGTATAATAGAGTTTGCATCCCTACCTCTCATGAAACCCCTCCGCCCCATCCCTCTTCAGGGACCACTCTTACGAGAGTATTCTTACATGAGTTGAACTTCCTACTGCAGCAAGGAGCAATAGAACATGTTCCTCCACAATACCAAGGGGACAGGTTTTACTTAACCTACATCCTAATACCCAAAAAGAAGCGTTGTTGGAGACCAATCCTTGAGCTCCACTATCTGAACTGCTTCATTCACAAACTCAGATTTCACATGATCATATTGGCAGCAATAATTCCATCTTTAAAAAAGGGCATGTGGTTCATAACTGTCAATAGGAAGGACACCTACTTTCATATAGGTATTCAACCCGCTCACAGACGCTTTCTCAGATTTATCTGACTATTTTCAGTAGAATACTCCCCTTTGGAATAGTAACCACCCCCAAAGTCTTTACCAAGGTATTCTCAGTTGTAGTGGCTCAGTTCACGTACCTCAGCGACATGGCTTCTTGTTGCAAAGTCCTTCCCGTGGTCCTTCTCAGTTAGTGATGACTGCCAGTGCTGCATGTACTGCCTTGGGGAAGCTCACATCGTGGCAAGGTGCAGTAGATGCTGATTGTTCCCCAGGTGTACCCGAAAAGGGTGGGAACTTTGTCTCCATAAATTCTTCATAGAGAAGGCCAGGAGGCCCCAGTCGGACCCAGGCTGGGGAACCCCCCAGGTCATCTGCTTGATTCAGCAAGGAGTGCTCTTCCTGCTGCAAAGTCCAACTCCATGATGCTACATCTTCTCTCTTCATTGGGAGTCTGCATAAATATAGAAAAATCTGTTCCTGCCACCACATAATCTCTGGGCTTCATCGTGACAACCCTAAATTCTATCACTGCAAAGGTGTACCTGCACATGGACAGGTTCCAGACCATGAACAATATCATTGTTCATGTCACAAGTAGCCCTCTAGTACCAGTCAAAACACATCTGTCTCTACTCAGTCACAAAGCAGGCATTACTTTCTAATTCAACAGCTCAAGGCACCTGGTGTACATGCTTAACCCACAGTGGAATACAGATAGGACCATATATCTTGAAGAAACTCCTGTTACAGGTAAGTAACTAGCTCTTACAGTTACTATAACTTTAATTGTTACAGTTAGGGCTGTCAAGAGATGAAAAAAATTAATCACGATTAATGGTGCAATTAAAAAAATGAATGAACTCTTAACAATAGAATACCATTTATTTTAAATATTTTTGGGTGATTACTACATTTTCAAATATATTTCAGTTACAACACAATACAAAGTGTACAGTGCTCACTTTATATTTATTTTGGATTACAAATATTTGCACTGTAAAAAACAAACAAATTATTTTTCAGTTCATCTCATACAAATTCTGTAGTGCAATCTCTTTATCATGAAAGTTGAACTTACAAATGTAGAATTATGTACAAAAAAACAGCATTCAAAAATAAAACAATGTAAAACATAAGAGCCTACAAGTCCACTCAGTCCTATTTCTTGGTCAGCCAATCACTCAGACAAACAAGGTTGGTTACAATTTGCATCAGATAATGTTGCCTGCTTCTTGTTTACAGCCTCACCTGAAAGTGAGAACAGGCGTTCGCATGGCACTGTTGTAACTGATGTTCCAAGATATTTACATGCCAGATACGCTAAAGAGTCATATGTTCCTTCATGCTTCAACCATCATTCCAGAGGGCATGCTTCCATGCTGATGATGGGTTCTGCTTGATAACTATCCAAAGCAACACGGACTGGCGCATGTTGATTTTCATCATCTGAGTCAGAGGCCACCAGTAGTAGGTTGATTTTCTTTTTTGGTGATTTGGGTTCTGTAGTTCCCGCATCAGTGTGTTGCTCTTTTAAGACTTGTAAAAGCATGCTCCACACCTTGTCCCTCTCAGATTTTGGATGGCACTTCAGATCCTTAAACCTTGGGTTGAGTGCTGTAGCTATTTTTAGAAATCTCACTTCGGTACCTTCTTTGTGTTTTGTCATATCTGCTGTGAAAGTGTACTTAAAACGAACATGTGCTGGGTCATCATCCAAGACTGCTATAACATGAAATATATGCAGAATGCAGGTAAAACAGGGCAGGAGACATACAATTCTCCCCCCAAGGAGTACAGTCATAAAAAAATACAGCATCGATTAAATTTAATGAGCATCATCAGCGTGGAAGCATGTCCTTTGGAATGGTGGCCAAAGCATGAAGGGACATACGAATGTTTAGCATATCTGGCATGTAAATACCTTGCAACGCCTTCTACTAAAGTGCCATGCGAATGCCTGTTCTCACTTTCAGATGACATTGTAAATAAGAAGCAGTCAGCAGTATCTCCTGTCAATGTAAACAAACTTGTTTGTCTTAGCGATTGGCAAAATAAGAAGTAGGACTCAGTGGACTTGTAGGCTCTGAAGTTTTACACTGTTTTGGTTTTGAGTGCAGTTTATGTAACCAAAAAAAATTCTGTATTTGTAAGTTATACTTTCTCGATAAAGAGATTGCACTTTAGTACTTGTATGAGATTAATTGAAAAATACTATTTCTTTTATCATTTTCACAGTGCATATATTAGTAATCAAAAATAATAATATAAAGTGAGCACTATGCACTTTTTCTGTTGTAATTGAAATCAATATTGAAAATGTAGAAAAACATCCAAAAATATTTAATAAATTTCAATTGCTATTCTATTATTATAAGTGCGATTAATCACAATTAATTGACCGCCCTAGTTACAATGAAAAAATGAAGTATGATTTTGAAGTACATGGTAGCTCTTTAAATGTTTAAATACAAACTATAAGTGTATCGGTATGTAAGTGTAATAAGAATCTTCCTTTTTCCAGTTTTTTTTATTTCATTTTATCAAGTGTACTGGCTTGAATTGAAGTATTTTTTTTTCCCTACAGCTATTTGCAGTTTTAAATCTGAGAGAACATATGTCTTGTAATATCACCTAATTTCTCAAGCTCATGCAACTCCAAACTTAGTCACTTTACCATATGCCAGTTGCACAGTAGATAGCAAGGTGTTCCATCACTTAGTCATAATAGTGAAAAAATAAATAGTAAAGTTTGAAAAGTGTAGTTATTTGTGTGGACTGATGCAAACATTATGAAAAGGTTCACAATCTGTTAAGTACTGTGGCTCTTTCCCAACAAGTTATGGGCTTATCCAGTCAGAATGGCTTCAGAAATTTGTAATATATTTGTACAAGTTACTGCTATATTTATTTATTTTTTGGGGGGAGTCTGTCTCCCATTTACAACAGGGGATGATAATGAGAGAAGATGTAAATTACCCAATCACTAATGGGAGAATTTAGACTCCTATGTGTTTCTCCCTCAATGACAATATATTTAAGGATCTGCTTGATTTACTTAGTCCGAACTCCCTTTTCACTTCAGGATAAAATTTGGCATGCACCCAATTCAGAAAAAAAGAAGTACAAGGTATTGAAATACATTGAAATTGAGCTCAGTCTGACATTTTTAGTTACAGCCAGGTACAAGCAATAAGTTTGGGGGAAACTTTGGACACTGTATGCCATGCTCTAGTTTGGTGGGGGAGGGGAGACTTCTTTGAAAAGGTTTTTTGTTTTTTGTTTTTTTTTGGTTTGGTTTTTTTGCAGGCATTCAGCACTAACTTCAGACTGGTTCTGTTTGGTATTTAAAAAATAATTTCAGATACAAATATCTTGGTAAAATCTTGCAACATATTGCCTATTAATATATATATTCATAGTTACGTTGCAGTGGTTGATCAGCATTGATTGATTTTGGAATAGAGCTGGTCAATATTTTGTCAATTTCTAAATTAGAAAAAAAAATCAGGAAAATTTTTTACTTTAAATTTACTCTGCCCCCCCCCCAAAAATTAGTGTTGGTTGGAATTTAAAAAAGAAAGGAAAAAATGATTGTGGTGAGGGATATTGGAAAAAGTTTTGAAACAGATTTTCCCTTTTCTTCCCCATGCAGCTCTACTTTGAAGCCATTCTACTGTATTGTCAAAGATCTATATCTCAACCGTTCCAGACTAATAAGCAGGCTGTGAATTGATGCTACATATAAATGAACCGTTACACTGTGTTGTGATTCATGCAGTAGTATTCTTCATTCTTTCAGTTGCCTGCATTTCAATCCTTTGTGTGATGCTTTGAAGAAGTACAGTATGTTCCAAGGATTGACGCACATCAGTGCCCCCACGGCATTGGTTTTAAAAAGGAGGTGCCTACAGTAACCATTCACATTATCTTTTTAAACTTATGATTGCTTTTGGACATCAGTTTAATGACAATTGGAATTCTTCACCATCAGGATAACTTGTCTGTCTGTTCTCTTGACCAAGACATCTACATTTTGCCTGTTTATAACATCAACTTCTTCATTCCTAATGCGGATAAGACAAATTAAAGGGAACTTCATATCTTTTTCAGTTGTAGTTGTACCTTTACTTTAACTTACTCTTACCTACTCTCTTTCTTGCATGCACAAGTGGATTTGGATGCATTTTATACATGTGTCACTCAGCCTTTACTTGGACTTTACAGTATATGCTTATTCAAAAATAATTTTGCTTTTGTAATAAGCTTACAGTATTCGGGTGCCAGTGTTGGCCTTTAACTAGTTGTGGCTAAAACCTTTTTTTCCCACTTCTTGCTCCAGCAATCAGCACAGATAAATGCGTCAATATTTGTTTTCCCTTTTAAAAGGTCCAGATCCTGTATGCATAGGACTTAGACTGACTTCATTTCCTTCAGATCAGACCCTTGTATCTAGCTTTTGATTCTTTAATATAGTACTTTCTCTTTTAACTTACCATTATTTTTAAAAAGTTAACACTTGCTTTTCACTGGTAATGGGAAGAAATGTGCACTCAGTCTTGCCTAGTCTCTTTTCCGCTTGCCAGTTAATTTTAGAGTTCCGAGATAGGTTACTTGTATTCTCTTTCAAAAATGTGAATTCAGCACCCAAACAGTTGTTTTATGCCCTCAAATTCTACCCATTGCTTGTCCTCATCACATCAAGTACTAAAGAATAATAAGACAGTGAGCACCAATTTTTTTGGAACCCTGTTTATGGCTTCCAAGTACTCGGAATAGATTGTAATTTTTCAGTACAAGTGTTGCATACAATATTTAGAACTGTGCAGATGCTTTGTCAACAGTGGATCAGTAAGTACTTCCCCAGTGGTGTGGTATGTTGCCCACAAATGTGGGTTTGTAATGGAAATACTGCGCATCTACCAATGTGATATATGCCATCATGTGCCAGCAATGCCCCTCTGCCATGTACATTGGCCAAATTGGACAGTCTCTACGTAAAAGAATGAATGGACACAAATCAGACGTCAAGAATTATAACATTCAAAAACCAGTTGGAGAACACTTCAATCTCTCTGGTCACTCGATCACAGACCTAAGAGTGGCTATACTTCAACAAAAAAGCTTCAAAAACAGACTCCAACGAGAGACTGCTGAATTGGAATTAATTTGCAAACTGGATACAATTAACTTAGGCTTGAATAGAGACTGGGAATGGATGAGTCATTACACAAAGTAAAACTATTTCCCCATGGTATTTCTCCCTCCCACCCCCCACCCCCCCACTGTTCCTCTGATATTCTTGTTAACTGCTGGAATTAGCCTACCTTGCTTGTCACCATGAAAGGTTTTCCTCCTTCTCTCCCCCCCCCTCCCCGCTGCTGGTGATGGCTTATCTTAAGTGATCACTCTCCTTACAGTGTGTATGATAAACCCATTGTTTCATGTTCTCTGTGTGTGTGTATATAAATCTCTCCTCTGTTTTTTCCACCAAATGCATCCGATGAAGTGAGCTGTAGCTCACGAAAGCTTATGCTCTAATAAATTTGTTAGTCTCTAAGGTGCCACAAGTACTCCTTTTCTTTTTGCGAATACAGACTAACACGGCTGCTACTCTGAAACCTGGCATAACTATAGTTATACTAGATAACACTGCAATAATAAATTTATGAATAATAATTAAATGATTCCATCTTGACATCAACTTTGATAAATGAATGAATTGCTTTGACTCAATATATAAAGTTTGACATGTGTGAGCATGTTTTGAATAATAAAGAAGAATGCAGCTATCTCGATGAGGTCTTGATCACTCTTTGGAAATCTAGCATAATTCAGTATAACTAAAATGAGATGTTAATTTAAGTAAAATTAGTTGGACATTAAATATCCCATGATCCATGAAATTTAAATTGCTTTGCCTTTAACAATAGTATGTTAATAAGGAAATGCTGTTGTGTCAGAACTGAGAAAGTTTATTGATTCAATGTCTGTACAGAAATCCTTTTTAAAAAAAGACATAGTTATCCAAAGAAAGGGCAGCTGTCCATCCTTAGAGGTTTTTAAGGCCCGGCTTGACAAAGCCGTGGCTGGGATGATTTAGTTGGTGTTGGTCCTGCTTTGAGGAGGGGATTGGACTAGGTGACCTCCTGAGGCCTCTTCCAACCCTAGTATTCTATGATTCTATGATATGTCTAAATAAGTTGTATAATTTTTTAGCTTAACATAAGACTGGCCATACTGGATCAGACAAATCATCCATCTTGCCCAGTATCCTGTCTTCCAGCAGTGGCTGATGCTAGATGCTTCAGAGGAAGTGAACAGAAGATGGCAATTTATCAAGTGACCCATCCCCTGACGCTCAGTCCTACCTTCTAGTAGTTAGAGCAGTGATGGACAACCTGCTCCCATCAGGGTAAGCTGATTGTGGGCCGCAAGATGTTTTGTGGACATAGACTGTCCGCAGACATGGCCCCCCTCCAGTTCCCAGTGATTGCTGTTCGCCGTTCCCGGCCAATGGGAGCCTCAAGAAGCAGCGGGCCGCTCGTCCGCAAAATATCTCGTGACCTGCAATCAGCTTACCCTGACGGGCCACAAGTTGCCCACCACTGAGTTAGAGGTTTAGGAACACCCAGAGCATGGGGTTGGTGTCCCTGATATTGGCTAATTGCCATTAATGAACCTGTCCTCCATGAACTTAACTAATTCTTTTTTGAACTGTTAGTTTTGAATTTTAGTTTAAAATAGAACTTGAGTGTAATATGTTGACTAAAATGATGGGATGATTACATCCCATTCATTGAAATCAGTGGAGTTACATTAGTTGGACCAGTGTATTTAGATCACAAATTTATTATTAGTTGGTTAAAAATATGATGTGAATTAAGGACCTAATTGATTTTTTTAATTTGTAATTTATCATTTAATCAAAGCAGAGATTGAAAATAGATCAGCTACTTTGATTGTGTATGTGGTCTCATGAGTCTGATTAGAATCTAAAACCTATTTCAGTTTATTTCTGTTTGTAAATCTTTGTCTGAATACAGAGAATTAACATTCTCTAAAAGGAACTGACTGAGAAATGACAAAATGCATTTGAGGGGTGGTCATTCAAATAGGACTTGTGAGCTATCAGCCCAGAGAGAAATAAAATTGTTGAGTCCTATCAGGGTATCAATGGAAAGGGTAACACAGGAATTCTGGCTTCAAAGTGACAGTTATAAGAAGCAACACTGACCGACTTCTGATGATTTCTGTTCCTTATTGGTGCTCTAACTCTTGCTGACTTGAGGCATTTAGAAAAACCTCCAGTAGGCCTTTGTCTTGGCCTAATTTGTAAATGTTGTTGTAAGGTTTTTAAAATAATCATACTTATTTAACTCTTGCTTTCTTGGGTCTGATGATAAATCTCAGCAACTAAAATATAGATTAAATTTGCAAAGAATTTTGCTTATTTCTTACAAATGAACTTACAGAAGAATTAGCTATCACTGCTGACTCTTTCTTTTGTTGTGCTACCATCCCATTCTGGTCCAGGTCGTGGGAAGGCTAGGATTTTTCAACTTTAAGTATTAATTAAAAATGCTCCAGTGTATAGTATTGCAGTATCCCAAATGGCCAGCACCCAGCCCCAGTAAATAAATTTCTCCTTTTTTATATCCTGAACTGATATGCAGGGGTTTATCTTCTTCCTTTTCCTTGTACACAGTTACAGAGAAACAACTCTCAGCGCTGGTTACGTCTTCCATTAACTGCTGATCTGCTCCCTTTCTAGCTGTGTGACTGTGTCTGATGTTAGATACAGTAGAGAGAGAGAGATTTCAAAAATCTTCCTGAGAGGGCAGGACTACAATACATGTCTGTCTTCTTACCTGGAGTATCTATTTGATTTATGATCCAGATGAGACTGGAAACTGTGTCATGGAGGATCTTGTAAGTGAACAGTACCAAATTGAACTTAAAAAACAATAACCCCTCTGTCCCCCCAAATACAAACCCCCAAAAACTCACATGGAGAACAACTCATGATAAATGCTAGTAACCAGTTAGCAAGTATACATTGAATCCAATATCTATCATCACATAACAGGGTGCACACTACTAATCACCACATCTGTCAATGTTGAATGCCATGTGACTGGAAGCAGAGATTTGTGTATACCATAAAAGCTTCAGTAAAAGTCACTGTGCTTCACTATTACTATAGCAAAACACACCCTCTTGTGGTGAGAAGAAGAAAGTCCAATCATAAGCCCACCAGTTTCCTCTGTTCCATACTTTCACTCACTGATTGCTTTATTAATCCTTCTCCCTCAGTTGTTGTTGACACTCCTTTTTTCTTCTTTGTCCTGTTTACAATGAGTCTCTCTCGCTGTCTTGCACTGTTTTAGCCTTCCTGCTTTTTCCCCTTGTTCCACTTTCTTTTTTTTTTTTTCGTAGTTAAATCTTTTATTAATACCTCATATAATTTGTGAACTGAAGTGTAGTTCATGCTGCTTTTAACAACGTATTGATTGTTTTTAGGCTTTTGACATTAAAGTAACTCTGCATGTTAAATTACCAGTATGCTGAAAATATAACTTGCAGATCTACTTTTGAAACTTTCTTCTGATTTATCACAGGTCACTGAATTACAAGAGTAAAAAGCTAGGTACAGAGACAAGAATGTTGAAGAAAGATTCATTGTGCATCTCAAAACCTTCAACAAAACCTCTGCTTAGTTTATCCAGAGAGGATAAAGGGGACCAGTGGGAGTCATGTATAGACTGGATCAGGACATAGCATGCTGCTGTTTTCACCTATTTGATAACCCAGTTAGGTCTGAGATGAACACCAAAGTTTGCAATTTATCTTAGCTGTTGTACAAAGCTATACACCAGAAAAGCTGCCTCCGTATGCTAGGCAGTCTCAGCAAAGCACTTCTAATTAGGTTTAAGTAGAACAAAACCTCCATGAACTAAAATATGTGATAAGTGACAAGCAAATAGTATTTATTGTTCCCAGTTTGTGCCAAATATACAACTTAGTACTAAGTGTGCAGAGATATTAGAAACTATGCCAGGTGCTGACAGGTGAGACTCCCTGGCACATCCCACTAATAATCTCTCTGTGTGAAGGAAAATAACAAGGTTCTATACAAATCCTCATATTTTTACACCTGCTTATAGCGCATTTCCATATCCCATGCCCTAGACCTTTAAGATTAGTGCCCTTTGTTTGAATTTTGCTCAGCTGGGCTGGGAGTAAGGAGATGAAGGGCTCTTCAAGGGAGAAACAGAGACAATCAGTGAAAGGGCAGCCTGTGAGATGCTCTTGGAACACCATTGTGAAGAAGGGAAAAAGTTTTGAGGAGGAGGAGACCGTGGCAGGCAAGAAGTTTATTAGGTTACTTAGTACTGCACAATTTCAAATGTGAATTAAGCAAAGTACATGCTGCCAAACTGACATCCATAGTGGATATATAGAGATTATACATAAACAGAGTTTATACAGAGTTCTGGTGTCTTGAAATGACTATACTATTTCAGAAGCAGCTCTTAATTTTTCTTTTCTTTGCTTTTTAGGTATCTTGCAATATATTTAGAACTCTCCCTCCTAGTGACAGCAATGAATTTGATCCAGAAGAAGATGAACCCACCCTTGAGGCATCATGGCCACATTTACAGGTATTAAATATAATCTGAGAACAAATCTGTATCACTGCTTGATATGTTTTGTTTCCCTACACCATCTGTTAATCTGTGATTCAGATTTGAGTTGGTTCATAAGATGCAGAAATCATTGTTGTACCTTCCTAACACTGCTCTTTACTACAGCTAGAGTAGCTATGAAGATAGAAGAGCCTTTGTAATGTTTTCAGGGCCTTTCTGTTCCAGTCAGGGACTTAAATTCAGCTCAGGACTATGAGAGTGGCCCACATTTTCCTGTTCTCCTTCACTGCATTACAAAAAATTATTGTGAAGAATTGCACTTGTGCTGCACTTGTACACAGTACTTCTTAGCAGCTTCAGCAGGAGCAGTGGAATTAAACTAATGTCATCCTAGTCAGTTTTGTTCCGCTGGGCCATTAGAAAATTGCTACTATGCAGAAGCAGCATACCTGAGTACTTGTTGCTAGTCGGGAGGATGAGGGAGAATAAAAATGTTAGTCTCCTTCCCTTTTCCTTCCTAACAATATATAGCCTTGACTTCAGGAATTCAGAGCAGAGCATACTCTCTCTGCTATACATCCTCCTTTTGGGATATATAAGTATGCCTTCAGATATGAATGACAAATATCTTTAGCGTACAGGAAAACAAACTCATTTCACAGAGAGGGTCAGAAGCTTCAGAAGCTACTGGACCAGATTCAGCCCTGGCAGAAGTAGGTCTACTTTCCATTGCTGTCAACAGGGGCTATGTCCATTTATGCCACAGGTAAATTGGCTTCTCCTCTCTTTAGGTTAGAACAAGTCAGAGACGGAACACCAGAGAGAGAGAGAGAGAGAGGAATCTGGGAGTTGCTATAAGTACAAGGGTATGATTGATCTCTACCTAGAGTAAGGAACTGGTTTGAAACTTTTATGCAGGGCCCCAACTCTGCCTATGAGAGATTTGATAAGTCACACAATATTCTCCTCCCAGAATTTAGAAACTGTCTCCTTTCTCTTTTTGTACTTAAAATCTCACAAAAATATTATCGTGTATTAAATCCCTTGGGGTGCTGAGTGCTGCACAGACACAGAACAAAAAGACAGTTCTGGCCACAAAGAGTTTACAATCTAAGTATAAGTCAAGACAACAGATGGATACAGAGAGATGGCAGAGTACAAGGAAACAATGAGACAATATTGGTCAGCATGATAGGGAGGGGAGTGGCTATGGATTTTCTTAGAAAATAGATGGTTTACAGAGTAAAACTAACCTTGTTACTTGTCAGGGAGTTGATAGAAGTGCTTTCCTGTTGACCTACTGTTGAATTATATAGAGTTCTTGCACTTTTCCTGACCTCTGACCTCCCTGTTTCCTTTTAGAAGCATTTAGAAGAAATCAGTCTTCTCAATAAGGCAAAGCAGCCACAGTATGATGTTATAGAGGAGTTTGCATGGAAAAGCTGTATATTCCTTTAAAATTAAGCTTTAAGCTTGCTTTTTCCCTCAACACCATATTTATCCTTTCAAAAACTGGAAGGGAGCACATTTTAAAATGGTTGGTCTCCTAGGAAAGGTGTGATAGGAAAAATGGACAGCACACTACAACTCATCTGTCTACTGGCAGATCATAGCTGCTTTCCTAAGAGAGCTAGATAATATCTATTGCACTTTGCTTCCTTTTGCCTTGTTACATACTATCTGAATGGGTCTGGTCAGTTGCAGTCCCTTCTGAATTATATAGGCAGAGATGGATTTTTGTGAGAGCAAGTATCTCCAGCCCAGAGGCTAATTCTCAGTGAGTTGGAGACTCCTGATTAAATCTCATTCTACATTAGTCTGCAGTGTTTCAATCTGTAGCAGAATGCTACAGTGAACAGTTTCTAATTACTATTAAATGTTTCCATACCGTTTCACTAACCCTCTCAAAATTATAATGACTTTATTTTGTATGATTTCAGGAGTCCAGAGGACAATGAGAATGTGCTTGCCAGTTACTCCAGAAAGCTGTACAACCCAATGAACAAGCATTACAAGATGATAATGCCTGTTCTTAGTGGGAGTCAAGATGAAATTCCTCTGATTTAGGGTCAAATGAGCAAGATTAACACGTATGATCATGTAATTAATTCTAGCTCTAAAGTAACCAGTTAATAAATTTAAAAAAAAAATGGCATAAGGTCTTTCAAAACAGGCATTTTCTGTTTTAGTGCATTAGGAAAAAGAGCTGGGAAACTTTACAAATAAAAATCAAATAAAATCATAGAATAAACTGTGATTTTTGTTTCTTGCAGCTTGTGTATGAGTTTTTCATACGATTTTTGGAAAGCCAAGAATTCCAACCTAGCATTGCTAAAAAGTACATAGATCAGAAATTTGTATTACAGGTAAGCAGGTTAATTTTCTTTAAAACTGTCAGCATATTTTTGATACTTAATATTAATGATTTTTTTTATTCCTAAAACCAGAAAATAGAATGTGTAACTCTTTCACCCTTCCACAATAACGGGTAAGTGGGTAACAATAAAAGAGATTCAGACTCGCAGGGGGAGGAATATCGATCCATCACAGAAGTTCAGACTAGGTGATCCACAATGGTGCCTTCTGGTGTTGGAGTGAGACCGTCTAGCCATCATTTAATTTTGTCTCCACTTTTTTTTGTTAACTTACTTAATTTTACTTACAAGTTGTATAACTCAATTGAAGTTGTGGCAGTTTAAAAGTAAAGGTTTGGCCATAGAGTGCAAAAACCTAAATAGTGTTTATAGAGTGTAAAAAAACCTATTAAATAGAGGTTGTTTATGTCTGAAATTTGACTGACTTTAAAATTGTCAAAATATCACTTTTAAAAAAGGGAAATATTTTCTCACTTTGGCTCAAGAGCTGTTTGAGAGCTGGCAGAAAGAGCAAAAGTCCATTAAGAAAACTCTTTCCTAGAGCTGTACTGAAAACATGGAAGTTGTTGTGATCATGGTGGAAATAAACCTAAAGGCCATGGTCAAGGTCTGTTAGAAGCACAGGAAGGGAAGTATCAATAATGGGGAAAAAGAACTAAATTGTCAAAGAATGGAAGTTT
Organism: Dermochelys coriacea; assembly: GCF_009764565.3. Classification (NCBI taxonomy): domain Eukaryota; kingdom Metazoa; phylum Chordata; order Testudines; family Dermochelyidae; genus Dermochelys; species Dermochelys coriacea. The sequence continues at coordinate 114,542,613 of NC_050073.1, forward strand.
TATCTTCATGATGTGATTGCCACCAGCGTGACTGAACTGGGGAGGCCATCAGTCCTGATGATGGTAGCCAGTCTGGAGTTCTGCACCCAGTTCCTTGTCTTCCTGGTCTGCAGGCTGGCTTCCCTGGGTGTTCTGCTGCATAGCTGGCAGCAGCTATAGCTGGTGCCTCTCTGCTGAGGAACTAGCTTTCTTCCACACCTCAGCAAAGCTCTGTATAAATGGCAAGGCAAAGAAAACTTTGTCCCAGAAAAAGGAAAGGAAGAAGACCTGAAAGTACCCTCCTTTGCCTCTTCCCTATAACTTTCTTCAGTGGGTCCATTTTGTCTTTAGTACTTCTCTCCTCAACCATGGACTTGTGTGGAACCTCTGAATACGACTAGAAAGAGAACTCTAGGAGGACCGAGACTTAGATAGGGATCATGCTAGAAGTGATAGGAGATACTTTGCCTTTCTCAGGACCTCTTTTCCACACATCTTCATGAGTGAGTCTTTTCATCCAGGATCAACAGCCTAGGAAGATTCTCCAAAAAAGCTTCCCAAGAAAGCCATTCTTTTCCCTAACTCCCTCCATAGTCTCTTCCACCCCAGGGCCAAAAACCACATCATTCTTCCTTTTCCCTCCTTCCTCTCAGGTAGGAGAGTCTCCTGGAGAGAATGCAGAATAACTGCTGCTGTGATGAAGTCCCATCCCCGTTCCTTAGCAAACCTTAAGAAGGTCACTCTGAAAGACTCGGGGGTGGGGTGGGTGTATTTTAAATCCCATATCTCTTCAGAAATTCTCAAAGGCGGAGGTGAGGCTCTGCTTTCTTTCCTCCAAAGTAGTGCCTCAGAGTTGATTCTGCCTTTCTGGATAATGATGAAGGAAATGTGGTTAATCTCTCTTGATTTTTATGACCATCCTGCCAAAGAACCTCCTTAGAATCTATATTTTTCACCCAGACTTCCATATCTTCTTATCTCTCACCCAAGGATAGATTCAGCAGTGGCTTCCTAACCTAAGCTAATAGATCTGCCTAAGGAGGCCAGTATCTCTCTTCATGGTTGATTGAACAGCAAGGTGAAGGAGTACTTGTGGCACCTTAGAGACTAACAAATTTATTAGAGCATAAGCTTTCGTGAGCTACAGCTCACTTCATCGGATGCATTTGGTGGAAAAAATAGAGGCGAGATTTATATACACACACACAGAGAACATGAAACAATGGGTTTATCATACACACTGTAAGGAGAGTGATCACTTAAGATAAGCCATCACCAGCAGCAGGGGGGGGAAAGGAGGAAAACCTTTCATGGTGGCAAGCAAGGTAGGCTAATTCCAGCAGTTAACAAGAATATCAGAGGAACAGTGGGGGGTGGGGTGGGAGGGAGAAATACCATGGGGAAATAGTTTTACTTTGTGTAATGACTCATCCATTCCCAGTCTCTATTCAAGCCTAAATTAATTGTATCCAGTTTGCAAATTAATTCTAATTCAGCAGTCTCTCGTTGGAGTCTGTTTTTGAAGCTTTTTTGTTGAAGTATAGCCACTCTTAGGTCTGTGATCGAGTGACCAGAGAGATTGAAGTGTTCTCCAACTGGTTTTTGAATGTTATAATTCTTGACGTCTGATTTGTGTCCATTCATTCTTTTACGTAGAGACTGTCCAATTTGGCCAATGTACATGGCAGAGGGGCATTGCTGGCACATGATGGCATATATCACATTGGTAGATGCGCAGGTGAACGAGCCTCTGATAGTGTGGCTGATGTGATTAGGCCCTATGATGGTGTCCCCTGAATAGATATGTGGACAGAGTTGGCAACGGGCTTTGTTGCAAGGATAGGTTCCTGGGTTAGTGGTTCTGTTGTGTGGTGTGTGGTTGCTGGTGAGTATTTGCTTCAGATTGGGGGGCTGTCTGTAAGCAAGGACTGGTCTGTCTCCCAAGATCTGTGAGAGTGATGGCTCGTCCTTCAGGATAGGTTGTAGATCCTTGATGATGCGTTGGAGAGGTTTTAGTTGGGGGCTGAAGGTGATGGCTAGTGGCGTTCTGTTGTTTTCTTTGTTGGGCCTGTCCTGTAGTAGGTGACTTCTGGGTACTCTTGCTAAACAATTATTTGAATTGGAGGCGACTCTGGTCACTGCTGCAACCTATGGCTCATTTTTCTAGAGTGGCCATTCAGTGCCTTGTGGAGATCTAAGAAGAGAGAGTTACTTGCTTCAAGTCTTTCTTTAGGGGATATTTGGTATGAGACTATTGTTCACAGGCTTTCCTTCTACACTTCTTTTCCCTTCAGACCGAGCCGGATCATTGTGGAGAGAATCCTGGTGCCCTACTCTTCATTCTAGAGAACATAGCTTCTATACTCTTGTTATATGTTTCTACCCTTACCCACATCCTAGGTGTGCTTATCTCTCATGCTTCTTCCTCAGGACACTCACCCTTGTCATCCTTTCGTAATGTTGCACTAGGGTATGAATGTGATCTAAAGAAGGGTTTCGACATCTGGTCATCCATAATGGCATACCAGATGAAAGAGTGGTAATTATTAGGAGAGGGAGGAATGGTACACATTTAAATATGTATGAGACAGTATATCACAATGCCTGTTGAGAATCAGATTATTCTTGCCGTGTGGTTAGGTGATAGACTTCTTAAAAATAATTGTGTAACTTTTTTAGATAGAATGAGTATTAATTCAAATGAATGTTTTGTCTAAATCACAAGTTAGGCCTCAATTTGTAAAAAGTAAATTTTACATTTAAAATTAAGTGACTGGCCTATTAAAGCCATATTGCACTTGCAATCGTATATTTAAGGTTAGTTTGGTTTTAGAATTATAACTTTATAAGGATTTGTTAGGTTACTGTAAGACATTTATACGAGATAGCAACTGAAACTTTTATAAAATTCAGCCTGTTCAATGAATATTGTTCCATGGTAACTTTAAACTGTGACATTCTTTTACTTAAGTTTTCATTGTTGAATTTGTTTTTAAAATTTGAGAAACTTCAATGAAGTTATTCCTAATGAGGAATGACTTTCATTTCAAAATGAGAAAAATACCAGTCACTTTTGTTATGTATTTACGAACCTAGAGCTGTGTCATTGGATGTTTAGAGTTTAACATTTCATTTCAAAAGATGGCTTACATCTATTCTGAAATGTAAGGCAGAGGTTGCTAAGGGACATAACAATTAAGTATCCCCATCCCCATATGTTCTGCTCTAGGTGTCCTATTTAGTAATTTGTACTTCACATTTCTAGTTATAATTAGTATAAAGGTATCTCAATAATAATGCAAATTATGGAAATCATTCAACCTGTCCTTAAAAATAACCCTTTGTTATTTTGTTAAAACCTGAAGACAAATTGGGTATCATATATCAGAACATGTCTTTTTTACTATGTTTTGAACCCTGTAATTGAAATTGATACTGACGATAGCCTAAACTGTTTCCCAAGAGGATCTGTGGAATGAAACTGAAAATCTAAACATTTTGCCTGTACAACCAATTCACAGTCAGAGTTAAAATCCGATTTCAGAGTAGCAGCCGTGTTAGTCTATATTCGCAAAAAGGAGTACTTGTAGCACCTTAGAGACTAACAAATTTATTAGAGCATAAGCTTTCGTGAGCTACAGCTCACTTCATCGGATGCATTTGGTGTATCTGCAACATTTCCAGCTATTTTCTCCCTTAGGTGAAATTCTGAATTTTTTGAAAGTGTAAGACAGTTATTTATGTATGTGTAATTTGGTGGGGTGGTTTGTTTTGTTTTGCTTTTTGTTTTAGGGCAGAACTAATTCAACATAATGATTTTGTTTATTACCTCTCTAGGGCAGCTGACAAAACTCAGTTTCCCTCGTGAAATTGTGATTGCATATCCCTCACTGCAGGGGATACTGTATTAATCATCGCAAGCTACGGAACTATCCAAAGCAGTAAAACCGTTAGGAAACTCACATGCATCTGTCACATACTTGAATGTTCTAAATCACAGGTCTTGAACATGTACCTATCTTCACTCTCTTTTATACGCTGAATTGCACAAGGAGAGTGCTGTGATTGTTGTTGAAAAGAAAACGTGCAGTATGTAGATGCAGAATAAATAGTGAAACAAGTGCCATAGAGATAAGAGAAGTTACAATAAAACAGCCTAAGTCCATAAAGGTGTTCAGTACTATAATGGCAACGATGCGACAAGCCTCAGAAGACAGAATTTTTGCATGGGCCACTCTAAGACTGTGGAACAAACTCCCACAAACTAAAGACCATCACAGACCTCACCATCTTTCATTCTAACTGCAAGATGCACTCCTTCTCTTATGTAAACACAGAGCAAAAAACTCTGCCAAAACATAGTACTACTCTGCACGTACGGTTTTCCCCTTGAGGAAAGGATGAGACAGAGAATGATCCGCATGTGACAGTTGTTAGTCACTTTTTATAATGCTCTAGTGGAAGGCACTCAGATATTACAGTGATGATGGCAGTACAAGAACCTACATAGTATAGAATAGAATGAAATCCGTGCGAGTATAAGAGTATGGGGTCATGGGGAATCTGCAAGATTGAATACGCATCACTAAGGTTATCGAAAAAATTATTATTTTGCTACTTATATCAGTCCACGTTTCCAGCTGGATGTGACTATGAAAGTACTGGGGGGCTGTCAGGGAACAAGGTGGGGTTGGATGGGATACGGGTTCCGGGGGGGGAGGGGGCTGCCAGGGGATGAGAAGCAAGGAGGGGCGGATAGGGGGTGGGGGCACAGCCTCCCCTAACCAGCCCTCCAAACAATTTCCAAAACCTGATGTGGCCCTCAGGCCAAAAAAATTTGCCCATCCCTGCCCTAAAATCATATGTTAGTTAATATTCACTGAACAGCTGAAAAGGATCTATTTAAACTGTGATTTGCCTTTTCTTTTTTTAGACAACTTTTGAAAGTGTCTGCAATTTCTTGTGGCTGACTAAAATCAGGATTCAGAAAATTATACAGTTTCTTAAACTATTTTTAGATTACTGTTTTCTATAGTGTAAATATTACATTTTATTAGATTTTTCCCTCTACTAACTATACATTGTCTGTAACACTTCTATATCTGCACATATTTATTATTATTGTAGTTATTGTTGTTCAGACCAAAGGTGGTGATGTGACATTTTAGACACAATTAAGAAAAACAAGGTTCCAGCAAAAAGGAGCCATACCATAGGTGCACTTGAAAAAAAAAAAATCTCTGATTTGTGAGAGATCACCAGTTTTATTGGTATTCCCCATATTAAGCACTGGGATTATCTCTCAAACCAATATAATGTAGAATCAAAGAAACTTTTAGTGCGACCACTGTGAAATCAACATAAGATAAAATGTACATACACAACCGTAAACATCTATGGGTGGTGGGAGTAATGCATGTAGGAGAGATGATGGAAGCAAAAGGGAAAAGGAAACTCTTCCTTGGAGGCTAATATTTAAAGCCCCTGACCAGACATCAGTAAAACTGTTTGTTTAAAAGTTTTAAAATGGAATTAAAAATAGAAAAAACAACTTGAGAGAGTTGGTACTGTTCATAAACCACAAGTGGGCTCAAAAGTCATGCATTACATATATATATACAGTGTATGTCTGTCTCAGTTCAGGCCCTTAAAGATTTTGGGCATTAACAGTTTGACATGACTGTGTTAATGAATTGGTATTCATATTTTGCAACTAAATGCTCTTTTTTTAAACCATCTCTGGAATGTCACCAGTCCAAGTCCTCTGCTTAACAAGAAAGAATTGGAATAATTGATAAATGCTTTCATATATTTAATGGCTCGACTGTGGCAACTTGAGTTATAAACACTCCACAATACATTTTCTACAGAGTGCATTGGCTGGTATTCACACAGTTGACTGAATACCTAATGTCTATGTTGACTCCTTTCAAGTTTGAATGAAGGCAACAAATTTTTGTGGCAGTTGTGTGCGCTCACACATATGCAATCTAGCTCATCATATGTAAACTGTATACATTTTTTAAAATAAAGCCAATTCACCATTTCTTATTAGTCATCTGATTCTTAAATTATGTCTTCTTTTACAACAGCTTTTGGAGCTATTTGACAGTGAAGACCCTCGAGAACGAGACTACCTAAAAACAGTCTTACATAGAATTTATGGCAAGTTTCTTGGTCTTAGAGCATTTATCCGAAAACAGATTAACAATATTTTTCTACGGTAAGTTTTGGGGGGAAATGGTTGTTGGGTTATAAATGTTTTATGAAACTATTTATTATTTTTTTTAAACTTTATTTGATAGGTTTGTTTATGAAACTGAACACTTCAATGGTGTAGCTGAACTGCTGGAAATATTAGGAAGGTAAATGAACCTTTATATAATAAGCCATCTTCGACAGCTATGCTGAAAATTTCAGGGGTCAATGAAAAATATAAGCCTAAGCTCTGATCCTGAAAACAGACTTGTGCACATGCTTAACTTTAAGCACAGATTAAGCCTTGGCATACCTCTTTGCAAAGAAGATTTAATTGTATGTACATTACAAAGTATATTTTTTTCTTACATCGTTCCTTGTGCACTTCATTCTGACTTGAACATTGCAAATTTTGCTTTAAACAGTTATTAGTGTGTTGGTTTCAGTGTGTTGCTAATCAGTCTAATTGTAGTTAGTTCCACAGTCGGTTACCAAAGAGCACCTTAAACTCGTTAATTTACCAACCAAATAGGCAAGGTCATATGTATTAGGCAACAAGACTATATGACTGATCACATAGTTATTCTCATGTCAGAGTGTAACTACTATATAGCAATGACTAGAATGAACTGTACCGTGAACGCTGGCTAGTGCAAAGGTTCAGCACATATTGGGATAATAGCTACAGTCTGTCGTCTTATGTAATTACTTTGATAAAAACTACTTGTTCAGACCACAAGTAAATGTTCTGTGATGTTGCTAATCAATGTTTCTTTTCTTATTTCTAGTATTATCAATGGTTTTGCTTTACCTCTTAAAGCAGAGCATAAACAGTTTCTGGTGAAGGTGCTGATTCCTTTACATACTGTCAGGAGTTTATCACTCTTCCATGCACAGGTAGAAATTATAAAAAACATTTTCTGCTTTGTTAAAACAGAACAGTATACTTGATTGCTTTGGAACTCTTTTGCTTAGCCAAAAAAATCTTCTGAATGAAAACAAACAAACAAAAAAAACAACAGAAAGCTTTTGTCATGTGGAATAAAAATGAAACAGATAAGTATTTGGTAGACAATGCATTTTGTAGAATAAATCTGGTGGAATGTATAGATAGATAGATAGATAGATATATGGGTTTCATATAATTTTCATATACCTGTAAGATATTTCTAGTACTGAGACTCTGTAGGCTTTCCTCCAGACACCCAATCTTTCTATCCCTCTAATGAGGCTATCTTCCCCACTCATCCAGAAACTGATCCTGTAGCCAGAGGTCTCAGTTGTTTTTGTCTCTTGCACTGTCATCTGTCTAGTCATTCTATTTTAGTAATTCTTTACACACTCACCCTCTCTGCACTTTGGCTCTAAATTGATCCTAATTTCTGTACTCTGGCCTTGCTTTCTTAGTCTTTTATGCCAGTTTTTGGCTGTGTTGGCTCTTCTCATGTAAGTCGTCCTGATGCTGATGCTGCCAAAAGTGTAAAAGAAACACATTCGCAGAACACTGAGCCTTTCAAAATGTTACTTATGTGAGTACAGTTGGAATCCATAAAGTTCAAATGGTTTCAAAATGTAGTTGGACGTATTTTTTCTTTGCTTTTCGTTTGTTTGTTCTTTGCTGTTAACTGCAGCTTGGATACAGTTGCAAATTCCCCAGACTCACAGTTTAAAGTAGGATTTACAATTTAGAATAAGATGCATAATTAACTGTTCTGATTCCCTGTTCTTTTTAATACTGAACATGTCTTTTGAGTTCTCAGTAAAAATGTCATAATTTCATGTGAATATATTTTTTTCCCCTTCACAGCTGGCATATTGTATAGTACAGTTTCTGGAGAAAGATCCTTCACTCACAGAGCCAGTAAATATTTCTTTGGTATTTTTTTATATCTTAAACATCCAGTTTTCGCAGCTGTGAAGTTGTAAAATTTGCTTTCTCATTTGTAATTCAGGTCATTAGAGGTTTAATGAAATTCTGGCCGAAAACCTGCAGTCAGAAAGAGGTAAGTTCTGTGTTGCTGTTAAGATTTAAGTAAAGGAGTTTGATGGTTCTACAGATAAACATTAAAGATACTTTTCTCCCAGGAACATCCAGAGAGTTTCAGGTAAATAATATAGACAAATCTTAAATACTGTTGTGGATTTTGGCGTCTGTTAAGCTCATATGGGTGATTATCTGCGTCAGACTGACCTGTGTTGGACATAATTTTGACAGTAAAGAGAGGTGTCAAGCTGATGATAGTCATCATCTCTGTTGGCAAGTTAAGCATTATATTGTAGTATGCCAATATATGTGTTCTTTCACAAGGGAGTGACTCTTCATGTAAAGAGAGCAAAAGTGAATGTTGTGGAATTATGTGGAAGAAATCCAGCAGTTTGTGTCAAGCCTACATTTTCAGAGTTGGGCTAGAGGTATTTTAGCTTCTAACATAGATTGGCAATTTGTTGCATGATTACCTGATTTTGCAAATCTGAGTTTACACACTGATATTTATGGGCACAACAAGAGCATCTTTGTTTGAAAATTGGTCCCAAAAGACAAGCAATTAAAGATGGATCCTTTAATTACCAGGGTAAAATCCTGGCCCATTGAAGTCAATGAGAGTTTTGCCATTGTGTTCACTAGGACCAGGAATTCACCCCAGGTACACAGTGTCATCTGTAAATTCCTTAGGGCAAAGACCATGCATTATAATTTGTAAATAGAACACTAACACACACACACACCCCAGTGTAAACCAGGGTTTAGAGTGCAAAATTTTGAAAACTTGTTCTCTAATTTTGCACCTGCTGTTAATTGTGGCATCAACTCCTGAAATTTAGATATCTTAACTATCTGACTTAATCAGTAAATAAAGTGGATGACTACATTCTGTTGTTTGTGCCTATAGAATTAGAGGAAGGGTTGAGACCTATTTGAAAACTTAGCTGATAAATTGCAAATACAAGAGTTGAGGAGTTCTAAATTTAACAATTACTTATGTCTAGGTCATGTTCCTTGGGGAGCTGGAGGAGATCTTGGATGTGATTGAACCTTCACAATTTGTCAAAATTCAGGAACCTTTATTTAAACAAATTGCCAAGTGCGTCTCTAGTCCTCACTTTCAGGTCAGTAGTACAAGTACATTTTTTTAAAAACAGGAATATAGTTTCTAAGATCTTGTGAATATACAAAACGGGATACCTAAATGCTGAGTTTGCATTGTATTGATTAGAACATATTTACTATTTGTATATCCATAGACGGGTTTGTTACAGTAGCAGTCCCTACACTCAGGGAAGGTTGAAATAGAAAAAAGATGAGACTCCAAGGGTGAGAGCTTAGAGTCCATTCACAAAACTTGCATCTCATGTTAAAGGAGGGCTAAGGTGGGTTGGGGGAAAGGGCATGTTAGAGGCAGGATGACAGAATGCAGTGCTTCAGTGATTCTAAGCAATGCTCCTTCTCTGTTGGGATAGGCATAGAGGCTGCTGCAACTCAGAAAGCCCCTCAGGGCAGTCTGAATTATCCCAGCAGCTGCTCCAGCCTAGAATCAAGAGGTTGCTTAAAGCCATCTTAGCCCAACCCCCCTCTTGCCCTGGGCTTCGATCCTGCCAAGTGTTGAGCTCCTCTTGTGAGATACTCCATATTCTTGGCTCCCTTTCTCTGGGAGAAGGGGATTTGAAGCAAGCCGCAGCAGGTACTCTGCATTTACCCTGGGTTCAGGTCATCTGACTATAAAAGTGATCCAAGTAGATTTTAGTTCATACGTAACCTTTCACCATGTAAGAAATTACAATGAAATCAAACACTGAATACTTATACATTAATTTTAACATTACTCATATTTTAAATTTATTTTATATTTACTTTAAAGACCACCTTATATTAATGCAAGTTATGCCCTGGATAAAATAGAGATTTAATTTAGAAAGTAATGATAACCCATTGATTGGCTGTGACGCTATTTGTTTTGGGGAATGTTTTCTGTAAAATACAATAAATTTGTAGATAACTGAATTTCTGCTTATGGGTTTTATTCCTCCCTCCCCATCAAAGGTGGCAGAAAGGGCGCTGTATTATTGGAATAATGAATACATCATGAGTTTGATAGAAGAGAACTCCAACGTTATACTTCCCATCATGTTTTCCAGTCTTTATAGGATTTCCAAAGAACACTGGAATCCGTGAGTTTTGGCATTATCTTTCATCTGTCCAGTTGCTGAAATCTATATATTCAACCCTTGAAATTCCAGACAAAGAAAACATGAAATAGCACCAAATTCAGCCTTGATGTAAACAGATGGCGCTCTATTAAAGCCAATAGGATTTAAACCAGAGCTGAATTTGTCTCAGAATATTGTTAAATTATCTGAGACATGCACAAAATCTGAACTCTGTAGGATAAAAGCAGTGCAGATGGTTTCATTTCCAAAATATGTTAGGGCAGCTAATGTAATAATTTTTTAACCTTTGTATTTATTTTTTCATGATAAATACAAAAGCAATAGAAATAAAATATTGCATAATTACCAAGAAAAAATGTCAGGCACCAAACGTTTCTAATGTTCAGTCAATAATTTCTGTAAACTGGTTTACAGGATAAGTCTGACTGTAAATTGTCTGAAACATACTCCTTGATCTTAATACAGCTCTGTAGATACATAATATTATTTTGATTGGTGTCATATAATCGGTGGCAGCAGCATTTTTCTAAACATTAGCAGGTGCACACACATTTCAATATGTTCTCAGCTTTGATTATTTTTATAAACGTATTAAAAGACAATAGCTATTAAGCAGCTATTAAGTCAGTATTAATCAACAGTTAGCTCACAGCAAGATCCAAGTTATTTGCTAATATAGAGAAAACCTACGTTCTCAAACTCCACTGCTGCTGTACACTATTAAAAAAGGCATTTTTGTCTTGACACAATCAAGATGACGTACTTGTCCTATTTATCTGGGGGTGGTTTTTGTTTTTTTAAAGTAGTCTAGGGCAGTGGTTTTCAAAGTTCGGGTCGCGACCCAGTACTGGGTTGCGGAATGCAAGGCACTGGGTCGCCTTGCTTAGCACCCAGGGACCTTGGCAGCCAGCCAGTAAGAACTAGTAGTCCCTAACTGTTCTGACACCTGGCTGTGCCCCGCAAGCACCCAGCAGCAGGTCCAGCCACTGGGAATTGGGGGGGGCGGTGCTTGTGAGTGAGAGCTGCATGGAGCTGCTTGCGCACCTCCACCCAGGAGTCAGGGACCTGCTGCTGGCCACTTCTGGGGCGCAGTGGGGTCTGCGGTGCCAGGACAGGCAGGAAGCCTGCCTCTGTATCCCAGCTGCACTGCTGACCAGGAGCTGCCGGACGTAAGCCCACACCCCAGCCCTGAGCCCCCTCCAAACCCGGAGCCCCCTCCAGGACCCCAACCCCCTCATCCCCAGCCCCACCCCAGAGCCCGCACCCCCAACCCAGAGCCCTGAGCCCCTTCCTCACCCGAAACCCCTGCCCTAGCCCAGAGTCCTCTCCCACACCCCAAATCCCTCATCCCCAGCTCTGTTGGGTCGCGGGCAGTGATGAGCTGCCAAAATCTTAACAGGTTCCCTATAAAAAGTTCTGAATTAAGGGATGTGCTGCAGTATGTATTTTTTTGTACCAACAGGGTTACCATATGTCCGTATTTTCAGGCGATTTAAGAACCAAAAATCCTGACCTGTCTGGGAAAATACAGATGTATGTTAACCCTACCTAAAGTTCTTTCTTTTTTTAAAAAGATGGGCCTGAACTAGAAATGAACTCCGTTTCACATGTGTGGGTCCTCGCCACTCCCTGGGGGTGTGCTAGGGTGACCAGATGTCCTGATTTTATAGGGACAGTCCCGATTTTGGGGTCTTTTTCTTGTATAGGCTCCTATTACCCCCCACCCCGTCCTGATTTTTCACACTTGCTGTCTGGTCACCCTAGGGTGTGCACATGTGTGGGTCCCAGTTGCTCCATGTCCCCCTCATTGAAGCAGGTGTGCAGGGCACCAGTGGACGTAGGGCTAGCTGTAGACCGGGGTGTGGGGCATGGCTAGCTGGCGGCGGGGTGCAGGGCTGGCTGCGGGCAGGACAGGGTGTGCGGGTGTGGCTGGAGACGGGCTGGCTGCGGGCAGGGCAGGGGGTATGGCAGGGGCTGGTGCTGGCAGGGGGTGCAGGGGTGGCTGGAGATGGGCTGGTGCTGGCAGAGGGTGCGGGGGTGGCTGGAGACGGGCTGGTGCGGACAGGGCAGGGGGTGTGGGACTGGTGCGAGTAGGGCAGGGGGTGTGGCAGCTGCTGGCTGCAGGCAGGGGATGCAGGGGTGGCTGGAGACGGGCTGGCTGTGGGCAGGGCAGGGGGTGCAGCGGGACTGGCTGTGGGCAGGGGGTGTAGCAGGGACTGGTGCGGGGAGGGGGTGCAGGGGTGCTGGACGCAAGGGCTGATGCGGGCAGGGCAGGGGGTGCGTGCGGCAGGAGCTGGCTGCAGGCAGGAGGTGTGGGGGTGGCTGGAGACGGGCTGGCTGCAGGCAGGGGGTGTGAGCAAGGCAGGGGGTCCGGCAGGGGCTGGCTGTGGGCAGAGGTGCGGCAGGGGCTGGCTGCGGGCAGGAGGTGCGGGGGTGGCTGGAGACAGGCTGGTGCGGGCAGGGCAGGGGGCACGGCAGGGGCTGGCTGCGGGCAGGGGGTGCGGGGGTGGCTGGAGACAGGCTGGTGCGGGCAGGGCAGGGGGCACGGCAGGGGCTGGCTGCGGGCAGGGAGTGCGGGTGTGGCTGGAGGCAGGGGCTGGCTGTGGGCAGGGAGTGCGTGCGTGGCTGGAGGCAGGGCAGGGGGTGCGGCAGGGGCTGGCTGCGGGCCAGAGGTGCAGGGGTGGCTGGAGGCAGGGGCTGGCCGCGGGCAGGGTGGTGGGTGCTCACGGGGAGAGCAGCAGGACGCAGCCCAGGCCCAGCAGAGCAGCCGGGGACCCACCAGGCAGCAGCAGGAGCCCCAGGGCCAGGGGTCAGGGGAGCTGCAGCAGCAACAGGGCTCATGCCCAGGGCCCGTCGGCAGCCCGCATGGCTCCCGCAGTGCAGCGCTCCCAGCGGCCGGAGGAGGAATTACAACGCTTCCCGGCCGGAGCCCATCAAAGCCTCAGCACCCCCTGCAGGGAAGCGGGTTAATAACCGGTTCTAAAACTGCTTCAAAATTTAACAACCGGTTTGCGTGAACCGATGCGAACTGGCTCCAGTTCACCGCTGGTCGTGGGCATCAACAATTTTCTTCAACTGAGTCACCAGAAAAAAGGTTTGAAAACCACTGGTCTAGAGAAACATTTAATTATATGTACAATTATAATTAGATGTCTTCCATTTACTACCTGAATCACAGAACATGTCTGGGGGTCGGTGGATAGCATTTAGTAATCACGTCACAAAATTTAATGCTGAGATCATTTTTCGCATGCACGCTGCTCTCTTTATTCAGGCCTGTACTTTAAAAATTTGTGATAAAATAAAGTTTTATTTCTTATAATTATCAACTCTTTCTCAAAGATTTTTTTCTTTTTCCAATGGACTTGTTTTCTTTTTACATGTACTAAAGTGAAATGATCATGAAACGTACAAATCCAAGGGAATCTTTCATGTTTCTTATACTTGGGTTCTTTACTTTGAGATATTCATACTCTATTCAGAGGCATGTATTGAATCTTTTTTCTGTGCATCGTTCACATCGGATGTTTAGATTTTAATTACTTCTGCTAGAATTACAAGTTTGACCATTGGATTACATTCAGAATTGCTGCAGTGCTTGGTGAAGTATCTGCAGTTGTATGTGCTAGCTGTCTGTTGTTATCTGTAATAGGTGGGGATTTGTTTTCTCCATTTAAATGATAAAAAGTGACGAGAGCCTGATTCTCACTTCACATAAGTATGTTAATTAGAAGTAACTTCACTGAAATCAAAGAAGTTGATACAAAGCTGGGAGGTATTGCCAATTCGGAGAAGGATCGGGATATTATACAGGAGGATCTGGATGACCTTGTAAACTGGAGTAATAGTAATAGGATGAAATTTAATAGTGAGAAGTGTAAGGTTATGCATTTAGGGATTAATAACAAGAATTTTAGTTATAAATTGGGGATGCATCAATTAGAAGTAACGGAAGAGGAGAAGGACCTTGGAGTATTGGTTGATCATAGGATGACTATGAGCTGCCAATGTGATATGGCTGTGAAAAAAGCTAATGCGGTTTTGGGATGCATCAGGAGAGGCATTTCCAGTAGGGATAAGGAGGTTTTAGTATCGTTATACAAGGCACTGGTGAGACCTCACCTAGAATACTGTGTGCAGTACTGGTCTCCCATGTATAAAAAGGATGAATTCAAACTGGAGCAGGTACAGAGAAGGGCTACTAGGATGATCCGAGGAATGGAAAACTTGTCTTATGAAAGGAGACTTAAGGAGCTTGGCTTGTTTAGCCTAACTAAAAGAAGGTTGAGGGGAGATACGATTGCTCTCTATAAATATATCAGAGGGATAAATACCAGAGAGGGAGAGGAATTATTTAAGCTCAGCACCAATGTGGACACAAGAACAAATGGGTATAAACTGGCCACCAGGAAGTTTAGACTTGAAATCAGACGAAGGTTTTTAACCATCAGAGGAGTGAAGTTTTGGAATAACCTTCCAAGGGAAGCAGTGGGGGCAAAAGATCTATCTGGTTTTAAGATTCTACTCGATAAGTTTATGGAGGAGATGGTATGATGGGATAATGGGATTTTGGTAAGTAATTGATCTTTAAATATTCAGGGTAAATAGGCCAAATCCCCTGAGATGGGATATTAGATGGATGGGATCTGATTTACTATAGAAAATTCTTTCCTGGGTATCTGGCTGGTGAATCTTGCCCATATGCTCAGGGTTTGGCTGATTGCCATGTTTGGGGTCGGGAGGGAGTTTTCCTCCAGGGCAGATTGGAGAGGCCCTGGAGGTTTTTTTGCCTTCCTCTGTAGCATGGGGCATGGTTGACTGGAGGGAGGCTTCTCTGCTCCTTGAAGTTTTGAACCATGATTTGAGGACTTCAATAGCTCAGACATGGGTGAGGTTTTTCATAGGAGTGGGTGGGTGACATTCTGTGGCCTGTGCTGTGCAGGAGGTCGGACTAGATGATCAGAGTGGTCCCTTCTGACCTTGGTATCTATGAAAGTTACACCACTCTAACTAGTAGGAGATTAGAATCAGATTCAGGAATTCCAATAAGAAAGTTCAGGAAAGTGTGTAAATTATTTTTGTTCTTACTCAATTTCAACTGAATCTAACAGATTCCTTATCTTTTTTTATATTTCACAGGGCTATTGTGGCTTTAGTCTACAATGTATTGAAGGCGTTTATGGAAATGAACAGCACCATGTTTGACGAGCTGACAGCCACTTACAAGTCAGATCGTCAGCGGTAACTTTTTAAAGCTTTTTTGTCAGCTGTGCATAAGGCCTGCATTTAATTTTTTCCTCACATTTTGCTGTGATTGCATAATTTCACACATAATTGATTGCAATGCCTCATTTTTTCTGCATGCTCATTAGCTTTCTCCTTGCAAGATGCCAGATAATATCATGTATAGGTGGTTGTTTTCTCCCCTATGAAATACAGTACCCGTTGCATAGCTTGTGGATCTGCATTCCTCACAGAACTCCTTTTGGCACCACATTCCAAAAGACTTAAATGTATCAAGATTTTCAGTAATAAAAGAAGAACAAGGGTTTAAAGATATCACTTTGCTTAAAGGCTTCAAAAAGGGTGGAGGTGGGACATGAGGAATTTCCTCAACACATGACTCACCATAAGACCCAACCTACTTATCCTGCATGTGGTCTTAAGCCTAAGTGGCACCTTTCAGCCCTTTCAGTTTTTCCTTTTTCACAGATCTTGATATAGCCGAGTCCTTTAGAGTGCAGGATCCAGTAGATGCACCATTCATACAATCATTAGTTGCACCCTAGTAAAATGTTTTTTGTCTATTTTCCTTAATCTTCATTCTCCAATTATAGTGCATCATCTTTCGTCTAAAATTTCAGCTTATCCAAAGCGGCAGGTGAAAAAAATGAGGAAACTTCGGGAACTCCGGGCAGTTTGCGACTTCGTTTAAGTCATGCCTTTTGTGTGACTCGGGGTTCCCACAAGCAAAGCGAAGGGTACTGTATGTCATCAAACCTTGTTAGGTTAGTATAGCCTCTGAAGTCTTTTGAAGGCCATGATACTGTTGAATTATGTGACCAGGTTCATAGTTCACCTTCCTTTTGATTTGATTTGCTTTTATATATAATAAAATACAATGTCTTATACATTTAAAAATCTGTAATTGATGGGTTAGATGGTGTATTGGATTAATGACTGCACTAACACCTTATTTCTGGAGTCCTGGGTTTAAACCTGAGCCAAGTAGTAGGTGACTTGATGGTTTTTGTTCAGGCCTTGGTAGACAAGTTCAGTCTGTCAGATTAGCTGATATAATCGCTGTACAGTTTGTAGTGTGTGCAACATAGAATCCTAGGACTAGGGGTCTGATCCAGGAAGGTTCTGAGACTGAAATTGATGGATGCCGGAGGGACTTTGTATCTCATGAGGCATTCAGAGTTTCACAGGATCAGACCCTGCCATAATATGTATGTTGCAGGTAATGACTATATGGAAGAGCTTTCTTAGCACTTGCTTACATGACCTCTACTATAGCTAGGGCTGGTGCTGGTCTTTTAAATACATTTATTTATAAATTATTATTTTAAAATATATACTGGAATGTAAAAAAATGGGATAACTTAACTTCAAATATTAAACCATGTGTAATATTAACAATTAATCACAATTTGCTGAGATAAAGACTTCTTAGGGTTCTGTGGGCAAACATGGGCAAGTTTTCGAACATCTTTCCATAGGAGATTGGATTTTCATTTACTAAGTGCTGGTGCAAAATTCATTAGTATTTGTAAGGAGTGTTGTAGTTAGAGGTGGTAAATAGTTCAGTAAGAACTTGATAATGAGAACCCTCAGAATGAAATTCTGGTGTAAGAACACGCATTTCAAAGGGGACTGGTGAATTGTAGTCCAGGCCAATTGACTTCAGTGGGATTACTCACAGGATCAGGGCCTAAGAATAGAAAGAAGTTATAATAGATTTATGCTGGGTTCCCCAATAGAACGAAGCTTACAAAAATAAGAGTGATGTATAGCCAAGTTATTTAGAATTTATTAGGGCTAAAGTTTTCAGTGTCAATGAATAATAGTTCAAACAAGGGTGAACTAATGAGGTAACCTACTGAAATATTTAGAAGAAAGGATACATGATACAGCGATTAGATAATATAATGATAAATTTCTGGTAAATGTATTCACCATTTCTTATATTTAATTTTGAATATTTTTCAGCAGCTATGTGTAATGAAAATAGAAATTATGAATGAAAACAGATGTTTGTTTCTAACCAAGAATGGTGTTAATAGATATTATGGCCAATTGACTGCATTTTGACTAAACGTATGCAGCCTAGGTGATGTGAATTTCCTAGGTAGCAAGTTATACCAGAATAAAGCTTCTAAATCAGTGGAATATTTTGAGAAACTCTGCAGTGTGACAAATTGGGAATCTACATATCTGTACCCTAGATGTCCATGATGTTCATGGTCCCATTGGACCTGATCCTGCAAGGTGACTTAAGCAGAAATTGAAAGCTCTCCCCAACTTGTAGCATCAAGACCATACATACTCCAGGTGTTGTAGTTGTTATCAGAACACATTGACTTAATTTTATTCGTATTTAAAAGCAATTATAACATTATGTCCCCACATTATAGCATAAGGACCATATTAACTCCAAATAACCAGTGACAAAGAGAGAGAACTCAGAGAATAATCAAATTAAGAAAGTTCTAGTTTAGTTTTTTAATTTGTATTGGGTTCCCATGAAACCTCTATCCACTCAGTTCCCTAAGAACTCAGTTGGACTATAGTCTTGTTACTCTGATTCCTTTATCTAATTTGGCAGCGCATCTGTTGGTAAAGCAAATATTGTCCAGATATTTTGCAGGGATTCTGTAGGAATAAAGATAAGTGCATTGAATGAGGGTTAGATCTTGCAACTGATCACACTAGCTGCACTAGGATGGAGCACTGCTGAAGTGAATCTGGGCCTTGTTTGAGAGAATAGGCTAGGTTTAATATTAATGAAAACAAGAGAGACCCTAATACCCTTCTTTAAACAAATAAATAAACTTTGAAATTGTGAAATAGAACTTGGCCCAAAAAGTATGTATTAATCTGAAATGTAATGTATTTGATCCATAAAATATTTTAATATAATTCTAATATGGACTAGCTATTTTTGCTCTATAGTAAAATTAATTTCAGTAAAGATTTTTAAACTTTTTTATTGTATCCCATCTTTTGTTTCTCTCAGTTTTGTTCAGCATTTTTGATGTAGATAAACTAAAAGTTGGAGTAAAAATGTGTACTGAAAATAAATATACATTAGGGAAAAATGCATGTGCATTAGAAAAATTATTGCTCATAGATTATATCAAATAAGTACTGTTGGATCGGTACTTTTAAAGCTTCCTTGCTGTTAACACTTGATTTTATTTTATCTGCTAGAGAGAAGAAGAAAGAGAAGGAACGTGAAGAACTGTGGAAAAAACTGGAGGATTTGGAGTTAAAGAGAGGTCTTAGACGTGATGGAATAATTCCAACTTAACAAAAGAAACAAAGCTGCATTATTAACCTGTGGAGTCACACATTTATGTAGTAGAAGATGGAGCAACAGTTTTCTGTATTGTGCAACTTTACAGTAGATTTCACATTTGTTTCATTATTACAACAGCACTGTATATAACTGTCTCAAAGTAAAGGAAAAAAATAAGGACTTTTATCCAAAGTTTGGACAGCAGATGG
Source organism: Dermochelys coriacea (assembly GCF_009764565.3). Lineage (NCBI taxonomy): Eukaryota > Metazoa > Chordata > Testudines > Dermochelyidae > Dermochelys > Dermochelys coriacea. The sequence continues at coordinate 114,561,687 of NC_050073.1, forward strand.
ACTTCTCAGAACTTTGCAACATAATCATTGTTTTGACCCTTCTTTAAAACCAGTCTTCAAAGATCTGTTGATGAAAATTGCTATGTCAAAATTCCATTGTCAGGACCTGTTCCTTATTTATCATTAGCAGAGAATATGATACAACTTTCAAATGTGAATAAACTTAAATTTAGCTTGCCTTTCTGCTAAACTGTTAAATGTATTTATAGTAAAAGAGAAAAAAGATTGTCATTTCCTTTTGAGTTTGTGTAACATCCTCCTTCTCTGGATAACTTTACTGTAATTTGACATTTTTTTCCCTTTTGCACATCTTCATAAGTTGAATGTCCATGCAGATCAGGGCCATGAAAAATATAGGTTTTTAAGGTTCTGTTTACTGATGTGAGTATCTTTCTGGTACCAGGCTAGTATTGGTACTCCTTCAATTTAAACATTAGGAGTAAAAATAAAGAGGTGATAAACATAGTAGGGAAGGAAATTTCAGATTAATGCGTCAATTTATTGTGAATCCACACGTCTTGAATCCTTTGAAAATGGGCAATAGTAACACCATGAACTTCAGTACCTAACCAGTATTAGTTACATGTCATTGGACACACATACCAGAGCTGTTTTGGTACTACTAATGGCTAAATGATTAGAATATATATACGTTTTATTGGACCATTTTGAAATTATAACGACAAACGCTAAACAGTACAAGCATGAAATTGATCTCCAGTGGTCATGGGTCTAATTGGGAACAGAGTTGAGCAAACAGTTTGGACTGTTTGGAGTTGTTGCCTTACTTTTTAATATGTATTTATAAAGTATTCCAGCAAAAGAGGATGTAGCCTCTAAAAACATACTATAGTGTTTTTGTGACTGTAGTACTATTACTCATCACAGCGCCAGCCCTATGGTTTTAGCTGGAAAGGATTCTGGATAATATACTTCTGTATTCTGAAGTCGATGCTCATTCCTGACTACTGTATTTGTTACCAAAAGTGGTTCTACAAATGCTACTGAAAAAAAATTCTGGAAATCCTAATGTCCTGAGTATTAATAATAAAGTTTAAAATGCTTTTATATCAAAGGTGCATTGTGACCAAATTGTTTAAAAAAAAAAAAAAAAAAAAAGAGGGCTGTATTATAAGTATGCATTATTGGCTATCTGCTTTGTATTTAAAAGTGGAATCTTACATCTTTGATCGGTAAAATGCTGATAAGACTTATGTACAGTATATATTTAGCTAATGCAGTTGCATTATTTTATACCGAAGGTATGTGTTTCAGGATTTTTCTCCAGGATGCTTTTGAATTGTTATAGACAAGTGACAACAGTGAGTTGATAATCCTAAACCATCAATCCAGCAGTATTTATGGTATAAAACTGACTTGGTGTTCATGAGTCTGTGTGTTAGTTGCAAACATGAATTTATGACCTGTTGCCATTGATAGAAATACACTATAAGTATGAGCTTGTATATTTTTCTTCCTACCATTCAAATATACAGTAGAATTTGAGGTTTTCTTATTTCCAGGTGCAAAACAAAACAAAAAGGTGGGAGGGGAGCAGGAATCCAATCCCAGGTTACTGACTGTTTCAGGATTATCAGGTCACAGTTTGTACACATGGGTCTGCACATTGGATGTTGTAAATGCAACAACTTTGTAAAAACTTGACTCTGTTAATTCTGGAAAAAGAACAGAAGTAAACTAGTCATATGCAACACAAAACATCACAACATGGTTTAATGGGATTAATATAAGCCTCTTATAAGAACACTGACTGGGACACAATGTAAACTTGGCAGATACTGTCATAAGTGAAACATTTTATTTTAAAAGTGCTGGAACAAAGGTGCAAGCTCAAAAACTGAAGATTAAATAAATTTATAACAAATCGTCCCTTAACCCTTTGATTTTTGACAGCCTTTTTGTTTCTACTACAAGTTGGGGTTATATTTAGTAATATGATTATGTCTGGTTTCAGAGTAGCAGCCGTGTTAGTCTGTATTCGCAAAAAGAAAAGGAGTACTTGTGGCACCTTAGAGACTAACAAATTTATTAGAGCATAAGCTTTCGTGAGCTACAGCTCACTTCAATGCATCCGATGAAGTGAGCTGTAGCTCACGAAAGCTTATGCTCTAATAAATTTGTTAGTCTCTAAGGTGCCACAAGTACTCCTTTTCTTTTTATGATTATGTCTGCAATTTACCTGGCTGTATGAGAGGGTGCATTTAAACTCGTGCCTGACTAGACTGTGTTAAATGGTCAACAATTGAACTATTATGGAGGGAAGAAATCTTGGTGTTTCCATTTTTTTTTCTGCCTGGTGGAATGAAAAGAAACAATGTGGCATTAGAAAAAGACACCTTGTCCTGTACTTAGAATTTAGGTGAGTGTTGACCATTCTTGGATGTTCCTGGTTTCAGCATGACCTACTGGAATTGGTGATACAAAACTGATGAGAACCTAGCTGGTTGCAATATTTTTTTTTTACCTTTAATGGCAGATACTGGGGAGTATCTAAAGTGATTTTCACTTCCACGATGGACTGTTTCTTTAAATTGAATGAGGTAATGTGATGGTAGTCATGTGACTCTAAAAAGGTGAGGTCAGTCTGAGGTTGTACTTTGTGATGTACTTAAAGAAGTACCACAGAATCCACACAATCCACTGTTGGCTGCAACCCAAAGGCAATATACTGCTCCTGTCCCACTAGAGTCAATGGGAGGTTTATGCAAAGATAAAGGCAGCATATGGACTTAAGTCAGTTGTGATCAGTGCATCTATTCATTTGTGATTGTTTGCTTCGTGGTTTTGAGAAACTATTTTTTTTTGTTAATGTTTTTTGTAGACTGCTAACATTACAGTTGATGGGAGCTCACTCATGTCTTGTACCATATTGGTCACAGAGGAAAGGATTGAATGTTGTCAGGTAAAAGTAATGAACGACATTTTCAAAACTAGAGCATTGCATCAGGTTATGGGGATGTAACAGTTGTAAAAGTTCCTCTTGCGTACTTTAAATTGAGTATGCATTGTTTTCTTCATCTTGCAAGCTTCCCTTATTTTCTTTTCTTTGCTATTGAGTGTTTTTTGTCTCTCTTCCAAACCTTTGAATGCTTTAAATAAAAGTACTCTAATGCCATTGGAGTATTTGCAAGCAGGGTTACAGTAAATTAATCTTGGTTTTGTTAGCATAAATAAAAGGATTTAATTTATTTTTACCTCCTTCTATATATGGAACAATCCAGGATGCAGAGCCAAGAACTGTTTGAGCTAGAATTGAAGCAGCTGTACTTACATCGTACATGTGTAAGTATAGCCTCAGGCTCTCTTACACTATGGAAAAAGAAAATATATTACAAGCTTTAAAAGCTTTTTTTTATTGTTTTCTGGGAGATTTGGAGAACTGGATAGCTATTTCCTCCCCTGGTGCACCTCATTTGCCTTTCAATTGAGAGCACAGAACTGGTTTAGAAGGCAGAGATGCCCTTTTTTCAATACTGAGAGTTGCCCTGTGATAAAATGAGGGTGATAAACAGGCATGATAAAATAATGTTTTTATTTGCACATTAATATTTTTATTTTTGTATCTTGGCTCATCAGCTTTCCAAAATAGCTGTGTAATGAGCACAAACTAGTTTTTCTAGTAGGTATTGGCAGTGAGTTTTTTATATTCCCCAATATTTTCCTTTCAGAGTCTGTATACAAGGATTGTGTATCCTTGAAGCAAAATTCAGCTAATTTTGATTTAGAAGAAGGTTTTATCCAAGCGCTGCTTACTATCCACAGAAGCAGCAGCATCTGTTTAATAGAAACAGACATTCTATCATGACCTCTCTGAATACAGGTTTTGGGGTTTTTTTGATCACTTACTGTAAATACGTTATAGTCATAACCTCATGTATTGATGAGGGGTTTTCAAATATAAATAATTCCAATACATTTATTGTCCTTGTCCTATTTTTGATTGTAGTTTGAAGAATGACCTGCTCATGCTTTTTGTTTAAAAATTAGCATTAGAGTCATAGATTTCTTGATATTTTAGTATTACATTGTCTAAGCAGGAGAGGGCAGCAAAAGTTCATTTCCCACTCCCCTTCCCCCCACCCCCAAGAATGCCATGGTCCCTTACTGTTTTTAAAACTAGATGCAGTTAAACAATAGGGTTGGTGGGGAAATAAAACATTTTTTATGTATGAAAAGTTGCTTATGGAAATATATAGACTGGTCTAACCAGACTGTGAAAATGTCTTCTAGGCTACAGCAAGGTAATAATAAAAAGAAGACTCTTCCACCTCTGGGTAAAGTGAAGCAGGTCTTACAGACTTGGATTCAAAATGTCATTCTTTGGACATAGTTTACTTTTTTAAAAATGGTATTAAAGAAACAAACTCAAACTCAATGGTGCTCCCAGATATAAATGTGTATCCTTTCTCTTTTGCACATGTGCAAGAGGCTCTGTACTGTGGGTGCATCTAATAAAAAAGCAATGAAGTGTTTTCCAGGCACGTGGCTTTTTTTCACCCTGTCTATACTTCACATTCCTTTTCAGAAATGGTCTTCCAGGCATCGGATATCATTTGTTGTACATGTCGAACATTAAGGTATCTCAGTGATGGAAAGATGTTGAGTTAGTGAGACAGGAATGTTAAGGCTCTGTGAGAATTTCCATTTTAAGCTCCCAGTTTTCTTTTGGAGTATTGTGATTGGTTCTCTTAAATTGCAATCACGTCTGAGTCTGAAGGAGACCTTAAAAGCATTGGATATGGGAGCATAGGCATTGGCTCCGTGGCATGCTTCCACTAACCCCTGTCAATCTTGAGCTCTGCAGGTGTGGAAAGGGCAAGACTGGTTGCTCTTCATGATACCATTCTGCCCTTTCAGTCTCTGATCTAGTCTGCACTGTCGTATTCAGTTATCCCAGCCAGAATCTGCAGTTCTTCTCTCACACTCACACACAAACACAGAGAGAGAGAGAGAGAGACCAGGAAGATGGGGATGAGTCCAGGCAGAGGCCAATGGGTGGATCCTGTGAGTGTGTGACTACTGAAGGAGCTGTGCGAGCATGGAAGTCAAAATACAGCTAGCAGTGGAGGTACAGGGATCCCTTCCGGATGGCACTGGACTCAGCTAATCCTCTGGGGTCTATGGAACAGGGAGGTCAGGGCAGGGGTAGCCTGTGTCATAAGGAATGATCATTTGCCCAGTAATCTTGATTTAAAGGTTTCAAATCCTTAAGTAAATTATTCCATTGGTTAATTTAACCTCCTGTTAAAAATGAGTGCCTTATTTCCTCTCTCAATTTATCTAGCTTCAGCTTCCAGCCACTGGCTCTTGCTATACCTTTTCCTGCTAGAATGAAAAGCCCTCTCCTATCAGCAAAAAGAAAAGGAGTACTTGTGGCACCTTAGAGACTAACAAATTTATTAGAGCATAAGCTTTCGTGAGCTACAGCTCACTTCATCGGATGCATTATGAAGTGAGCTGTAGCTCACGAAAGCTTATGCTCTAATAAATTTGTTAGTCTCTAAGGTGCCACAAGTACTCCTTTTCTTTTTGCGAATACAAACTAACACGGCTGCTACTCTGAAACCTCTCCTATCAGAAATCTTGTCCCTGTGTAGGGATTGTGATCAAGTCACCTCTAAACCTTCTCTTAGATAAACTATATAGATTGACAGGTTTCAGAGTAGCAGCCGTGTTAGTCTGTATTCGCAAAAAGAAAAGGAGTACTTGTGGCACCTTAGAGACTAACAAATTTATTTGAGCATAAGCTTTCGTGAGCTACAGCTCACTTCATCGGATGCATCCAATGAAGTGAGCTGTAGCTCATGAAAGCTTATGCTCAAATAAATTTGTTAGTCTCTAAGGTGCCACAAGTACTCCTTTTCTTTTTACATAGATTGAGCTTCTTTAGTCTCTCATAAAGTGTGTTTTCCAATCCTTGGAAGGTTTTCCAGTCTGGTTGTAAGAAATTTAAAATCTTCAATCAGTTACTGCTCAGTGGAGATTTCTCTGTTGATTATTGTTAAAATAGGAAATAATCATTAAAGAGTCAGAGGTATTTAAAAATAGCTTCTTCGTAGTTGCAGTACTAGTGCCATAGGACTTGTCTATGTCACCCTGCAGGGCTGGGAGTTGCAGTGTGCCTTAGTGTGCTGTGCTATAACTGCCCCATGTGGACACTGCAGGCTTAAACCCAAAGGTACCTAGTTAACATTAACATGGGCCTCTTTCAAACAGGTAACCCAAACACAGGCATCTTTTAGTTCGCTCTAGCAACATCCACATGGGACAGTTACAGCGCAATGCTTTGGTGCACACTGCAGTCCACAAACTCCTAGTCTGCAATGCAGCCCAATGTAGACATAGCCATAGTTTGCTGATTCTCTCAACCTCAAATTTCCTTCCCACAAGTTCCTCAGTTTCTCAGCCAGCAGCAGACCTTCATTCCATGTTAAATTCAGGATTGCCCCACAAATTATGGGCAGCTCTCAGTCATAAGTAGGGCCCTACCAAATTCACGGCCATAAAAACACATTGCATCGTGAAATCTGGCCTTTTGTGTGCTTTTACCCTATACTATACAGATTTCATGGGGAAGACCACTGTTTCTCAAATTAGGGGTCCTGACCCAAAAGGGAGTTGCAGGTAGGTCACAAGGTTATTTTTGGGGGGGTCGCAGTACTGCCACCCTTACTTCTGTGCTGCCTTCAGAGCTGGGTGGCTGGAGACTGGCAGCTGTTGGCCAGGAGCCCAGATCTGAAGGCAGAGCTGCTGCCAGCAACAGTGCAGAAGTAAATGTAGCAATACCATACCATGGCATCCTTACTTCTGCACTGCTGCTCTCCAGCTGCCCAGCTCTGAAGTCACCACTGCCGCCAGCAGCAGTGCAGAAGTAAGGCCCCCCCTACAATAATCTTGCAATACCCCCCACACACACACACACAACTCCTTCTTGGGTCAGGACCCCTACAATTACACCACCCTGAACTTTCAGATTTAAATAGCTGAAATCATGACATTTACGATTTTTAAAATCCTAGGACTATGAAATTGACCAAAATGGACTGTGAATTTGGTAGGGCCCTAGTCATAAGTCTGGGGGTACCTTCGTGCACAATAGGCTTTCGCTCTCATATGTCTGTCTGTATTTAAAAGTTTTCAGTTTAATGTACATTGAAGCATCACTTGTGGCATTCAGAATTCTGCTTAAAGGGCTTGAGTTAGCAGCTGAAAATTATCTGTCTCTTAAAAGATTAAATGCTTAAGTCGAAGAGAGTACACTGTAAATTTGCTGATAAGCATTTTGAAAGAAGCCTTGCTAACAACTGTTTGCTGTGACCCGACGCTTTTTAAAAGCTGATTGCAGCTCAGGCACGTGAAAATCACATTACATTGAAATTTTATATTTTCAGTTGTTTCTCAGTGTTTTCATTATTTCAATCCTTTTATTTTATGTCAGACTAATGTGTTTTCCAATAAGCTGGAAATGCCTGTTTCCCAAATGCCAGGGTTGGTGGGGTTTTTTCATTGCCTGTTTTATGCAGGCAAAGAAATACTGCACTCTGTAAAGTTTGACGGCTGCACTGATCAAATTACGTGCAGCTGTTTTTTAAAAGTCTGATAGAATAATCTGTTGTTTGAAAGAAGCAGATGTAGCCCCTGTTACTGTGGGGATGCACCACTATAGTGCTCTAGTAAAAGTAACAGAAGCCACAACTATATTAAATTGCTCATTTTCAACCCTTACGTGATGATATGGGTGGTGGACTGTCCTTACCATTCATTTCCTGTATTGGCTCGTGTCATATCAGTCTGTGGGGTGGGAAGGCCTCTGTCTGCTGGCCATAGCTGCAGTGCCAGGCACTAGAGCCATCATAGTTGTTTACCTGATCCCAGCCAACTACGATGCCCAAATGAACATTCATTTGTGATCAGACTTAGGTTGTGTCTTAACTTACTGCAGCATGTAGGGTATGCTGCACATCTCCTTAGCCTGGGTATAAATAGCAGTGGAGATGGTGAGGCATTGCTTAAGGAGAGTAAAGACATGCCAGAACCTTTAGGCTATCTACCCTATATGCCCAAACAGTGCTTCACGCATCTACTCTGCTATTTTTAGTAGCGTGGTGTCCTGCTGCCAGACCCTTTTCCCCCAACACCTCCTCCCTGCAAGAGCCTGTCGCTGCCATGTGAAGCTATATGCCCCAGTGTGGACCCAGCCTACTTTTCACTGCACCGTGTAACTGTACATAGCCTACAAGCCATTGCTTATGTAGACAAGGTCTTAGGTGAACATGTAGCTGCACTCTCTACTTGTTGATGGGCTAAAGATTTTCCCCTGGTGGTTATCAATTGCTGGTAACTGTGACAGATGGAGCTTTGAGGGTGGCTTGCAACGTCTCCTATCAGGCTTTACCATGTCAGTGTTGGAGAGGATCAACTGCCATGGTTGGAAGGGTGGGAGTAGCACAAAAGTGGTGCATACCAGTGAAAATTGAATAGTTGGGTGGGGAAAGGGTGTTGTCTTGTTTGGCGATAGGATTCTTTGGGAGACTTTTCTGCTGTTCTCTCCTCCCCCTTTATCCTCCTTTAGGGCCCTGTGTTGTCACCATGTGCATAATGTCAGGGAAGAACTTGCCAAAGGACGGTCCAGAATCCTTCCATCTTCATGTAGCAGCAGGGCTGGATTTAGGAGCTGGTATGATTGATTGGGGGCCTAGGTCGGGATTTGACTCTTGTGTTTGTGGACTGGCTATTGGAAGAATGAGTTGAGGACTGCCACTTTGACATGGGTTGACCATCACCCCATTTAGTTTGATGTTACAGGTTCACCTTCAGCTTTTTTTGGTGCATCAGGCACATCCGATCTGTTCAGAGATGGACACAATTTCATTTCAGATATCAGATATGGTGGATATGATAACCTTTTGCTAGGCTAGTGGGACATTATGCTCGTCTGTTGACACAATGACTCCCCAGCACGCTCTGCAGAGGTCCCCTTGGCTGTACAGATGAAATGCTTGGGATGGAAGGGTTGCAGATTTAAATGAAAAGATATACCAACACTGATAGTTTTTGAAACTAGGACAGATATCTCCATTATATGATATTTGGAATGGGTTAGGGCCCTACCAAATTCAGGGTCTACTTTGGTCAATTTCATGGTCATAGGATTTTTAAAATTTAAAATCTATTTAAAGATTTAAATCTGAAATTTCATGGTGTTGTAATTGTAGAGCTCCTGACCCAAAAAGGAGTTGTGAAGGGTCACAGTACTGCTATCCTTACTTCTGTGCTGCTGCAAGTGGTGGTGCTGCCTCAGAGCTGGGCAGCTGGAGAGCAGCGGCTGCTGGCAGGGAACCCAGCTCTGAAGGCAGAGCCACCGCCAGCAGCAGCGCAAAAGTAAGGGTGGCATGGTATGATGTTGCCACCTTTACTTCTGCACTACTGCCTGCAGAACTGGGCCCTCAGTCAGCAGCTGCCACTCTCCGGCCACCCAGCTCTGAAGGTAGCAGCGCACAAGTACGTGTGGCTTGGTCTGGGATTGCCACTCTTCTGTGCTGCTGCTGGCAGGGTGCTGCCTTCGGAGCTGGGCGTCTGGCCAATAGCCACCCTTCTGCCAAGCTCTGAAGGCAGCACAGAATTAAGGGTGGCAATACTGTGACTCCCCCCCAAAATAACCTTGTGACCCCCCCCGCAACTCCCTTTTGGGTCAGGACCCCCAAGGGTTTTCAGAAACGCTGGTCTCCCTGTGAAATCTGTACAGTATAGGCTAAAAGCACACAAAAGACCAGATTTTATGGTCCTTAACGCAGCTTTCACGGCCGCGAATTTGGCAGGGTCCTATTAATGGAGCTGCTACACTAAGGGGCTGCTGTTTATTGTATCTCAATGTAAACCGAAAATTGGCAGAAATTCACTCTTTGTTTGCTTGAGTGCGGAAATGCGGAATTCAGACAGAGTTAATTAGTTATTAGTTCACAGGCTATTTCACAGGCACAAAGGGATATTATCAGCATTTGCTCTCCGTGACACTCCTCAGACAATACTTGATTCACATAGTTTGTATTATAGAGTAGATTCCAAGTGTCAATTATAATTGAACTAATATAGTTCTTAGGAGTATGAAGGGAAACAGTGTTTCCTTCTGTAATCAGTAATGCACATGATCGCATTTTAATGATATGCCATTAAATGATGTATGTTCAACAAGGCTCAGCAGAGACAGCTTTTAAAAAACAGTGCCGAACCAAACAAATTGAACAAGGTGCAGGTACCTGTGACCACACGTTAGCAGGAGGGAGAGGTTGAAGATCAGGGAAGAGGTCAAGTATTTTGGTTATCTCCAAGCCTGATATATTCCCCTACTGTGTAGTTTTGCTGGTCTCATAGCTGACTTTGTGAAAGGTCTTGAATATCAAGATTCTCATCAGGTATGGTACAGGGCTTGTTCCAAACTGATATCAGGACATAGCTCTGTCTGCTTCAGCCATAAACCCTTCTGTTTATAATGGTTTCATGTCATAAGCTTCAGTTCCCTCTAAAATTTCCAATCTTGATCATTAAAAGAACATTTGCCTACCTCAAAATCTATTGCCACATATTTGAATATGCAAACCTGTAAGTTTTCCTCTCCAAAGAGAACTCTAAAGAGTTCACAAATAACTCATTTTTAAAACTGTGACCTCTCATTTTGCCATTGCTTAAAATATTGATACAGTAAATCGGACAGACCAATTAAAGATGCATCGAGTTCTGTGATTCGGAAGTTTTAGTCTAAACTTGGACAGGGGCTCCAGTAGGTTTTAGCCGATTGTTTCAGTGCTATAATTTCCATGTATTCTCGGCTAATTTCAAAAAAGCTACTTGTCTGATAACTAGCAACCAAATTACTAGAGTCTTTTGTCATTTAGAGAATGTGAGCGAAATTTAAAGGGAAGCATGCTGCAGCAGAAAGATTCAAGACTACTGTAAAAAGAACAGGAGTACTTGTGGCACCTTCGAGACTAACAAATTTATTAGGGCATAAGCTTTCGTGAGCTACAGCCCACTTCATTGGATGCATCCGTAGCCCACTTCACCCACAAGTACTCCTGTTCTTTTTGCGGATACAGACTAACACAGCTGCTACTCTGAAGACTAGAGAAGGATAGTGTCCTTCACCAGTTCCTCTCTAGATAAATCCCTCCAACCTGGATTCCTTGGGCTCCATGATTAAGGTTTGGAAATAGAAGTGTTTTGAAAAACAATTGCACATCACATGCTATGGGAAGCTCAGCTTTCTTTCATCTCCACTGTGGTTGGAAAAGGTTTCATGATTTTCCTCTTTCTGCAGAGCAAACATTGCTGTTACTCTGATTGTTATTACAGGTGACCTCTATACAGAAGCCAAACCAGAAGGTGACAAAGCTGCTCTCCAGAGCTGGCATTTATATCTTCTCTCCTGGAATAAGCTCAGGTATGTTCTGCATACAACAATGCTGTTAGCTGTGCCTCATATCCCCCTGTTTAAGCAGGAAGTCTAAGGCTAGGCTGACTCAGTGCTCCTAGGAACACCATGCCCTGAACAAACCTCTAACTTCCCTTAAGCCCTTCCAGGAACATCATGGCTTTCTCCTTGTTAGGGGTAAATAATGGTAAATCAGGATGTAACACAAAGGATCCATGCAAGCTCTACTGAGTGCTAAAGTATTTGTGATGAAAATCAGCTGCTGACTACTGAAATTATTTGCAAACACAACTTTGAGAGTTGGGGTTAGCACATAGGAAAAATCTAATAGTGTTGCTAAGCTGGGTCTTAATTTTCAAAGTCTGAGGGCATCAGAGGGGTGACCAGCCAGGTCTGCTGCTGTTTTAATCCCACCTGTGTGCACAGGTATAATTCTGTTAGTCTTTCTCTTGACCTATTAAAACTCCACACAAAACACATTTTATAGTTTCTTATGTGAGAAATTCAAGTGCACTCACACTGCAAAGTGTAGTCACTTTTTTTTATATGGTACCTGCAAAGGGGAATTGGGAAACCTGGATCCAAAGGAAAAATACTATTTCAACAGCAGCCTGTTGGTTTATATCAAGGACCTCAGATTCATTTTCAATTCCCTTGATTCAATCAAGAAACTCATCCATAGATTCTGATCCTGTGAGGGGCCAAGCATTCACAACTCCTCCATAATTCAATAAGAGCTGCAAGTCTCGACATCTTGCAAGAGATGCTCAGCACCTCACAGAGTCTCCAAATCTCATTGCTAGGAAAAGAGATTAGCTAATTTGTTAGCTCATAAAAGACCCATCCCCACTTTTTTCTTTTAACAGCTCATAAATAGTAACCCCGATAAATCCACAGCCATTAAAGCTGCTTTCTGTTTTCCCCTATTAAAATACCAAGCCAATCTCAAATCCTTGGCAATGAAATATGTGCAGTCTATAACTTAATGGAACAGCATACAACTCATTATCAGGATTTGAAATCCAATAATTAAATTCAGATGTTTGGCTTAATTACCAGGGAAAACAGAACCTATAAATAAGCTATTTAAAGTCATAATGGTATTTTCTTTTGATCAGGTTTCAATTAGTCACTAATGTAAGAAATCCTGAATTAGTTGCATCACTGCTGGCTGGGAGTGTTAGCGTGAAATGATGATTTTTTTCCCCTGTAAACATGATTCCCAGGGATAACATGTCAACCAGCCTTAACAGGTTGTAAAAGGGTAGTTCCAGGGCAAGGTTGGAAAAAAATAGATTGAGAATGTTTAATAAACAGATCAAAATATTGGGTTAAATGTAGGCACTTGCTCTTGAACAGACTTTTCCAGTACCCAAGATGTCCAAATCATAGTGGAGTGAGGTGAGGTAGAGGCTGAAATGGAAACTTTCTGCAGAAACATGGAAATCAGATGAAATAATATACTTTTCTTCAGTATTGGCTCTTACCTCTCTGCAATGCCAAGTCAAGAAGGCTTGAAGTCCAAAATCACAGGTTTCTCAGGGTCCAAACATATTTTCTTCCACTAGAATTTTTTAAAATGAAATGGTTTTCAATGGCATGCACATTCTAGCATGTCCCTCCATTTCTTCATCCCAATGTCCTTGGCAGTAAGTTTTCAAGGTAATGTGCTATCACAGTAGCCCCTCTGTCTGAAAATGTACTCCAGGTATCCAGCAGAGCACTGTTCTGGGTCTGAGAATTAGCTGTTTTAATCACAAGAATAGAAAAATGCAACTTCCCTGTTGGCTAAACTAAGAAGAAATTTTTTTTTCATTAAAATGTTTGTGCTGCAACCACTAAGTTAGCTCTTCTCAGACAGTTTGTGAGAGGGAAGGCCAGAGAACAGAATCTTGATGAGAGAGGTCTGGTCCAGACTTTTCAGGAACTGTGGGACCAATCCTGCTCTCACTGAAATAAATAGTAGCAGGATAAAGGCCTATGACATTGTGGAGACAATGCGATCTCATGTTCATATGGGAACACCTTGATACAAAAACTGATTAATCCTTATGAAAACAAAGCTCAAAAGAGTGAGGAGAAAATCACACCTCTAACCCTAACCTGTGTCCAAAGGCCCCGCAATGTTAAACCAATGAAAGCAGGATACTCGTGTAACATCATCAGCTACTCTGTGTATTCCAGATAATGGGTCCATGAATGTTTTTATAAGTATACAAAATTCAGACTGAATTGGGAAACTTAGCTCACTCACTGCAGATCTTATGACAGGTTTCAGAGTAGCAGCCCTGTTAGTCTATATTCGCAAAAAGAAAAGGAGTACTTGTGGCACCTTAGAGACTAACAAATTTATTAGAGCATAAGTTTTCATGAGTGACAGCTCACTTCATCGGATGCATTCGGAATGCATCCGATGAAGTGAGCTGTAGCTCACGAAAGCTTATGCTCTAATAAATTTGTTAGTCTCTAAGGTGCCACAGGTACTCCTTTTCTTTTTGCATATAACGTGCACCTGACAAGGCTGTAGAAAAATTGTGTGTTTAATATCAAGGAGTCCGGTGGCACCTTAAAGACCAACAGATTTATTTGGGCATAAGCTTTCATGGGTAAAAAACCAACTTCTTCATTGTAGTATTTGAAAAGTAGTTAGACTGCAGTGTATTGCATCAACGTAAGGGAGTCTGTCAGTTTATTGAGCTGTATACAGACAGCCTATTGAACAAATGAAATGATACCTGTCCGTAAAAAGGACAAGTTTGTGAACAGGAAACCATTGCAACAAACTGTTGTGTTTCTGCAGTTGTGTCAACCAAAAGGAAATGTAATTCTCCTTTCTGTGACTGTTCCCTTTAAATATAGGGGAGTGTCCCTTTGGATTGCACGGAACCCTGTAATTTTGTGATGAGATCAGAATGTTATCGAGTGAGTTGCTGTGTTCTCTCTCTCTGCAACTTTTTTCTTGTCTTCTCTGAAATAAGTCATCTAGACCAAAAATAATTTGTTTAGCTTTTGGTGTAAGGCACAATGCAGTGAGATCTTCCCAGAGAGTCTGTGAGAGGGAAGGCCTCGAAACAGAAACTTGATAAGAGAGGTCTCTACAGGACTTGGCACAGGAGAGAATATGGACCAAAGATTCTACTGATGGAACTTTATAGTCCCTTTTTTATACATTTGTAAAGGACCTAATTCTGGACCCTTCGGCATCAATGGTAAAACTCCCATTGATCTCAATGGTGCAGAAGAGTCCCAAAGAGAGATCTCTCTGTTTGAAATTCCAAAACTTTTGCCACACAATGAATATCTTTTATTCCATTCAGCGCTTGCATTTAAAAAGCCTCTTCCATTTTGATTTTGCTGGTTCTACCTTTCCCCATGTTATATGGAGAGGACCTCTCTCAAACTAGGAGAAACTTTTCATTGGTGACCACTGAGTTGGTCCACATAGCTGTGCATTTCCAACATCCAAAGGGCCCCAACCTGTAAAGTACAATTTCCCAAGGCAATCATGCTGGCCTAACTCTGCCCCCATTGATTTCAATGGGAATCAGGCCAATGTTAAGCTCCTCTGAAAATCTCACCCATAAAATATGCAGCTGCTGAGTCATGAAAAATCCATAGGACATGGGAGGATCCACAAGCTCCATTGCAAAAGACCATCATAGAACCCTAAAGAGAGACACCCTTTTAAATATACTCCTAGCTGATACTCCTTGATGAGATGAATCATAAATTTGAATTTCCTGTCTTATGTACAGTCTCAAGGATAATCTCAGTATCTTTCTACTGTTCAGAAACCACGGGTATCCTGAGGTAATTGATAGGCAGCAGGTTTAATACAAACAAGAGAACATACTTTTTCACATGCCACACAATTAACCTGTGCAACTCATTGTTGTGATGGCCAAAAGTATAACTAGGTTCACTAAAGAACTAGATAAGTTCATGGAGGATAGGTCTATCAATTAGCCAAGATGGTCAAGGATGCCACCCCATGCTCAGGTTGATCCTAAACCTCTGACTGCCAGAAGCTGAGTGGGGAAGACAAGGACAGATCTCTCAAAAATTGCCCTGTTGTGTACACTCCCCCTGAAGCTCTGGCACTGGCTGCTGTTGGAGACAGGATACTGGGCTAGATGGATCATTGATCTGACCCAGTATGGCCATTCTTATGGTCTTGTAATCTTTCAAACTTTCTTTGTGTGGTAGCCACACATAATGTCCTTTCCTGGCAAAACGACATCTGCATACTTTCCCCTATATTTCAAAGTGGCACATGGAATTTTATTTTCTCAGCTCCCCTCAGCTTCAGAGGGAGTCATGTGGCCATAACTTAGTGCATTACTTTGAAAATATAGCTTTTCATTTCTAGGTTTCGGTTTGAATGTCTATATCAGGATCTGAGCAACGGATTCTGATGTGTGTGCGTGTGCCACACACTAGCCTCTGGCTATGGCACACTAATTGCTGCATCGATCCATAATTTACATTTGCCCTTCAAACACAATAGAATAAAGCAAAACTTATTTTGGGAACAAATAAAATATAAAATGATCTGAAGCATGAAATGCCTTGTTAGACTGTCAATTGTTTACAAATTAATCTCTGGTTTGAAAGTCTCTCTAAATGACAAAAGCATTTTGTTCTTATCAGGTTTTATCTGTCTAATATGATTAATTCAGACATAACCCATAAAGCCCACTGAA
This sequence comes from Dermochelys coriacea, assembly GCF_009764565.3. Lineage (NCBI taxonomy): Eukaryota > Metazoa > Chordata > Testudines > Dermochelyidae > Dermochelys > Dermochelys coriacea. Next base: position 114,577,839 of record NC_050073.1, read on the forward strand.
TAAAAGAGGCACTTAAGGGAAAGCAAATGTGTTTAGCAACAGTACCGTGAAACTGAATTTGCAGTACTTTTTCAGTTAATCTGTACTGAGCAAGAGACAAAAATTGACTTCTACCTGAACCTCCAGTGCTCATGCTTTAGAAAAAGCAGATCTTATATTTGTGAAATCATAGCTAAATTGTAATCAATGACGTGTTTATCAGTGGCATAAAAATCACCTGGAGGGAAGAGTTCTATTTATGGAACTACAGCACAGATGCAGTAACTGTTCTAACCCTCCATGATGGAGTTGTCAGATGTACGATTGCTCTTGAAGAAGCAACGTGAACAACTAGAGTGAAAAATGTTTTGCTAAGCAACACTGCACCTGCTATAGATTTGGTTTGCAAATGGCTTCTCAAGATGGATTGTAACAATAAAGTGGTAAATGCTGCAGGGGGTGGGGTGGGGGGACATATGGCAGATGTGAAAGATGCTTTCAGTGTGGTCTCTGTGGGCTAGTTTCTAAAAGGGCATAATGAGCTGGCTTCAGTGGAGTTACATCAGTATAAAGTGGTGAATCAGGCCCAAGATATTTTAAATACAGGAAAAGATCTTCTAGGCCAACATCTATAGCATTTTTATGCTTTATCCTAATCTATGCTCCTACTTTTTCTCAATGTTGTTATGGTCTGTGAAACAAAGTGGGATGCTCCTTACACTCATTTTCTAGTCTATCACCTTTCCTACTAATTTAGGATCAAGTTCTATTTTCTCATGTTTATTACTCTGTTTAGGGTATTTATTCCTACCTTCCTAACCAGTAGATAAGCCCTTAGCTTCTGAAACCCTTGCTAGAGTAAACCCCGTACTTGAAGTAGCTTTACAAATCTATAGCACTTAGACTTCGTGGTGATGGGCACTTTAGAAGTACCTAAACTAGAAATACTATATTTCCCTATTTAACACTCCCCATGTGCAAACAATAATAAACTCTTCACGGCAGGAACTGTCTCTGTCCTATACAGGCCAAGCGCAAGATTAGTTCTAGACAAATAAATAATAACCCTTACGGAAAGCTCATGTGAAACAAGGTAGAGCATCTCTCTGGAGGTTTTTTGAGTTGTCCCATACAGTTTCACAGATGACTGAATCCATTTTAAAGATTTCTGTAGGGTGGTTCAAGAAAACCTATAGATTCAAGAAACCTCCTACTCTGTTAAATTATATGGGCCAGATCCTCAGCTAATGGAAATCTACACCGTTCTCTTGATGGAGACATTTGTCTATCTAAGGTGCTCATTTGACACCCTTCCCCCAGTACCAAAGTATCTTAGTGTCTTACAATCTTTTAATGAATTTTTCCTTGTGACATCTCTGTGAGGTAGGACAGAGCTGTTAGATCCATTTTCCAGTTCATGAACTGAGGCACAGAGAGCCCAAGTGACTTGTCCAAGGTCACACAGGAAGTAGGGAATTGGCCTGGGACCCAGGAGACCCTGGTTCAACACCCAAGCCACTGGACCATCCTTCCTCTCATGATATCTATCTCTTGTCATATTCTCTTCCCCTTCCAAGGCAATGATGTCATAGACATTCCTGTGATTCTCTTAAGCATATTACATGACTAAATTGAATACAATGCAATCAGATATCACTATTCCCAAGTAATTTTTACTATGCTTGCATTTTCATTAGATGCTGAGAACCCATTTAAAAAACCCAAGTCCTATAACTTTTCAAGAGGGCAAATTCTGCTTTTAAGCATATAAGGCCCTGGTCCTACAAGCTGCTTTGTGTGGGCTGCCCCCCTGTGCAGTGAAGTTGCAACAATTTGTATAGCAGAAGTACTGAAAGCCATTGAACAAAACTGTAAACACTGTATATGATGGAAACCACTTCAAGCCAAGGGGTACAGGAGCATCCCTGCCGCTGTGCCCACGTGGAGCCGTATTGAGATCAGTGTGGCTCCGTGTGGCTGCCTCAGTCCCCAGGATAACTTGTGTAACTTGCAGGATTAGGGATTTAAACTGGAACTGGCCTGAGCTGCCAAGTTTAAATCCAGATCCAAATTTCCCCAGAGATTGGGGGGTGGTCAAGTTACGGGGATTGGTTCCATCTGTTCCAGGGATTCTTGGCCTATTGTTGTTTAGGGCTATGCCTGCTGGCATCCTGGCTCTGAACTTCTCCAGAGTCTGGGGCTGTTCATGGATTACTTCTTTTTTTTCTCCTGATGGTGAATTTTGTCTAGTACAGTAGCTTTGTGAGATCATTGGAATTGGAGTCAATGGAGGAGACAGTTAGATGCTTTGTTTCAAGAGGCCTCACTTCCAGCTCTGCCTGTAAACTTCACTGATCACCAAGGCAATCTGGAAAACAGAGCATGAGAACCAGTGGGGATGCATGTCGGAACAATGTGTCTGTTTTCTGGTGCACTGGACACGAATAATAGGGAAATTAATGAATTAAGATAACGTATCTTTGAACTGCTGTAGTTTGATTATGGAGCTTCATCTTCAACTTTTGAGCCTAGAGGAGGGGATTACTGGAGTTATGTCATTGCCCAGCAGGTTGTAGAAAAGCCTAATGCCCTCCTTTCAAAAGACCATTTGAGGAAAGCTATGGAACGCAGAAATGATTTGAGTTCAATTGCTTATTGTCAGTCAGGTATAATTTACATATTGCCAAATAAATATAGGTACAATGTTTCAAGTTCCAATGAAATGAAAGTAGATTTCCAGGTAATTACACAGGTTAGAAATACTGTACCCAGTTCTGATTTTACCTGCATTGGCCTTGCACAGGTGAACTCAGGTGGAACTGAACTCTTGAATTACACTGGACTAGATGTGACCAGAATTGGGGCCAATGAAAGTCAAATAAAACAAGCAAGAGATTTTGGCTCCAGCAGGTTTAAGTGCATACATCATCTCAAAAGTTGGAGATTGGGGATGCAGGTGTCTTATTTCCTGTAGTGCCCAATACTTGAATCTGTTACATTAGTACAGATTTGATAACTATCATAGAATAATAGAATCATAGAATATTGGGATTGGAAGAGACCTCAGGAGGTCATCTAGTCCTCTGCTCAAAGCAGGATCAACACCAACTAAATCATCCCAGCCAGGGCTATGTGAAGTGTGATGGGACAAGGCCAGATGGCTATAGAAAAGTAGTGGGAGATAGATATATTAGCTCCAGGCTAAACAAATCCCTGGTACCAGGTTAAGTAAAATGGAAGCTGCTCCAGGTCAATTAAGACACCTGGGGCCAATTAAGAACTTTCCAGAAGGCAGGGAGAATGCTATGTTAATTGGGACACCTGAAGCCAGTCAGGGGCTGGCTGAAACTAGTTAAAAGCCTCCCAGTTAGTCAGGTGGGAGTGCATGTCAGGAGCTGTGGGAAGAAGTTGCGCGGTTGGAGAGGCTGAGTAGTACACACCATATCAGGCACAAGGAAGGAGGCCCTGAGGTAAGAGTGAAGTGGAGCTTGAGGAAGTGAGGGCTGCTGTGGGGGAAGTAGCCCAGGGAATTGTACATATGTTTCTAAAAGGTCAGCTACCATAGCTGATACTATTAGGGTCCCTGGGCTGGAGCCCGGAGTAGAGGGTGGGCCCAGGCTCCCCCCCCCACCTTTGTCCCCTGTTTAATCACTGAGACTGGGAAACATCAGAGACTGTGCAAGGAAGGATAACTTCTCCTCACCTCCCTTGCTGGCTTATGATGAAAATGGCTCAGTAGACTGTGACCCTAGTCTCTAGAGAAAGAAGGGTTATGTGGAGGGTCCCCACAGTGAGCCTCTGAGGCTAGCGAAATCTGCCAGGAAATGCGGGACCCACGGAGGCAAGGACAGAGCTTTGTCACAGAAGACAAAACAAGAAAAAACAGCTGCAATACTTAAAGTTTAGATTCCAGTTCCTTAAAAATATAAAACTAAGTGAAATTTAAATATTACAATTTGAGCATATTTTTCCACAGTTCTAGGTGTTTGGTGTGTTTGTTATTTTATGGCAATATGTAGCATGTGAAAAATGGCTTACATACAGTTCATGCAGGAAAAATCATCATAACAATGTGCAAAATTCATGGAACAATGATCTTTTTGCCCCTTTGAACAGCAACTTGTGGATCTAACCCTGCAAGCATTGCTCGGGCAATATTTCCTGTTGATTACAGGTTTCAGAGTAGCAACCATGTTAGTCTGTATTCGCAAAAAGAAAAGGAGTACTTGTGGCATCTTAGAGACTAACAAATTTATTTGAACATAAGCTTTCGTGAACTACAGCTCACTTCATCGGATGCATTCAGTGGAAAATACAGTGCGGAGATTTATATACATAGAGAACATGAAACAATGGGTGTTACCACACACACTGTAACGAGAATGATCACTTAAAGTGAGCTATTACCAGCAGGAGAGCGGGGCGCAGGAGGGGCAGGGGGAACCTTTTGTAGTGATAATCAAGGTGGGCCTTTTCCAGCAGTTGACAAGAACATCTGAGGAACGGTGGGGGTGGGAGGGAAATAAACATGGGGAAATAGTTTTACTTTGTGTAATGACCCATCCACTCCCAGTCTTTATTCAAGCCTAAGTTAATTGTATACAGTTTGCAAATTAATTCCAATTCAGCAGTCTCTCGTTGGAGTCTGTTTTTGAAGATTTTTTGTTGAAGAATTGCAACTTTTAGATCAGTAATTGAGTGACCAAAGAGATTGAAGTGTTCTCCAACTGGTTTTTGAATGTTATAATTCTTGACGTTATAATTCTTTTACGTAGAGACTGTCCAGTTTGACCAATGTACATGGCAGAGGGGCATTGCTGGCACATGATGGCATATATCACATTGGTAGATGTGCAGGTGAACGAGCCTCTGATAGTGTGGCTGATGTGATTAGGCCCTATGATGGTGTCCCCTGAATAGATATGTGGACAGAGTTGGCAACGGGCTTTGTTGCAAGGATAGGTTCCTGGGTTAGTGGTTCTGTTGTGTGGTGTGTGGTTGCTGGTGAGTGTTTGCTTCAGGTTGGGGGGCTGTCTGTAAGCAAGGACTAGCCTGTCTCCCAAGATCTGTGAGAGTGATGGGTCATCCTTCAGGATAGGTTATAGATCCTTGATGATGCGTTGGAGAGGTTTTAGTTGGGGGCTGAAGGTGATGGCTAGTGGCGTTCTGTTATTTTCTTTGTTGGGCCTGTCCTGTAGTAGGTGACTTCTGGGTACTCTTCTGGCTCTGTCAATCTGTTTCTTCACTTTAGCAGGTGGGTATTGTAGTTGTAATGCTTGATAGAGATCTTGTGGGTGTTTGTCTCTGTCTGAGGGGTTGGAGCAAATGCGGTTATATCGTAGAGCTTGACTGTAGACAATGGATTGTGTGGTGTGGTCTGGATGAAACCTGGAGGTAGGAATAGCCGTCAGTAGATTTCCAGTATAGGGTGGTGTTTATGTGACCATCGCTTATTAGCACTGTAGTGTCCAGGAAGTGGATCCCGTGTGTGGACTGGTCCAGGCTGAGGTTGATAGTGGATGGAAATTGTTGAAATCATGGTGGAATTCCTCAAGGGCTTCTTGTAGCACAGGTAGAGTAGGGGCATTAGGGGATGAGAGCTGAGGAAGCGTTGTTCTAAGTCAGCCATAAAAATGTTGGCATACTGTGGGGCCATGCGGGTACCCATAGCAGTGCCGCTGATTTGAAGGTATACATTGTCCCCAAATATGAAATATTTATGGGTGAGGACAAAGTCACAAAGTTCAGCCACCTGTTTGCCGTGACATTATCGGGGATACTGTTCCTGATGGCTTGTAGTCCATCTTTGTGTGGAATGTTGGTTTAAAGGGCTTCTACATCCATAGTGGCCAGGATGGTGTTTTCAGGAAGATCACCAATAGATTGTAGTTTCCTCAGGAAGTCAGTGGTGTCTCAAAGATAGCTGGTAGTGAAGGGCCTGAGTAGGTAGCCTACATAGCCAGACAATCCTGCTGTCAGGGTGCCAATGCCTGAGATGATGGGGCAACCAGGATTTCCAGGTTTATGGATCTTGGGTAGCAGACAGAATACCCCAGGTCAGGGTTCCAGGGGTGTATCTGTGCGGATTTGTTCTTTTGCTTTATCAGGGAGTTTCTTGAGCAAATGGTGAAATTTCTTTTGGTAACCCACAGGGGGATCAGAGGGTAATGGCTTGTAGAAAGTGGTGTTGGAGAGCTGCCTAGCAGCCTCTTGTTCATATTCCAACCTATTCATGATGATGACAGCACCTCCTTTGTCAGCTTTTTTTATTATGATGTCAGAGTTGTTTCTGAGGCTGTGGGTGGCATTGTGTTCTGCATGGCTGAGGTTATGGGGCAAATGATGCTGCTTTTCCACAATTTCAACCCATGCACGTCGGTGGAGGCACTCTATGCAGAAGTCCAGTCTGACTTAGAACAACGCTTCCTCAGCTCTCGTCCCCTAGTGCCTCTATTCTACTTGAACTACATTGATGACATCTTCATCATCTGGACCCATGGAAAAGAAGCCCTTGAGGAATTCCACCATGATTTCAACAATTTCCATCACACCATCAACCTCAGCCTGGACCAGTCCACACACGGGATCCACTTCCTGGACACTACAGTGCTAATAAGCGATGGTCACATAAACACCACCCTATACCGGAAACCTACTGACCACTATTTCTACCTACATGCCTCCAGCTTTCATCCAGACCACACCACACGAACCATTGTCTACAGCCAAGCTCTACGATACAACCGCATTTGCTCCAACCCCTCAGACAGAGACAAACACCTACAAGATCTCTATCAAGCATTCTTACAATTACAGTACCCCCCTGCTGAAGTGAAGAAACAGACTGACAGAGCCAGAAGAGTACCCAGAAGTCACCTGCTACAGGACAGGCCCAACAAAGAAAATAACAGAACGCCACTAGCCATCACCTTCAGCCCCCAACTAAAACCTCTCCAACACATCATCAAAGATCTATAACCTATCCTGAAGGACGACCCATCACTCTCACAGATCTTGGGAGACAGGCCAGTCCTTGCTTACAGACAGCCCCCCAACCTGAAGCAAATACTCACCAGCAACCACACACCACACAACAGAACCACTAACCCAGGAACCTATCCTTGCAACAAAGCCCGTTGCCAACTCTGTCCACATATCTATTCAGGGGACACCATCATAGGGCCTAAGCACATCAGCCACGCTATCAGGGGCTCGTTCACCTGCACATCTACCAATATGATATATGCCATCATGTGCCAGCAATGCACCTCTGCCATGTACATTGGTCAAACTGGACAGTCTCTATGTAAAAGAATTACCACGTCAAGAATTATAACATTCAAAAACCAGTCGGAGAACACTTCAATCTCTGGTCACTCAATTACAGACCTAAAAGTGGCAATTCTTCAACAACTTCAAAAATAGACTCCAACGAGAGACTGCTGAATTGGAATTAATTTGCAAATTGGATACAATTAACTTAGGCTTGAATAAAGATTGGGAGTGGATGGGTCATTGCACAAAGTAAAACTATTTCCCCATGTTTATTTCCCCTTACCCCCACCCCCCACTGTTCCTCAGATGTTCTTGTCAACTGCTGGAAATGGCCCCCCTTGATTATCACTACAAAAGGTTCCCCCCCACCCACACCCCTGCTCTCCTGCTGGTAATAGTTCACCTTACCTGATCACTCTGTGTATGGTAACACCAATTGTTTCATGTTCTCTATGTATATAAATCTCCTCACTGTATTTTCCACTGAATGCATCCGATGAAATGAGCTGTAGCTCACGAAAGCTTATGCTCAAATAAATTTTAGTCTCTAAGATGCCACAAGTACTTCTTTTCTTATTTCCTGTTGTTTGCCTCATTTAGGATCAAGTAGTAAATAAAGAGCAGTATTGATCTTGGAAACTTTGGTTTACAGGGTAAATTGGTTTCAGACCCCCTTAAGTTTTGCTTTGAATTGTGGAGTTCAAAAGAGCCCAAAACTAAAAGGGATCCAGGAATTTTTGCAGGGATTTGATGCAAAGCAACAATCAGTTTTAGTTCTCGAAGGTTTTCAAACCTTTGATGAATCTGGGTTGAGTTTCGAATTTGTGTCTAATTAGTTCCATTTTCTGTGGATTCAAGGCAGATTACCCACCCGCACTGATTTAAAAGCTCTAGTGGATTGTAGGTTTGCTTTGGGGGTGCTGAGTTCAGGAAAATCAGTCAATTTTTATTTACAATATTTTTTCTCTGAATGTTTTCCCAAAGTGTCATTAAAATGTGCAAATGATGCAATGAAGAGCTGAAAGAGAAATATGGGTTGTTTGTTGAATGCTACTCATTTGGCAGGCTGAGGTAAAATTTACAAAAATGCTCAGGTGAAATACCCCTGTACTGAGCCCAATAACTTGTTTGACTAAAAGCACGTCTTCCTGAGAAGTATTCAGTCTTGGTTTGAAGACAACACAAAAGTAAGATAATGTACCCATTCTTCTTGCTACTACTAGACAAAACAGGCCAAGCCCTGAGTGCTTGCATTCATAGATTAATAATTTAAGCTACAATGGACCTTTAGATCATTGAGACTAACTTCCTGTATGTCACAGGCCATAAACTTTCACTTAATTATCCTTTTATTGAACCCAATAACTTGTTTGACTAAAGCATATCTTCTAGAAAGTTATCCAGTCTTGATTTGAAGACATCAAGAGATGTAGAATCCACAGCTCCCCTTGATTGGTTGTTCCACTGGTGAATCATCCTCACTGTTAAAAAAAAAAATTTGTGCCTAATTACGAATTTGAATTTGTCCAGCTTCAGCTTCCAGCCATTGATTCTTATTATGATTGTCTCTGCTGGGTTACAGAGCCCTTTAGTACCTAGTACTTTCTCCCCGTGAAGGTTTGTTTGACAAGACCTATTTGCCATAAAACCACGCTGACTGGCATTTAATTATATTCCAACCCTTTTTAATGTTTTATTAATTGAAACCCATATCAGCTTTTTGATTATTTTGCCCAGGATTGATGTCAGCCTTACCCTTTTTGAATACTGCCACAACAGTAACTCTTTGCCAGTTTTCTGGAAAATCCCCTGCATTACAAAATTTATTACAAATTAACATCAATGGGCCAGAGATATCCTAGGCCAACTTTTAGGATACTTGGGTGAGAGTTATCTGGCCTGCTGATTGAAAAATAGAGTAGATCCTCCTTAGTTACTAATAGGCTGAAAATCCCTCATCATCCTCATGTAATATGAGTACATCATCCTGCTGCTTTCCAGACGAAGAACAGAAATATTCGTTGAATGCTTTCTGCCTTTTCTGTGTCATTATTAACAGTTTTACTGACTCCATTTAGAAATGAGCTTATACAATTTCTAGGGTTTCTATTGTTCCTAATTTACTTTAAAAAATTCCTTATTGTCCTGAGTCCTGTCAGCCATGGATTTTTTTCCAGTGTCTCTACTTCCCTTATCAATTTTCTGTACTTCATAACTTCCGACTTATGTTGATTGCTATTTATTTTCCATTTGTTATATGTTGCTTTTTTATTTTTAACTGATGCTTTCACTTTGCCACTGAACCAGATGGACTTTTAGCCAAAACTTGATTGTGGAATCGTGGCTTTTTGGCTGTCTAATAAACACTTCTTAATGGACTCCTGAGAGACACATGGGGACTGTGATGTTCAGCGCAATCGCCTCTCAGCAGTCTCTCTTCATTTGGACTTTACTCTAGTTTTCAGGATTTGGCCCATAGGAATTAGCATTAAGTTACTGTGGAACCTTTGTCTACTGCAGGTGCAGAAAACGGGCACCCAAATGGGAGTGGCAATGTCAGTGTAATGGTTAATGCAGTACCATTTGGGAACAACTGCATAAGAGGTGGTCATATATACACATATTATTATTACTATTTATTATTTGTATTACAATAGCACCTCAAGGCCCTAGTCAAGATCAGGCCCCATTGTGCTAGGTACTGTACGAACATGTAAAGACAGGCCCTGCCCTGAAGAGTTATAATTATAGACAACACAGACAAAGGAACAGAGGCCCAGAGAGGTCACATGTCTAAGTTCACACAGTAGGTCACTGGTGGAGCCCAGGAAGAGGATCTAGGTCTCTTGGTCCCATTTCAATGCACTATTCACTGGACCACATTGCCTCTCCTAAGACAACACAGGTAACTAAGATGCTTTCCTTGATCCAATAATACTGTGTTAATATTTTTATAAGAAGGGCCATTCTCCAATCTACTAAGTACTACATGATTTATTTCAACACCAGGCTTGAAATATCTACTTTTCTGACCTAATTTTTTTCTCCTGGACACACGTCATATTTCGACCAATTTATGGTTCTCCAAGTTCAAGAAGCGAGATGGGCAAATCTTATAAAGCAAGAGGGAGCTGAGTTACGGATGCCTGAAATCTTCATTTAGGGCTAACTTCCCATTGTTATCAGGACAAGACAGTATTTATCTCGCTACCATCTGAGAATATATTTCCTGATTGTTGCTTTATGACTACTCTGTTTATATTTGGCAATGTTTCCACTGTAACAGTTAGCAGAACTTTACACACTGTTTTTTATTTTAATTTATGATTCAGCCATGTCCTTTAAAAATTAAACCTGTTTGTCAGTTCCTTTCCAAGCCTGTTCTCCATACTCTTTATACATTTACAAACAGTGAAAAGACACACCCCAGGACAAACATGTAGCAGTTGTGAGGACAAGGAAGAAACTTAATTTCTTTTTTGCTGGCAAGGATATTCTTACAAAACAAAGGTTATCTTCCTTATAGTGCTATAAACAAACAAACAAAAAAACCAAAAAAAAACCCCAACCCACTGAAGCACAGCCTAACGTGAACAAAATTGGTGTTGGGGGGGAAAATGAACTTGCACTATTTCTTTGGGTGACTTCATTTGCTCAGACAGCTTCATCTACCACCTCTACACTGATCGCTCACAAATCTGTCATTCTACCCCAACCCGTGTCCTTCCATCCAAACTTCTTTCTAAGCCTGTCTCTCTGATACCTGCTTCCGGTGGCTTGCCATCAACTTCTTATCACCTCATCCACCTCCTCTTTCTGTAGCTTTTGAACACACCATTATCTTTGTGAGTGGCCATCTTTAAAACCTCCTTATCCCACATGCTCAGGTTGTGTCCAGATCTTCCTTCCTCTTCCTTCATGAGCTCTTCCTCCCAAAAACCCAAAACCCTCCTATCCAGCCCTCGTTATGTCTTGATTACTGTCACCGCATCCCTAGCCTCCCTGACACCCACGTTTTTCCCTCCAGCCCAAACTAAACACAGCTGCTAAGATCTTCTTCCTCACTGGTTGTTCCTGTCGTGCAGAGATGTGGTGGGTCAGGAGCTTTGTCAATGAGTGAACTATGGTTTGCTGGTCAAAAAGCAAAAACATCCTCAGCACTGACAGGGACCATTTTGGGCTCAGTCCCACAAGGGGCTGAGTGTCGTCAACTGCTACTGGCATCATGGAGTGCTTAGGCCCTCCCAGGAAGTGCATGGCAGCTTGTTTGACCAAGCCCTTAGTAGAACAGTGTACATGCTTTACCAGCAGCTACATCATTCATTGCTGGAGGGTACAGCAATAGAAGGGTCCTGCCCTACAACAGTATAATATAAAGTGCTGAAGGAGATTGGGTAGGGAAGAAAGGGCCAGGAGATGTCCTCTACTATTTTGGATTAGTCTCCAAACTCTGGTTCTGAACATGCTCAGGTTCCCTCACCACTAAATTTACATGGAGTTGGGCAACTTTGGGCCTGTTTCATCTCTGGTTTCTTATGAAGGGCAGCTTTGCTAATGCTGGGATTTGCATTTCTTTTTAGCCATTCCTCTTGCAGTCACAATGGACAGGCCGTGAGTTGCTCATGGTTGGTGTAGCAGGGTGGACACCTGCTTGGGCCCAAAGGGGTTTAAAACAGCCCTGAGAGAGGGCTGTTGAAGGAGAAAGGCAGCAGGCAGGTTGGGGAAGCAGCCTCAGCTGGGAGCCATGCCCCAAACATGGCCCAGCTGGCTCTATAAAGGCTGTAAGCCAGAAGCCCAGAGAGAGTCAGTCTCTCTCTGCCTTGAGAAAAGGGCCTGGCTGCAGGGGCTTAACCAAGTATCTGGAGGGGAGCAGGGCTGGGGATAGGCCAAGGGAGCTGGGAAGCTCCGGCCTAGCAAAGCCCCACACTGTGGGCCTGGTAAGGACTATTAGATACTGGGGTTGCAGGGGGCAGCCCATGGGTAGCCAGAGGCAGCAGGTCCAAACCAAACCTTGCCTGTGATGAGTGGCTCATACTGCAGTCTGCCCCAGGGCGCGGGAGCTAGCTGGTGACTGGAAGGAGCCTATGACTGAGGCAAGGTAGGGATAGTGGGTGGCAGGTTCCCCTGGGAGGGGGAGACCCAGAACTGTGGAGTACTGCCAGGGGGCAATACCCAGTTAAAGGGGCACCGGGGTCCTGGGAAGGACACGGGAACCAGCAGCAAGGTGAGACACCAGCCTGAAGAGGGTGCCCCGGAGGCTGGAATGCTAATTTCCCTGAGACGACCAGCAGGAGGCGCCACCAGTGAGTCTGCTCCCGGTTACAGTTGACTCATCTGCCATATCACAAATAACCAATGACAATAACCAAGATGCCTGAAGAAAAGTCCCACTTTCCTTGGATGGATGGGGGGTAGAATGCTGGTAGAGTCTAATGGCACTTCTTGTAGTGAAGCTCACATCTGCCCCTGACTTGGCTGGCATGTGGCCAGGTGTGCTGGGGATGATGCAGCACCTTCTGGCTTAAAGGGTAGATAGACAGGATTTACAGTTTTGGTCAATGGCTTTGAGCACCCCACTATAAAAATTGTTCCAGATCCACTGCATGTAGCTTTGTGTCTGCACATCTGTGTATATAGCTCTCTCTAAACATGTGTGTGATTATCTATGTGTCACTCTGTGTCTACAGATCCTCTCTCCACAGGCCAAAATCACCACAGATGGCTGCCAAAGTCCTTCAATCTGACACTTCACATGGGCAAAATGGATCACGTGAACTGCAAAGGCTTTAGAATCCTGTAAATTTTTAATTGAAAACAATATTTGGAAGGCTCAAAACCCACGAAAGGTAACGGGTGAAAATTGGGAAGTCACTTCAGTTCTGTGTCTCAATTTCCCTATCTGTAAAATGGGGATAATGATACTGACCTTTTTTGTAAAGTGCTTTGAGATCTACTAATGTAAGGTGCTACATATATGGTTGGAAAACTGGTCCCAGAGAGTAATTATTAGTGGTTCATAGTTGAGCTGGAAGGGCATAACGTATACGGTCCTGCAGCGATCAGTTCTGGGTCTGGTTCTGTTGAATATCTTCATCAGTGATTTAGATAATGGCATAGAGAGCACGTGTATAAAGTTTGTGGATGATACTGGGAGGGGTTACAAGTGCTTTGGAGGATAAGATTAAAATTCAAAATGATCTGGACAAACTGTCTGAAGTATACAGGATGAAATTCAATGAGGACGAATGCAAAGTACTCCACTTAGGAAGGAACAATCAGTTACACAGATAGAAAATGGGAAATGACTGCTTAGGTAGGAGTGCTACGGAAAGGTATCTGGGGGTCATAGTGGGTCACAAGCTAAATCTGAGTCAACAGTGTAACACTGCTTTGCTTCCCCCCCCCCCAACAATCATCATTCTGGGATGTATTAGCAGGAGTGTTGTAAGCAAGACACAAGACTTAATTCTTCCTCTCTATTCCACATTGATTTGGTCTCAGCTGGAGCATTGTGTCCAGTTCTGGGTGCCATGTTTCAGGAAAGATGTTGACAAATTCGAGGAAGTCCAGAGAAGAACAAAAACAAAAAAAAAAATCTATGAGGGAAGATTGAAAAAATTGGGTTTGTTCAGTCTGGAGAAGAGAAGACCAAGATGGGACATAACAGTTTTCAAGTATGTAAAAGGCTGTTACAAGGAGGAGGGTGGTTAAGCACTGTAATAAATTGACTCGGGAGGTTGTGGAATCTCCATCATTGGAGATTTTTAAGAGCAGGTTAGACAAACACCTGTCAGGAATGGCTTAGATGATACTTAGTCCTGCCTTGAGTGCAGGGGACCTCTCAAGGTCCCATCCAGTTCTATGATTCTATAAGAGCTAGGTGGTGGTGATATTTTATATATTAGTCCACCTGGGTGTGGCACTCTAACCTCATTCCCTGTTCTGTCTTCAGAGAAGTCTTTCATATAACTTACCTCACACAAATGCATGAAAATACGCTTTGCATGATCCCCTACAAGGTCAAACTATGCTTCGTGGACTGACAAGGGAAGCAAATTCTAGCATCAAGAACACTCTCTATCAAGGACACCCTGTCTCCACTTCCACCCGGAGCAAAAATGGGTGGCTCTCAGCCTCATTCAGTCTGGCTGATGATGGTCGGGGAGAGAAAGGGATATCTCTTAAGTCTGTGAGCCTCTCTGATGCATTTGGAATGATGGGGTTCTCTCTTCCCAGCTGTTTTAGGTACCTTCTTCAGGAAGAGCCGAGTGTATGCTTTTTTTTTCCGGTTTGTTTGAAAGAAGAAAATGTGTTTTGTGGCTCATTAAACACCTTGTCATTTCTGTGCGGGCAGGCATCTGTCTGCCATGCCCTCCAGGAGTATGTGGTTCAAAAAGGGGACAGTCAGGTAAAAGTCAAATATATTCTTATTTAGCAGCTAAAGTATACATCCTCTTTCATTTGAAATAAATCTGAGAAAGTTGGCAAAAGAGTAAGCCCCCTAATTTTCGACTGTCTGGGGAAAGCTTTTCTCTCTTTCTTAGACCCACCCACTTACCAAAAAGTCATACAGGTGGTTAATTTTTTCTATTCAGTTAAATAATAATAATAAAGTTACCATGGCAACTGCTACATTGCAGGACAGTGATGTTACCCATCAGACATGACGCAGCTCCTTAAACACCAGCATGTGTCCCATGAATAGCTGGAGCTTTTGAGATGCAGGGAGGGGTGGAGGGAATAGGTTTGCAATAAAATGGAATTTGTTTCCAGCTTGTTATTGCTCATTTTATTTTATTGTTTTAATTGATGCAAATGATGACCAGGGACCCCATTCTTGACAGCTGAAAGATCCAGCCCTTCTTTTTCTCAACACTGGAGCAAGGGGAACCTATCAAAGGTGTTGGGTCTAAAATCTGACCCACTTGGTGTTTTTTTATTTGTTTGTTTTTCCGAGCCTGGGCTAACGATGGTTTAAAAAAATTTTTTTTTCATATAAACTTTTTTTCTTGTAATGAAAGATAACTTTCTGAACATAATGAATAGTTTTGTAGAACCTTTTTGTTTTGGTCAAAAATTTTCAATGAAAAATGGAACATTTTTGCGAAAAATGTTGTTCCAAAAAACAGACTGTTTCTGTTTTCAGTTTTTAGTTGAAAAAAGGGTGGGTGGAGGGGAGGGGAAGCAGAAAATTTTAAAAAGTATGTGTGGGGCTTGCTTTTTAAATTTTCTCTTAAAAATAATTGCCATTTTTGGATCAACTCTAAGCTGAGCCTTTGCTTAGGAGGTGCCTAGTGCTCCCATTGATGTCACTGGGACCTAAAAATCCTCAGAAAGGCTCAGGGTTGCGCCCTTAGGGAAGACCCTGGGCAGAAGGAGGGAATAGGTCAGATTTTGGGCCTACCAAACTTATCAGCTCTTATTGATTTCTTTTGGAGATGTGGTTGCTCAGCACTTCTGATCATCAAGTACATATAGGGCTTCCACTAACCAAATGTTTACATATTTTTTCTAATAAGATAAAAGGCAGCACAGCCAAGCACTCATGAGCAGCAACATTTACATTAAAAGGGTTCCTCTACAGCAGCATTTCCCCTTCGAAGACATTAAACCAGAACAAGCTGAACTGAGCATTTTGAAAACTTCTGACTTTGGGTTACGGCTTGGTAGGTACCAATAAATGGGTTATGAAGCTAAGGGCGGGACATAACCATACACTGGTATTTTAATTAAAAATGCTCCAGTTACTTCTAACTTCTCTTGACGATAGGCTTGTCAATAGCTCCTTAGAGGAAAGATGATCTTGTGGTTAAAGCCCTGGACTGGGCTTCAGCAAATTCCTGGCTCTACCTGTCTCTCTTTGACTTTGGGCAAGTCCCCTTCATCTCTTTGTGCCTCTGTTATCCCTGGGCCTGTCTCATACTCGTAGTCTGTCTTAGCTACTTGGACTGTAAGTTGATGGGGCAGGGACTGTTCACTTCCTACACATAGAGCACCTAGCATGATGGAGCCTCAGTCTGGAGTGAAGCCTTTAGGCTCTACCATAGCACATAAGAACGGCCATACTGGGTCAGACCAAAGGTCCATCTAGCCCAGTATCCTGTCTTCCAACAAATACAACGAGGAGTCCTTGTAGCACCTTGGAGACGAACAAATTTATTTGGGCATAAGCTTTCATGGGATATAACCCACTTCATCAGATGCACCTAATGAAGTGGGTTATATCCTACGAAAGCTTATGCCCAAATAATTTTTTTCGTCTCTAAGGTGCCACAAGGACTCCTTGTTGTTTTTACTGATGCAGACTAACACAGCTACCCCTCTGAAACCTATCTTCCAACAGTGGCCAATGCTAGGTGCTTCAGAGGGAATGAACAGAACAAGTAATTATCAAGTGATCCATTCCCTGTCACCCATTCCCAGCTTCTGGCAAACAGAGGCTCAGGACACCATCCCTCCCCATCCTGGCTAATAGCCATTGTTGGACCTATACTATTAATATAAGTAATATTAATAAACATTGTCTTGTTAGGGGAGCATCAGGAGTGTCTTTAACCAAAATCAAAACTGTTTTAAGCTTTCTAGTTAAACTTCTGTTTGCCTCCCCCAAAATGCCTCTCATGTTTTTCAGAAAGTAAATACATCTGCTGGAGAAGCAACAGCAGCCCTAGTTCTGTGTCCTGGTTCATGACAATCCACAGCACTTGCATAACACTTGTCAAACACGAACAGTCTCCCTGTTCACTGTTGTTTCACACAAAGGCAGGGGTGAAGTCAAGGAATGACTGACTTTTTCACATTGGCCATAGCCTGGAAACTGTATCAGGAATTGGCAGTGATCAAAGCGAGTCAGAGCTTACAAGACCTGAGCACCAGCACTCTCTTCTAGCACAAGCTGAGGGCCAACACTTCTCTGCTGTTTCATGTATCCTGTGCTGGGATTATAACATGGAAGGACTCTCTGTTTCTACAACAAAACTGGCTCTTCATTGAGTGAACTATTTGCAGAGATGCTGCAACTGCAGCTAGCATCCCAGCCATGTCCATGTGGCATAGCTTTCTGGGGCCTTCACCAAATTCTTCTGTCCTGCAACCTGTGGTCCTGCCTGTCATGATGAGACATGGATCCTGATGGGGATCTCTGGGTACTACCTTATTAACTATGTAAATATCCAATATAGCTGCAGGTTAAAGGGATAAATTTTGGGGAGAAAGGAGTGGGTGTGATTCAATTAAATTAAGAGGGTGTCCTGGCTCAGCTGGCTGAAGCATCTGCCTAGGAAAAGGGACCTCTTGGTTTAAATCCCAGCGGTGCTTGGTGCAGATTTTGTTCAATCTGTTTAGCTTCACAAAAAAGATTAAGGGCTGATTTGAGTACAATCTATAAGTACCTAAATGCGGGATAAAAATTGGATAATGAGCTCTAGCAGACAAAAGTATAACTCAACGCAATGTCTGGAAGCTGAAGCTAGCCAAATTCAGACTAGGAAATAGGACATACATTTTTAACAGTGAGGGTAATTAACCACTGGAGCAATTTACATGTGTCATGGAGGATTCTCCTTCACTGTGGATTTCTAAATCAAGATTGGATTTTTTTTTAAAAGATATGGTCTAGTACAAAAGGAATTATTTTGGGCAAGTTCTCTGGCCTGTGTTATACAGGAGATCACAGTGGATGAACACAGTGGACCCTTTTGGCCTTGGAAGCTAAGAATCTATTCTGCATAATTCAGTCTTGCTGTAACAAACACCACCATGCAGTGACCATCAACTTAGACCTGTACTCCTGCATTGCATTTTCAGGGCCAAATCTTGCAGTTCTTGATTGGACAAAACTCTCATCGACTCTAATGGGAGTCTTGCCTGAGAATGGCCAATAAGATTGGGTGCCCCCATCTAATTTAAATAATGGCAGCCAAAGTCAGTGCATGAGAGGTGTACCTCAAGTCAGTGGCAGTGAATATAAACTGGTGTAATTTGCAGGCAGAGAGGATGTCAGGACAGCACTGTGGCAGGAAAAGCAACCAACAGAAGGACGTAAAAAGATAAAGTAGGGAGACCTTGCTGCCTGAATATTCTCAGCAGCATTAGAATATATATAGACACAGGTCCTGATCCGCTACTGATCTGCATCATGGACTCCTGTGCCTAGCATAGTCAATGTGCTCCATATGGGCACATGATTCTGCTCTTGTGGATACAATTGCAGTATTGGAGTCTGTATTAATTGCTGTAGGAAAAGTGCAGCTAGAATCCTGAAACTTGGATAGTATATTAAGAGTATTGTTAACCTGTGTAACATACCTGCACATTGATGGAGCTCTCAGTTGCCTTCTTTGGTGCTGAATGCTAAATGATTAATGAATAACGCATTTATTGGCTGATTTCTATACTCTCTCTCTGGAGGCATGTATACCCCTTATCAAAAGAGCATGCAAGGCAAATAGAAAGATCACCACCATAGTGCCCAGGAAAAGAGATGGGCTTTGAAACGTCCTGGAGGCCAGCAGAATTTGGCTTTGTCAAACCAGTGGTGGTTGGGGGTAACTCAACTCAGCCTTCTTGTCCAAAGCTTTTTTGACTCAAGAGTGGGGTCCCACTCCTGGTACCAACTGACACTTTCAGATTAACTGTGAGCAATCTGGTGGGCTTGTTCTAATAACTAGCACTTGTATAGTGCTTCTCTGAGATGCACAGATCTCCGAGCACTTAGCAAAGGTGAATGTTAGAGATGGAGAAACTGAGATTGCAGGGAAGTGAGATGACTTCCCCAGGGTCACACATGAGCTTCTGACTGAGCTGGGAATGGAACCTTCAAATCCTGACAGCATTACAATGATTTGCATCTGGACCCCTTTTCATAGTTCCATGCTGCCTGTTGTTTCTGCCCGAGGATCTGATGAAACTCTTATATGCAGGACAAGGGAAATGGAAGAATTTCCTAGTGTGAGCCTGGGCACAAGGATGTATTTGCATAAGTGGTCAGGAGACTTTTGCTTTCTGTGAACATTTTTGCAAACAAAGAAATATCACTCTCTGATGGTCACAGAAAGTGACTAGAATGGGTTTTGTGCACAGTGTGAATTCTGGGTTTTGTGTGCATGACTGTTTGTGAATACTTCCTTTGTGGTGTTTGCCCATCTCTTGCTGATTGTGGGATAATGATTACCCGAGTCTCTGACTACAATCCTAATTGCAAGGGGTTGAGATTTCACTAAGGCAAAGAAGATCGATCTTGCCCAAGTTCATGCTCATTATTCCACTAGCATTATGTCACTCACTAATATAACCCTTTTGTTTCAGTGGGTGATGTTATGAAACAATACCCTTTAAGTTAATCAGTATTGGAGAGCTGAGACTTGCTTTACAGTCACTGTCTTTGATGTCTTCGGTAGTTCATGTAAGGATCTGCCTCTATTTTGCTTTGATTGACAAGCCCTTTTCTATAAATTTGAGCAATTAAGCAGCCCAGTAGCAGCTGCTAAGGAGATCTGCTAAGAGCAACCTGATACAGACTGCTGTGCAGGTCTCCTGCCATTCACTTTGACATTCTGAAACACCATCTGCAATTTAAAAGTGCATAGGCAGATTTGTATTCGGACAAGTTAGGTAAGTGTACTTCTGTGTTTGCTGTATGTCACTGCTCCAGCTCAGGATTAAACCAGGTCTTGCTAAAGCGACAGAGAATAAATGTTCAATTTGTACTGAATTCTATAATCAAATATTACTATTTAAACAAGGAATTTTAGAATTTCTCTACATGAATAATGCAAATTAGCTCATACATACATTATTTAATTCAGTATGTGCATATAATGCATGTATGTATGTGTTTTTATGTCTTTCCAAAGTTTAACCTCAGTGCATTAAGTTTTCCACACTGAAAACTTCATATTCGTATGTGTGTATACTATATATAGTCAGTGTGTGTATACACACATACGAATATGAAGTTTTCAGTGTGGAAAACTTAATGTACTGAGGTTAAACTTTGGAAGGACATACCAAACCGAGCAGTTAGGTCAATGGGACTTTAGATAGTCAAGCTTCTACTTAATCTGCCAGATCCTCCACTGGTGTAAACTGATGTAGCTCCATTGACTTCAATTGACACTGATTTGTACCAGCTGAGGATTTGTCTCAGTGGATGCAATGCTATTTTCTGTACAGTTTGTTCTGCCCCCAAGATTAAATTTCAGTACCTGGGGTTTTTACATGGAAAACTTTATATGAAATAAAAGCTTGAGAGGTACAGAAGGAGTATATTGGTGTAGGGCTTGATTCACTCATTTGGTGCAGTTTCCATTTCCCTTCTCTGGGAGGGCAAACCGCATTAGGAAGGGGGTGTGAGGGGGTCCTTTTCCAATGGGTTTTGCTGGTACTTTTCCAATGGGTTTTGCTATGAAGCAGGTTTCATAGAAATTTGGTTAGTGGAAGTTGCCTACAAGATGTGCTGAATCACGGCATCTCTCAGGTACCTTGGCCTTGCCCTTCCTTGTCTAGCAACCATCACTGTCTGGGCTGCTTTGGCAGGTTAGCTGCCCTGACCAGCTCTGTCTCCTGGCAAAGTGTGTGGATGGCAGGTGGCACGTGCTGCTGCAGCCCCCAGGGAATGAATTAAGCATTTACATTCTGGAGAACAAATATGTGTGCAAAATATTCAGGGTATTCTTCGCAACAGACATACTGTGGTAGTGCCCTCCTTCACGCCAGGATCAGGGTTTACAATCCGAAGACCAATAAAACATAGGAATGGGGGGTGAGGAGAGAAGACAACCGTTATAGACAAAGGTGTGTGTACAATTGCCCCCTGGCTAATTATAAATATTTAGAGTAAGTCCTAACTGTCCCTGATGCCATTATGAATTGGCTGTTAATTTTTATCAAGCATTGCAGCAGAGGTGAGCCTCAAGGAGGGGATCCTGGCTGTTCAGCTCAGTCTGCTTCCTTGTTCCTGGCAGGGCTGTTCAGTGAGCCTGTGACACCGGGTTCCCTCCCTCCTCCCTGCCTCTCTCTCTCCCCTCCACCCTATTCCCAGTGAAGCTGGAGCACTACCTCATCTGCTGCTCTGCAAAATTCGCTATGCTCAGGGGTGGGGAAACCAGTGGCTCACCTGGCTTGACAAACCCCACAGCTAAAGCTTATGAGTTTAATCACAGAATTTATAGCAAACCCAGCCACTGTTCTGCATTACCTAGCAGCACTGGCTGAGTTGTACTGAGGGAGGAATAAGGGAATGTGCCATCTTCTCACTCCTCCTCACTACTGGATGCATAAAGGCAAAGGGTGACTAAGAGGGGATGGTGCCATCTCCTCCCCTTCCCTCCCTACTCTCAGCACTGCAGATACATTACCCACGCCCCGCACTAAGTGTGCTAGCTCCTCGGGGCTGAGCATGTCTCACAGCCTGCTATGTGTCTTCTTTCTGCCTTGGGTTGCAGCATGAAGCTCCGTCACGTGGTCCTGGGCTCCCTGCCTCTCCTGATACTGGCTGGCTGTGTCAGTGCACTCAAAGCCTCCAGCATCAACCTGCGTACATTCATTGGCTGCGCTGTGCGTGAGTTCACCTTCCTGGCTAGGAAACCTGGCTGCAAGGGGATGCGCATCACCACGGACGCCTGCTGGGGGCGCTGCGAGACTTGGGAGGTGAGCAATACCTTGGGTGGTGGAGGTGGCCTAAGGAGCTAGCTTTAAATCAGTGGTTCCCAACGTATTTACCATTGTGGGCCGCATGTGCAGCTCTCTGTGTGTTATGTGGGTCGCATCCATACAATATATATACTACCCGTATGGCCCTGAGGATGTCACATGGGCCGCAGCTCTGTGCTGATTGGGCCACAAGTGGGCCGCAAGTTGAGAACCACTGCTCTAAACAGCACCAATTTTGGTGTTGTTTTATTTTTTTCAAATGGAGATCGGCCAGTGGTGCAGAAAGCAGCTTATGATTATTCCCCTAGCACCAGGGAGGATGGTCTTGTGGTGAAGCCCCTGAACTAGGACTCAGGAGATCCGCATTCGACTCCTGGCTCTGCCACGGACTTCTTATGTGGCCGTGGGCTAGTTGCTTAATCTAGCTCTGCCTTGGTTCCCTGACTATAAAATGAGGATATTTCCTTTCTCTCCGCAGATAAATCACACTTAGACTGTCAGTTCTTTGGGGCAGGGACTGTCTTTACTATGTCAGGTTTCAGAGTAGCAGCCGTGTTAGTCTGTATTCACAAAAAGAAAAGGAGTACTTGTGGCACCTTAGAGACTAACAAATTTATTTGAGCATAAGCTTTCGTGAGCTACAGCATCCGATGAAGTGAGCTGTAGCTCATGAAAGCTTATGCTCAAATAAATTTGTTAGTCTCTAAGGTGCCACAAGTACTCCTTTTCTTTTTGTCTTTACTATGTGTTTGTACAGCACCTACCACGATGGGACCCTGGTGCACTATTATAATACAAACAAATAACCACAATGACAAGGCTGTGCTTGGAAGTCAACAAGCCAGCATGAAGGCAAGGCCCCTGGTCTGGTGAATGATGGTCAAAATACACGTGCCAGTGACTGACAAATTTGCCTTAAGTTATTCATTTGAACCATTTTTCAAGAGAAACACCTGCATCAAGTGGTAATATTTATAAAGTGCTTACGTAATACTCATTATGCAATTTGAAAGCCTCTTACGGCTTAAACACTTAGAGAACAGAGCCCTGTATGACTTTACCGAAAGAAAATTCCTTTGAGATTAAAATGGGGCCCTTGATTCATGGGTAATATATTTTGTTCCAAACAGCAAATCCCAAAGAGAATGTCTTTCTAATTTGGTCCCATTTAAATTGCAGCCCAGGATGAAAATGAGGTAGTTCTGTTCTGGATGGAGGGATGGGGGTGAGTGGGTGAGAGAGCAAGTCTACACACATTAGAGATCAAACTCATGACTCATTTTAGCTTGCTGTAATGTAAACATTTAATGGGCTGGATCCATATGTCTTTATTCCGGGAAATCCCGTTAATATCAGTGGGGTTTTGCTGAGTAAAGCCGAGGGACTCATTCTGCTGATAACCAACGGGGAGAAGTTTTTGAGTTTTGGTTCAGACTTTCCTACTCCTTCTTTTATTGTCTGGGAGCAAGGAGGCTGGGCCTCTGTTTGCTATCCTTCCCCTGTGGAATAAACAAGGGAGGTGGAGGGGTTTCTACCTCCATAACCTAAGGAGCCTTTGAGAGACACATGCATCTTGTCAACTTGCTCCACCAACTCCCACTGCTCCTTGGAGAGCACAGATGTTGCAGAGGCCCTTATTCAACTGCAGCAGCTGCTGGAGCAGAGTTAAGCTAAATTCATAAAGTTTTTGGCCCTCCTGTTCCTAAAGAGTTCCAGGATGTATTATATGGGGGACTCAATAATGTGAGGAACTTCTGAAGCACGTGGTGTCTCTGATCAGTCTGCCCAGACACCTGAGACTCTCTCCCATAAGGAGCACTGCAAGCCCTTTCCACGTCACAGAGGGGAAACCAAACACAAATTAAACTATCCCTATGCTGTACTCGGTTGTATTGCTTCCCCCTGCAGGTTGGAGCAGGCAGGAGAATCCAGAGGAGTCCAGTGGGCTCCTTCGTATCCATCTGCTCTCCAACCTGCCCCACCCACTCTTTCAAACTTCTCGTGAGGAGAAAAGAGGGATCATGCTGCAGAGGCATAACTTCCCATCCCCATCTGTGGGCACAGGCTGCCCTCCCCTTGCAAGCTGCAGCTGAGCCAAGAGCAGGGAGCTCTGGTCAGACCACGGCAGCCCATCCCAGCACTAGAACTGATCAGAAAATGGGGAGCTTTTTTTTTTTTTTGACAGTTTAGACTTTTCAGGGAAAGTCAAAACCACAATTATTTTGCCCAAAAACTGAAAAATAAATCTCATGGGTGTTGTACTACAGGTGTCTCATGCTCTGTTCTCCCTCATGGGCTGGGACAGACTACACCTCCCATGACGCACTGTGGTTCCCCCTCTTGCTGAGCCTCAGTAATGCATCATGGGAGTCCCATTGCTGCAGTGCTAGATTGGCTGGCTGGGGAGCCTGGCCCATAGAGGAGACTGCAGCATCCAAACTACAATTCCTCCCACACAGCATTGTGGTGGCATTTATGAATATTTTTTTGTTTTTAGGTGTTTGGGTTTTTTGATGAAAAGTCAAAATTTTCCACAGAAAGCAGTGTTACTTTTTGTGCAATGTTTCGTTTAGTTGCAACCCCAATTTTCTGTAAAAATACATAAATAAATAAATTAAATCTGTTTTGAGAGAAAAGGTTTTGACCGGCCCTAGCCAGCGTTCAGCCATTTCAAAAGAATTCTCAGGGAAATGGTCATAAAACCGAAAGGGAAATAGTGTAGTGGGACCCATACAGCACTCAGCCTAAGAATTATTTCTAGCCAGTCTTTATGGGTCTGGGCCTGCAAACCAATTGTTCCTACTTTTGTGATTAATCCCAGGGAGGTAACTGGGACTGTGGGGGTTGCAGGATCTAGCCCCAGTGCTATTCGTGCCTGCTCAAAGCTGTCCTGAGTTCCTCTTGCCTTTGTCTGATGTCAGCATTTCCCCCCACCTAACAGAAGCCTGTGCTGGATCCCCCGTACGTCGACGCGCACCATCGAGTCTGCACCTACAATGAGACTAAGCTGGTTACGGTGAAGCTGCCGAATTGTGCTACTGCTGTGGATCCTTCCTACACATACCCTATGGCCATACGGTGTGACTGTGGGGTCTGTTCCACGGCAACTACTGAATGTGAGACTATCTGAGTCCCCCTCCCCTCCCCCCGCTGGACAGCTGCTCTAGGCATCCTGGGCCAAACTCTGTCCTGATGTACACCCAGTGCAGCTGCAGGATTGCAGGTGGTGTAAGTCAGCCCAGAATTTAACCCTATGGCTGTAATGCTTCTAATCACTGACCCTTCTGTACAGTAGAGGTATAAGCTTCTCCTAGCTGCCAGTTGTTTAAAGATCTATTTGATGCAGTAAAGTAATAAGGAGCCTCACAGCAACATATCAGATGAAAAGTACTGATACAACTTGCTCTAGCCATAGGCAGTTCACAGTGTGAACTTGCCTTATGCATAAAGGGCACGTTTAATTAGAAGTCATAAACACGTTGAAATTGACAAGAAGAGCATTAAGGGCTTAGTAACAATGAATTTGTACATTTCAGGTTTTATTTCTCCCAACCCTGAGCCCTGAATGCACTCAGCAGAATCCCCTCAACTCCCATTAGGCTGGTTTCTCTTCTAATTTACATGGGTGTAAACCAGGAATAATTACATCAAGGAAAATGGAATGATAGGGCTTTGAGACCAGTATCAGAGAGACCAGAATTGGGTTCCGAAACATCTGTAATATAAATGCATGAATGCAAAGATAGTTGCATCATAATGACCCTGATGCAGCACTTGCTTAATTCCTTTGTTTAATAGGAATGGACTTTGGCATGTGCTTCAAGTTGGTACGTTTACGTGTTTTGCTGAACTGGGTCCACTACGCATGAAATCTTATGCAAAAGCCAACCCAGGAGAAAATTCCTTAAAAAAAGAAAAGGCCCATCAAATCTGAAAGAAAAATTAAACATTTCTTCCCTTGCTAGTTCTGCTTGGAAAGAGGACAAGAACTGATTTAATGTAAATCACAGAGGCTTTCTATAGCCTGTGAGTCTCTCTTGATGATCTCTCCCACTTTGTCAAGATGATCCAAGAGGGGCTATGTAGGATCACGCTACAGTCCCCTGTGCAGCTTAGCTCCATGGATACTACGTGCTATGGGCTGGGGTAACGTAACTAGGATGCTCACCATGAAAGCTTTAAAATTGTGCCTCTGATGCCCAGCTCGCATTGCCACAGTATGTGTGATGTTCGCTGTGCTTAGTGCAGGAGTTTCATTTATTTACAAAGACCATAGCAAAGTTTCCAAGCACTATCCACAAGTGCTTAGAGATCCACTGGCCACCACATGGGGAGAGGGGAACTGTAGCTACAAGTATACCCCAACAATGGCCCCGACCACCTGCAAAGATGTCCTGTGCCCTGGCTCCAGGTTAGGGAAGAGGATTTGGCATCTTCTATCCCTGAATTGTTTCACTCTACATACATAGTTGGTTTGGATTGTTGTGAGAACAGGAATTTTGCCCAGTGTGAGCTGTTAGCAGGAGCACACACGATAAAACAACTTTCCAACATAGTTGTTCTGATAGTATTTCTGAACAGATTAATGGTAAACACATGATTTACCCATCTAAACCCTGATTAGGGCTTGAAAATCAGGCAAATCAAATCAAACAGCCTTGTCTCTTAGTTAGATTTCCTTCCTGTCCCAAGAATGCATGCTCAAAACTACCAAGAAAGCTTACTTGAAGTTTTTTCTGCCCTTTGAAATATATCTTTTAAATTAAGATGTAATTTATTAAATGCTGTAATTTTGCGTATGTTGAATTGCAAAAGCTGCATGCCACTTGTGTAGGAATAATGGTGGATTTGAATAGCTTTGAATAGGCAGACTGCTGCCCTGAGCAATAGTGTAGTAGCAGCTTTCTGCTGACCAGGATATTAACTGCCTTTAACAATTCTGCAGCTTTTTTCAAGTTGCAGCTCCCATCTCCATAGTCGTGGTGGTGGTGATGTAAATGGCATTTCTCATGTCCTAAGCAACTTACAAATTTCTCTGTGCTGCATCCGATGAAGTGAGCTGTAGCTCACGAAAGCTTATGCTCTAATAAATTTGTTAGTCTCTAAGGTGCCACAAGTACTCCTTTTCTTTTTGCGAATACAGACTAACACGGCTGCTACTCTGAAACCTTACAAATTTCTCTGTGTCCTTAATAAATCTGAACTCATACTATGAAAGCAATTTGAAACATGCTTCTGCTTCTGACTTCTTGGTTAGCTAAGCTGCAGCAAAGCAAACTCTTCTGGACACCTGCTAAAAACCTTCTGTGAAGCTTAAATTCTGGTCATTTGTCTCACAGACTGATGTCTTACCGTGAGCCTGATTGCACTGTAGTTGGTTGTCATGGGATTAGGACCGAGGTTTGAGAGTGGTGAAGTGCTCTTCAGAGCCAACAGGGTCTTCAGACTTTTCCCAAATGCGGGAGTGTAACATACTACAGTGTATAGGAGGATATTGCGCACACTGTGACTGAGTGTTCTGACTGATGATGGGGCCAGACAGATCAGGAGATGGAAGAGGGAGAGTAGGAAGAGCTGAATGATTAGAACCAAACTAACACTTATAGATGCAAAGAAGCTGAATGACAGAAGGCAAAGGTCATGGGAAGCAGGTATAAGATGAGAGACTGAGGCCACCAATTTATTTCACATGAACTACACTGAACTCTTCCATTAATTGTGGGTACTGTTAATCTGGGGTGGGTTCATGGTCCCCTAGAGGCAGAAGATGCTATTGCTTATTTCCTATGCAATTAACAGTGGCAATCACAGAGTGGGCAGGACCATAATTTAAGGGGCTAAACTCAGTACTGGTGTGAACAGGCATAAAGCTGGGGTTCAATTTAGGAAGTCTTTACTAATGCAAGTTCCCACTGATCTAGTCCTCAAGATCTGGCCTCAAGTTCAGCCAAGGAAATATCCTTTTATGCCAGGGCTGAATTTGGTCCTAGGTTCACTCTC
Source organism: Dermochelys coriacea (assembly GCF_009764565.3). Classification (NCBI taxonomy): domain Eukaryota; kingdom Metazoa; phylum Chordata; order Testudines; family Dermochelyidae; genus Dermochelys; species Dermochelys coriacea. Next base: position 114,605,745 of record NC_050073.1, read on the forward strand.
TCTCTCTTTCAAGGAATTGTTTTGGTGGGTTACAGAGATGATGCTGATTAAGAGTACAGTTGCAAGTGGGTCTTGGCTAGTGTTGCTGTCTTGCAATGGTTTAAAGGAGGACAGACATTGTGACCTCTGCAATACTGGATCTGTACAGTACTGTATCCAAATCACCTTTGAGAGAAAATGAGGATAACAAGTATGTGGATAAGGGGCAAACACTTGACTTTGTGATAGTCACTGCTCATTGGGGATCATTTGGAAGACCATCTGGCAATAACTTTCCAAAGCTTAGCTGAAAAATGCATCTTTGACAGAATACACATGGCAGCCAAAATACCCACAAAGTTCAGTGACTTTCAGTTCAGGGTGTGGAATCGACTTATCAACTTGGTCTTCATTTTCATTGTGGCACACTGACTTGGGCTTACATGTCAGCCATGTCCCCTAAAGCCAGAGGTTCAATTTTCAAAACAGGGTCCACCAAATCTTCATCCATCCAAGGTTGATAAACTGACTTCCCCTTTGTGGGCATTACGCTTCTCTTTGTAACAGTAGTGGTTCCTTGAATGAAAGTCTTTTCCCTAGCCCCCCGCCCATACTTTTGTTATTCCTGGGCAAGTTCTGCAACAAAAAATTAAAAATTCTGTACACAGTATTTTCAAATTCTGCATATTTTATTTGTCAAAAACACAATATCATCACACCAGTTCAATTATTTTTGGTGATTTATTTCAAAATACCTGTCAGCAAGTATGTCTGTAACAAAACAGACAAAAAAGATTTGGAAAATGTTTTTTGACAAATAGATTCCTTATTAGGTACATTAATACACAACTCTGAATAATTCATTTACACTACAGTACAGAACCATATTTCCTGCACCTCCCAGAAGCAGTGCAAAGGTGTGGGGGGGGGGCACAGAGTCAGGGGTAATGGAGGAGCTGAGGGAGAGGGAAATAATTGCTGAGAAGGAGCCTGGGTGTGAACTTTGAGGGTATGGATGGGAAAAGTATGGAACAGGTTTTTTGGGGGTTAGGGAGGAACTGTTGGGGAGCTTCCCCCATGCAGACCCTGGCTGAACCCTAGCCTCTCCCATTCAGTCAGGCACATGTGTCCCTCCATCCCCACTCAGACACCCACTCCCCACCATCACCATGTGGCCCTGCACCTCCCTCCTCTCTGTGGCCCTGTGCCTACATGCCCATTCAGCCCCTGCCCCAGTCTGTCCTCCTCCACTAGCCCTTATGAGCCCCTATCTGACCTCACCCAGCACCCCACACTGTCTTTCTCCCCATAGCTCCTATCTCCTGACCTGGCCCGCTCTGAAGAAGGCTCTCCAGCGTCTTTCTTCCCTAGCTAGCTGGGAGCTGCTGCAGTGTTCTATCACCACAGTACCCTCCGGTGGGCAAAAGACAGAACTGCAGCAACTTTCCAGCAGAAGCTTTTTTTCTGTGCAAAAAAAATATATGTGCAGCTCATTAATTATGCACACATGCAGTGGTGCAGAATTCCCCCAGGAGTATTTTGTGGAGCATGCTGGTTATCACCTTCCATCTGAGACTATCCACTACAGCTGGACAGAGATTTTCAAAATTAGAAATTTTGACCAAAAAGGGTAAAATTTCATGAAAATTTAATCTGACTCTTTGCTCAGCTCCACTTTCTGCTGTGGAAAACCAAGATATAACTCTGCCTTTGAATACATAAGATGGCAGTTGGCTTTTATGAAAATTACATATCCAAGAGCAGAATTGTTCCCAAGAATGGACGTTACATGTGCTTCTGCTTGGCAAAGCTTGGACAGACTGAACGTTGCTCTCCTGCTGAGACACACCATGGGTCTAAGCATCCATGTCAGTTCAGTGATTTTTCTAATGAGGGATGTATTTATATTCTGAATGGTCATGAAAAGGATTGTTTCATGATTAAGGCACTGGTCTGGGACTTAGAAGGCATGTCCTCAATTCCTGGCTCTGCCACAGACTTCCTGTGTGACCTGGGGCATTACATTTAATCTCTGTCTCCCAGGTCCTCATCTGTAAAATGGAAATAATAAATCTTCTTCCCTCCCACCCTTTGACTTGTCTCTTTAGACTGTGGTGTCTTTTGGGGATGGGATTGTCTCTCACTGTGTGTTTGTACAGTACCTAGCACCATGGGCTGTGATGTTAGCTGGGCCTCTAGGTGTTACCGTAGTGTAACTAATACATAGCAATAGTAATAAACCATCTTTTTTCTTTAAACATTCATTATAAATGCTCATTGGATTCTGAAATGCTCTCTCTCTCTCACACACTTGTATTGCTGTAGCGATTTCCTCCAGCACATCTGACCACACACACGAGAAGCTCTACTATTATGTTCTACTTGCTTTTCAATCCTCCTTTGCTAGTGGTGCCTAGAGGCTGCGGGAGGCCCAGTACAACCCACTGCCGACTTTCTGGCTGGAGAATGGGTGCATCTGCTACCATGTTCTCATTCTCCTTGGACTTCCTTATCTTGGATACAGCCTACCCCTTGTACCTGTGATCTCATGAGCCTGATGTCAGACACTTCACCACGGATGGTTACATTAAACAAATCCAGGGCCATATTCTCTGCTAGTGTGAATCAGTCTAGCTCCACTGACTTCAGTGAGGCTATCCCAATTTATACCAGCTGAGTATCTGGCATAACATTTAAGGAGCAGATCTTGTTGCCCTTCCTTTTCTCTCCAGTGTTAAATTCACCTCGGCTGCTGCTTAAGGTCACCCAGGTTCTCAAGGTGGGGAAGCCTGGCAGGTTTCATAAGTGTTTCTCAAACAAACATGCTCTAGCTCAACCTGACTTTAGTGGCTAGACGCAGGACTTACTGGGTGCGGTTCTCTGGCCTATGATGTGCAGGAGATCAGACTAGATGATCACAACGATCCCTCCTAGCCTTGGAAGCTATGAAAGGAAGAGGTTTGACAACAAAGGCAGCGTCTTTAAGAAGTTCTCATAACTCTACTTTGAAGCCCCAGAATGAGGCTAATCAGATTCCTGTTTCCATCCAGCACATACAGGCTGCCTTACCTGCTGTACTTTCTTTGGCCCCTGAAACATTCCACTTCCTTTCCCCCGCCGCCCCTTGTTTAGAAGGAAGGTTAGACAACTAATATTTCTTGTCATCAATAAGCTTTTGTTGGAGGGTTTTTATTACCCACTAGTTAGAGTTGTCAGCAAGTTGCAGAAAACTGACACTTGTGTTAGAGTTATTAATAGCTGCTGTACCAGGAGGGCTCCAGCAGTCTATTAGACGGCTTCAAACTGGCTTCTTTCCAAAGTGCCATTAATATTCACAGCCACACACACAAAAGCCGCCTGTATGATATTGTAATGTTCAGGTGGGGACCTGAGCCAATAAGGCCAAGTGACAATCTGGCCTTCACTAAAATCCTGCTTTAAAAAAGTGCTACTGTCAGCTATAGAGATGGAGCTGCTAACATGCGATTTTCTGGGGTGTGCTGCTTAATTGCAACAATCCCAATGCTGTTTGAATACATGACATCAAAGACATCACTTAAAACATTAGGCTACTCATAGCTGATGAAAGCCAACTGGGGGAGGGAGGGAGAAGATCGAGGGGGGGGTCTGGTTCATGGAGATCATGTCTAATTAAACATCTTAGAGATGACAAGCTGCCAGCATACCTTCAACATGCACTCAAGAAACCAGCTCTCAGCATTAACAATCTTGCCAAATACCACTCGGTCTCTAACCTTCCATTCTTGGTGAAAGTTAAGAGGATAGCAGGCCAATTCCAGCTTCAGCTGATCACATCCAGTCTTTAGCTAGCTACCTACGCTGCAGAAGCGGGCCTGGCATGGAGATAGTGCTGGGTGAGTGAGTGTAAAGGAGTAGACTCACCCCTGCGGCACCTCCTGCTGGTTGTTGGGAATTAGCTCTTTTCCAGGCTGGAGCACCCTCTGCAGGCCAGTGATCCACACAGCTCTGCCCCCCCCCCAAATGTCCCTCACAGACCCTGGTGCCCCTTTCTCTGGGGTTCTTCCCCCACACTCTGCCTCTGGATCTCCCCTTCCTGGGGAGCCCCCAACCCACTATCCCCACCTTGCCTCAGTCTGGGCTACTGCCAGTCATCACCAACCTCCGCTCCCTGGGGCAGAGCGCAGCATAAAGGCCACTCATCATAGGCAAGGGGGTTTGGACCTGCTGCCTTCCAGTACCTCTATGGGCCTTGGACCAGACCCTGCAACCTGGGGAGTGGCCAACCTGGAGCATGCCACCAGTCTGCACCTGCAGGCAGATAGCCAGGCCCTGCTCTCTCCCAGCCTGGAAAGAGACTCCTTGGGCCTCTGGCTCACAGTCTTTTTATACAGGCCAGCTGGGGCCTGATTGGGGTGTGGCCCAGCTGCGGCTGCTTCCCCAATCAGCCATCCCCAGCCACAGCCCTCTCCGGGGCTGCTTTTAACCCCTTCTATTTTAGGAGCAGGGTAGCCATCCCGCTACAGTGAGGTATGATCTCAGTGTTACCAGATACCCCATGCTGATCTCGTTAGATCTGCCTATAGCCTTCAGAAATACTGTCCAGCACCCTGTGGAATCTCTTCCAAAGGAGTGTCTGAAACCATCACAGTGAGTTTATCCCTATTCTCCCCAGTCAGGGTTAAGAACACATGAATGGCCCACACTGGACCAGAGCAATGGTCCGGTTAGCCCAGTATTCTGTCTTCTGACAGTGGCCAGTGCCAGATGCTTCAGAGGGAAAGAACAGAACCGGGTAATTATCAAGTGATCCATCCCAGGTCATCCAGTCCAGCTCCTGGCTGAGTTCGGAAACAGTTATTCTTCCCTGAGCATTCCCACCTGTGGAGTCAAATAAACCTCTGTATTGTCCCCTCTTGTTCAAAATGTGTGAGGCTGAGAGTGTGGGTTGCAGTGCCTTCTGGATGTAACACTAGATGTTTTTGTATTTCTTTTTGCTGCCACATCTGTTTACTGGAAATGTCCTGCAAACTAGAGGTGATTAAAGTCTGTTTCAGTTTGGGTAAATAAATATAGAGGCATTGGACAGTTACAGAGTCCCTCTCCAAATAATACCATCAAAAGACATAAGTTTATTTTAATGGAATAAATGTATTACTATGTACAATACAAGATATTAATGAGTTGTTATAATATACAATAATTACATGTTTAAAAGAGGGTAAGCCAAAGCATACAGAATTCTGGGTTTTAAATAGAAAATGAACACTGTTAAACTTTTGAATAAGCAAAATATAACTGCTGAAAAATGTATTTGCTTGGTTTCAAGTTATTTCTTTAATTTGAATTTTGAAACTGAGTCCACATCCAGAAAGGATATGACACCTTCATGTCAAATATAACTGTCTACCACAAAGCCTCTGTTTTAACCAGAGCCTGAACCCATTTGTATTTTGCATGGAATGCTTTTAGGAAGAACTGCTACCAGACACAAAAATTCAGTTGCTTGTATGAAGAAAAGCAAATACCTCAGTTCTTAACCTGATGTCTTCTCAGAAATTGGCTTATAATAAGATAGAGGGAATGCTGGATTCTGCTTTGTAAGCGGATGAGTATGGTTTCTTCATGTTTCCTTCACTACCAGTTTCAGACAAACCTGGTGGGACTATGGAGCTAGTGCTGAGAGCCGGCATCACAGTCCTACTATGAATATAGTCAGTCACTCTAAAAACAAACCATTTCTACAGGTCAGTATTTCTACCTGTTTCTCATTAGATTGTCTGTTACATTTTGAGACATGAAGATTGCAGGTCAATGACAATAGCTGTGAATCACAATGCAAACAACCTTGAATCAAAGTGAAAGTGAATCAATGAGGAGGTTACAAGTAGCCCACACTGGCCAACCAAGTACAAAAGTAAAGGTGGAAGCCTGCATAATAATACACCATAGGCTGATGTGAAATAAATGTGATGCCAGCCAGTCCAGTTTCAGCTTCTGAAAAATATGCCACTTGAAAAATATTGTTACTATGATGACTTTTGTCGTGGTCCTCATCAGGGATTAGATCCCAAAGCTCAAGTATAGCCTCAACTGCTTGAACTAAAGAACTAAGGCCCAGATCCTGAAAAGAAGGAGTCTAACTCCCATTGAAATCACCAGCAGTAGGTGCCTAAATGCCTTTAGGGATCTGGGTCTAAGTCCAGTGGGGCATGTCTGCACTGCAATTAGACCCCACAGCTGGCTCATGCCAGCTGACTCGGGCTCACAGGGCTCAGGCTGAGGGTCTGTTTAACTGAAGGGTAGACTTCTGGGCTTGGGCTGCAGTGGGAGCTCTGGGACCCTCCCACCTCACAGGGTCCTAGAGCCCAGGCACCAGCTCGAGGCAGGAAGTCTACACTGCAATTAAGCAGCCCCTTTGCCCAATCACGAGTCAGCTGGCATGGGCCAGCTACAGGTGTCTAATTGCAGTGTAGACATACTCTTAGGTAATCCTTTGGAGACCAGGTGCAGAGGGTGACATGTAACACCCACTGAACAGTGGGTTACATTAAGTTATGGATAATCATGCTTCACATGCCTGACAATTTCAATAGTAAAGACTCTATGGGTCCAGTCCTGCAGATATAACCCAGATAAAACAACCAAACCAACAGCCCATCAAATTTCAGTGAGATCTTTCATTGGGCAAGAACTGTTGCCTTGGGTCTTAGCTGACTGCTAAGGCAAAGGCTGGCGCTCAGTTTCCTTCCACTCTTCTGTTCATGCAGCATTGAGAATAGCAGAGGAAACTACATGCAGTAAGTAAGAAAGTAAGTCTTGTTTTAAAAACAAAACAAAAGAGTTGTCCTCGCTGCCCAGAGGGCAGGGGTCAAGATTACAACTAGTCAAAAAATTTTCACTGATTTTTTTTTTTTTCTGAAAAACAATTATTTGGCTTTTTGACTGGATCTTTTTGTACAATTTTCCTTTTGGTCAAAATTTTCTGGGTTCTGATGAAAAACCAGAAACCAAAAGGTTTTCCTTAAAATAATTTCTATTTTTGGATTTTAAAAAAATCAGTATTTGGTTTATAAAAACCAAAATCTTTTACCAAAAACTGATTTTTTTAAACCAAAATGGTTTTAGAAAACTGAAAATTGTTTGCAAGATTTTTATTTAAAAATGAAAAATAATTGTCATTTTAAAAGCAACTCTAGTAAAGATGCACATCTACTTAAGAAACTGCTTTTCAATTCTGGACATGCACGTAGGTCAAGAACAGCTTGCTGGGTACATAAGCAAAACTGACTAACTTAAAATAGTTGCAGCTATGATGGGGGAAATCAGGGTACATCTATACAGTAAATAATCTTCTGCAGAGTGTCTCTAAATGTTATATGGTCAGCTGTATAAAAATACCTCATTACAAGGTCACTGGAGTATCCTTGGCTCAAATTCAGCCCTAGTGTGACTAAAACTGAGGATGAAATTGGCTCAATCTGTCTATCTGCTCAAAGATTTGACAGCCTTAATAAAGAAAACAGAAAATAGGGGAAATTTGAAGAGATGTTTTCAAATGCACTCAGCATTGGCTTAATTCAGCTTCTATTGAAGTTTTCCTTTGAGGTCACTAGGAGCAGAGTTAGGCCAGTAAGTAAGGCTGCGTGTCTGTCACGGAGGTCACAGAAATCATCGATTCCGTGACTTTCTGTGACCTCCGTGACTTCTGCAGCAGCTGGTGCTGGGTCAGGGGCTGTCCGAGCTGGGCCCCACAGGCCCCGTCTCCACAGCTCCCATTGGCTGTGGTTCCAAGCCAATGGGAGCTGCGCAGGTGGTGCTTTTGGTGGGAGCAGCGCACGGAGCCCCCCAAGGCTTTCCCTTGCCCTAGGAGCTGCAGGCACACTCTAAGCCGGGTAGGGAGCCTGCGAGCCCTGCCAAACCCACCCCCCAACACCAGTGGGGGTCCTGGGCCACCCTCCAGCACCAGCAGGGTCCCGAGTCACCCCCCCCAGCACCCGTGGCACACCCAGACCGCCCCCCCGAGCACCCACGTCCCAAGTTTTAGTTAGGGGTATATAGTAAAAGTCATGGACAGGTCACGGTTACTGACCTGTCCATGACTTTTACTAAAAATACCCGTGACTAAAACGTAGACTTACCAATAAGAAGCACTTTTGAAAATCCCACGCTGGACTCTTTAGTTAGAGGATTCAGATGGAGATTGCTATACAGACCCCTCCTACCATACACAGACTGTTGGGCAAAGTGATTCTTTCAAGGGGCAGTAATTACTAGCAACATTTTATAATATTAAAACAGAACGTCGAAGTTCAAGTGGACTTGTCCTGATTTATGCCCACTTATATAATGTTTGCATGGCTTGGAATATAAAAACTAGATTTTGATTAGATTTGTTAATTCTTTTTCTGTTTCTAGTAAGTTTCATGTGTTTGGGATCCCAGTAGTAGCCTGGAAAGTTTACCTTTGCACCATGATTCAGAAAGTTTTCACTGACATTAAAAACAAATATTGAAAGCATTTCTATCAATAGCAGACGTTGTATTCTCCCTAACCTTTAAAAAAGATAAACTTAATTTTGGGGGCCCAAATTTACTGATTGTTGTCTTTGCAATGTGACTTTACAATTCTGCTCCAGAAAATTATAATGATATCTTTGCTTAAAATATATCATACTTTCACTGCATTCGTTACCTAACTGACTTTTCTATTCATTTTGACCATGCATAAAAATTTCCATGCATATTTTATTTCATTATTTTCTGTGATAAGAATGGAGGTTGCAAACCATCAACACTGAAATCAATGGAAGTTTTCCACTGAAGGCAGTGGATCCTCATTCTCTCTAGAAAAACATTTGCTTTTGTTGCAGATTTTTTTCTTCATTTTTACACAGTACAAATATATCCAGAAACTGTCTTTGATCTAAATTGTTTTGAGCTCATTTCCTGGTAGAAGAGATGCTGCTCCACTCCAGCTAATGCTATGAAACTAGAAAGAGTTCAGTCATTTACAGCTGTAGGAAGCAGATGAAACATGACAGAAATCCCCTGGGCCAGGGCAAAATTTTATAAAGGATAAAGCATGTGCAGCTAGGCACATGTAATCTACTGTTTTATGTAACAAATAACACCTGTGTTGCTGAGAGTGCATGCTGCATTGATTTCATGCTGCAGTGCAAATGTTCTTGCAAACCAACCTGGTTTACCGTGAAAAGCATCAGCAACAATTCATTTTTGTTTTGAGCTGGTAAGTTCTAATACTATGAACAAGGAGCCATCTGTTCCCTCTTTGTAGTAAAAAGGCTAAGAGCTACACCAGTATTATACAAAGCTGAGCCATGTTAATTACTTGGTATCATCCCCCCCAACTAGGAGAGAGTTTGCAGGCAGCAGCACCAGCCAGCATGACTATAGAGAGCCAATGAAGAGCTTTTCCTGCAACGAGGGCATGTGGATTATGGAAATGGCAGCACACTTTTCTAAGAACTTGTCCACACTGACGATTTGCCCCAGCTACTGCCATTAGTGTTAATACCAGTGCAGCTACATGAGCAACAGCCAGTCCTGTAAAAGTGAACTACTAGACACCCCAATTTGCACTAGTGTAACTGAACCTGGTTTCAAGCAGGTCTTAAGCTGCTCCAGTGCATATGGTGGTTATAGCCTACATTAGGGGTGTGCATTGAAACAACTACACTGCTGGCTGCCACCAATGGTTGAAAACTCCAGTGTAGACAAGGGCCAAGAATTTCAACAGTGGCTAGTGACTATGGGTGTTTCAGTTTCTGGGGGTCCAACTTGAGAGACCTGGGAGGAGCCTGATTTTCTGGGCTGGGTGTTCAGCACTTTCTGAGCATTGGGCCCTTTAAGGTACCCAGAGTTTGAGGCATCCACACGTAGGAGTCATTTTGAAAATCTCGGCCAAAACCAAATGACACTGCTAGCCATGTGAGATGAAGTACAGACGTACCCCACAGATGAGCAGATAAGTACCTGAATACTGAAACATCCACTGTATAGGTCTGGTTCCATGCTACTATGTGGAATTTTGCTTAGGGCAAATGAAAGCTGCTCAGAGCAACGTGAAGATGTACATTTCTGGAGTAATTTGCTTTGGTTTTTCTGGGTAGCATGCAAAGGATTTGGCTTTGTCCTGCCTCTCCTCCACATTTCTTTAGCCCACCCCTCTTTCCTGGAGTTTGCGGATGTTTTGTGGGACCATTTTGGGTGCTGTAGATTGATTGAGCACAGTGCCAAGAGGGCTTCTGGATAGGATTTGCGGGGAGGGCTTATTGGCAGTTGATATTTTTTTGTCACACAAGCCGTCAGAGTATATGGCCAAAGGTGATTCACTGATAAGCTAGAAGGGGTTTAATTAAATGGTCTATGCTACATGAGGACAGTCAGCTAAGGGCCAGATCCTGCCACCCTCACTAACATGGAGCAGTACCTTACTACACAAGCAGGGCATGAGTCTCCTTGAAAAGTGAGGCACTACTCAGTGTGAGTAAAGGTGTAAAATCTGGCTCCTTAGGAATGGAATGTAGGAATAAATCTGAGCCTTGCCTAGGCTTAGTGCTGATTAGAATGCAATATAAAGTAGCAAGACCCAGAGTCACATGTCATACTGATAGTTTTGTTACTTAATGAAATTAAATGACACTTAAAAAAGAAAGACAGAGACATTTTGATGAGAGACACTGATCAAGCAAACTTCTTTGGTGTTGCGGCATGTCTTTCAGGCACCTGATCCTGCTCTTGTTGAATTCAGTGGGAGTTTGGCCACTGACACCAGTGGGAGGAGGCGTGGGCCCTAGGACTTCCTTTCTTAGCTATGTTAATCTTTAGCATCTAATTCCCAGATTATTAACAATGCAGGCTTTCAGGGTCGAATCCAAAACCCACTGAAGTCAATGGAAAGACTCCCATTGACTTCACTGAGCACCGGATTGGGCCCTTCTTGAGAAAAACATTTTGTTTCTTGATCTGATGTAACAGCTTGATCTTTACAAGTTGCGTGGTAGCTGTGGCGGTAGATATTTAAAAGGCAGATCAATGAGAGGTGTGCACACTCACTAGGGCTAGGACCTACAGGGCAAAAGGGAGAGAGACATAGTGGCTCTGTGGAACCTGCTAATGCCCATGTGCTACAAGGGGTGGTATGGCACAAAAGAATAAGGGTGCTTCTTACACCCCCCCTTACTCCATTGCACCAGCGTGCAGATCCAGCCACAATCTGACCCACACTAATTCAGTAGCATCCTCTCCTATGTGACCTGACAGGAGAACAGGCAACATGGGCAATCTTGTTAAAATAGATCACAGAAATATCACTAAACATATTGTATATGTTGTTGAATTTAGGGCCTGATTGGAAGCCCATTGAAGTCAACTGAAAGGAGCCTATTAGCATCAGTGGCTTTTGGATCAGGCCTTTAAATATACATGTGCAAACATTTTTCTTGTAGTTCCTCATTAGATACCCCCTTGGCACCTTTAGGCTGCGAGATCCAAAGTTGACTAAGGGAGCTGAATGCCCAATTCAGACAGTTCTGAAACTCTCAGCTTCAGTTTTCCAGTCCAGGCCATGTGCCCCAGGATTTGCATTCAGTTTTATGGACTTAAGAATGGTTATATGTTAAGAGTGCTGAGCTTAACAAAGTTTGTCACTGGTGGCAGCTCGGTTCAGAATTGCTCCAGTAAAAATCATAATTAAGACAAAAGCCTTCTTCCAAATTAACTAGAAAAGCTCTTGAATTTTATTAGGCCGAAGAAATTTCTCACCCCTAAAGAAATTTCTCATGCAAGACGGACAAGCCCTTCTATCTGCCGGAATATATTTTGTTTAATTACTAAGTGCCCTATCCTGCATTACATATGTATACATAACTGAGGTTGAAGTCTCTGAAAGTCCTGTAAGCATTAGGATTGTTTGATCAGACCCAGTGTGACAACAAAGCATCCATTTATTGGCATGCATCGTCAAAGAGCTCACCACGAAAATTTTTGCTGGGACCCTATTTACATTTTAGTTATTAATTAAAACCAACTCTTGAAAGAATATGTAGGTTTAAAAAAAAAGCCCAGGCTAGGATTTAGCACATTCCTTTTAAGATCTGAAAGCATTTGAAAAGATAATAGGCTATTAACAAAAGTAGGTCTATCAGAAACGGCTTTGACATCAATTGAGATAAACTATGATCATTGTCAAATAATTTCTTGGAGTAGTTTTTACTTTTTACTTACTCTAATAAGCTTTAAAATAACATTATGAATTCAGGGCCTGATTTCCAGTGGGCACTGCAGGTGCTTGGCACCATAACATCAGGTTGCTGGTCTACAGCTTTTCAGTAGGGCAAATGTTTATTGTTTCTGTTGTTTCTAATGGTGCTTGAAAAATAAGCTGATGTTTCTATTCATTTCCATGTTTCTGCTTTAGAACCATCAGTGTTGTCACAACAACTCTGGGAATAGTCTTTGCTCATCCATTCATAGTCCATCTGCTGGCTCCGTAGCAGAAAAGCACAAGGTACTATAGGCCAATTTTCAAAGGTCATTCTTAACTCTGCCCACAATATTTAGAAAGGGCATCAGCTTGTGCCTCTACAACTCACATTTACCCATGCAAGTTGAGCTCCTTCCCTCAAAAATACATAGTGAGTTTTACAGCTTGGAAGTTAGTGGGCATAGAAATATGTACACTCACAAATATAGTCAGTGGGGAGAGGGGAGCAATTAAAGAGGCCTTTTGAAAATTTGGCCTTATAGGGCCTACATAAACTCTGGCTATATTTAAACATTTATTTTTGATGGCAGGGAATTAAAAAATACATAGAATCCAGAGGCCATTTCTAAGTGGATTGTTACCCTTTGAGGATAGGTAAAATTTTGGTCATAAGCAGCTTGAAAGCATCTCTTTAATTCACAGTTTTATCACCTTGCAAAATAGATTTACTTCACTTTATAAGTGCAAAAAAAAAGTCTTGCCTTGCATTAATTAAAATATTTTTTCATGAATAATAATATTCCTCCATCTGCTTTCTCTACTATGCAATGATTTGTACAGAGGTCTGTAGTTTTTAATATACGAGGATATAAGCATTTTAGCATCTGTTATCACTGTATTTAGTTTCCCAAAATTACTGCAGTTATATTGATGATATAATTGGTAATTTAATTTCTGATTTAACATGCCTATCATATGTCATACCATCATTATTAACAAGCACCATTGATATTAAACAGCACCCAAAGCCCATCATTCAATTATTTGTGGCTTCCTCGGAGGCATAATGGGAATGATATATTGCACTCTTCCAATGTACTCATTATTTTATGATAAACTCAGTTGTCAATCTAGAGTTTTAGTGTCTCTTCAATTTAGAGAAGCTGTAACATTATCTGGCAGATCCAACCTTAGGGCATGTATTGCAGTTCAGGTGAAAGAGACTTGGCCCCCATTTTTCCCTTACCCAGAGACTCATAAGTATGTGTATACTCTATATCGACTCAATTCCTGGGGAACGGAATAAGCATGCCATCTTCCATTGAAATTGTACCTTGAAATCAGGGGGCTTTTGTTCATTTCATGGGCATTTGGGTCAGGCCCTAAGTCAATAAAATATTCCCCAAACATTTCTATATCCAGTCTGCTCCTCGCTTTCCTGCTGCACCTCTGATACGTGTGATACGTGGAAGTCCAGTGAACGCACTGCCAGACATGCTACCTGCCGCCCAGCTGCACTAGGAAATGAACACATTCACCTAACCGAGACGCAAACCACAGCTCCTTTTGTACGGAAGAAAATGGCATCGTCTCTGGGCTCGCTTTCTGGTCTGAGCTCGGTTTCCCAAACTTTCTGTCAACATATTCTAAGACAACCCCTTTGACAGGATGAAACAGGATCCAGCATGTTCACCAGGGATACTAGACAAATTAGAGGATCGGGGCAAAAGAAATCTGATGAGGTTCAACAAGGACAAGTGCAAAGTCCTGCACTTATGACGAAAGAATCCCATGCACTGCTACAGACTAGGGACCGAATGGCTAGGCAGCAGTTCTACAGAAAAGGACCTAGGGGTTACAGTAGACGAGAAGCTGGATATGAGTCAACAGTGTGCCCTTGTTACCAAGAAGGCTAATGACATTTTGGGCTGTATAAGTAGGGGCATTGCTAGCAGAAGGAGGGATGTGATCGTTCCCCTCTATTTGACATTGGTGAGGCCTCATCTGGAGTACTGTGTCCAGTTTTGGGCCCCATACTACAAGAAGGATGTGGAAAAATTGGAAAGTGTCCAGTGGAGGACAACAAAAATGATTAGGGGACTGGAACACATGACTTATGAGGAGAGGCTGAGGGAACTGGGACTGTTTAGTCTGCAGAAGCAAAGAATGAGGGGGGATTTGATAGCTGCTTTCAACTACCTGAAAGGGGGTTCCAAAGAGGATGGATCTAGACTGTTCTCAGTGGTAGCAGATGACAGAATGAGGAGTAATGGTCTCAAGTTACAGTGGGAGAGGTTTAGGTTGGATATTAGGAAAAACTTTTTCACTAGGAGGGTAGTGTAGCACTGGAATGCGTTACCTAGGGAGGTGGTGGAATCTCCTTCATTTGAGGTTTTTAAGGTCAAGCTTGACAAAGCCCTGGCTGGGATGATTTAGTTGGGAATTGGTCCTGCTTTGAGCAGGGGGTTGGACTAGATGACGACCTTGGGTCCCTTCCCACCCTGATATTCTATGGTTCTATGATATATACCCCAGGTGTAAGGCACACACCAGATTTTTTTAGCATCTCTGACTTACTGCAACTTGATTTTCAGTCATGTCCATGGACAGTGACACAATGTTTATCACAATTCCATTGTGCAATAATTAAAGTTAAGATTCTGTCATGGATATTTTTACTAAAAATCAGGGAGAGGCCATGAGCAATAAACAAAAATTCACGGAAGCCCATGATCTGTTCCTGACTTTTACAAAAAATACCTTGCAGGGGCGGGATGGGAGACAACAATCAGTTCTGCTGGGGGCTGACCTCAGGCCTCTGCTCTGGCCCTGCTGCTGCTCCTGCGGCAGGGGCTGACAGCTGCAGCTTCAGCCCCAGTGGGACTCACCCGACCCTGGCTGTTGCTTCAGCCCTAGGGCTGCTGCTTTGGCAGCCCTGGGGCTGACTGCTGCTCCAGCCCTGCCCTGGAAGAAGTCCCGGAGGTCCTGGAAAGTCATGGTATCCGTGACCTCCATGACAGAATCATATCCTTAGCAATAATATAGCAAAAGACACGTATTTACCAATTACCATGGCTAACCATCCCTTGTGTCTTAGAGATAATGGGTGACCTGTACTGATATAAATGTTTTGGCTTCTGATCCTGCTCCCATTAGAGTCAATGGCAGAGCATAAACTAGTGTCCGTAGGATCGTGGGCCCTTGAATTCTAAGCGAGTTCCATTTACTAAAACAGAAATTGCTTCATTTACCCTTAAGTTACAGCCAGTACGTTCTGGCCATGCACTTTTCATTGATTTTAATGGGTGCCATGCAGCTGGAATTCAGAGCAAGACTTTTACAATGCAATGACAACGATCTTGTATCGGAAAACCTTCTATAAATATCTGTGTAGTAAAGGATACTGTCATCATCACTGAAGTCAGTGGGAGTTTTGTCTTTGATTTGCAATGAATGGGATTGAACCTTATATCTATGGTGTTGCTTACTTTGGGTCGAATGCTACAGTCCTTACTCAAAATCCCACTGAAGTCAATGGGAGTTTTGCCTGAGTAAGGACTGTAGGATTGGTTCCCTAATCTCCCGTTAATGGCAGAGGTTTTCTAGCTGCCCCTCTATAGACACAAGCACTGTACAGTGCATCCAAAGAGGAGAATGCTGGCTGTTCCAAAAAACCAGTGGGTAAATTAATACTGTGCTAGTACTTTGCTGGTGGGAGAGGGTGCAATTCCATACTAGGTCTGGAAACACTGACTCTGGCAGTTGCTTTTTTCAGGGAGTTACTTTATAGGTCTAGAAACATGGATTTGCTGGCATTGTAATTGTATTCCTTGGAGAGGTACAATCAGAAATGAAATCCATAACAAGACAGATACGTGGGCATCTCCAAGGCACTTGTAGGCAGATGTAAGTAATAAGACACCCTCACAGTTCACCACCGAGTGTCTGTGGTATAACAGCATCTTGCTGTGATGTGCAAAACAACAGGCTCCCTGGAGAAGCCTTAGCAAAAAGGCACACTTTATTCAACAGCAAAGAGTGCTTATTGTCAGCTTTCATTCCCTTGAGGTTCAGGCTTCCTGTCTCCGTATTGCATGCTGCAGCACATCATCCTGCATATTGTCTGAAAGAAAGTTCCTGAGTAGTCTACCCACACTATACCTTAACTGCTATTTGCAATAATGAACATGGAAGACACAGACAAAGCAATGAATAGCAAATAGAGGACTTCAGTAAATAGACGTTTAAAAGTCCGCTCAAATGAATACCTTTATACAAGATCATTTCTAAAAAACTATTTCAAATAATGCAACTGGATCATTATAAAGCATTTCAAATCAATGTGACTTTGGCTAGTTTGTTTTTGTTTTCATCTGCTGGGTGAGATGTGGAAATGCACCCAATCTGTAGACTAAATGTATAATACTCATGGCAATGCAACACCTCCCTGCTTTTTTCATGTCAGTCACAAGATTTTTTGGTGATCTGATCACTTTGTTTCTGCAAATTAATGCTACAGTTTTCCACTTTCACTGTTCTCCCTCACCCAGCTTCTGAAAACCTCCTGGCCCAGCCTGGACACAGTCTGTATAAAATAAAGATATTTGTCATTTCTTGTAGTAAAAAGAACATTCCTTCAATCTGGAGGTAAATACTGATCCATTTTGATGGCTTGATGCTGTAACGCGAGTTAAATGGCTGGGAATTGGAGTCACTACTGCTTTGCTTTCATGTCATTTTAAACAACCTAAGTAGATCCTGAAATTAGTGAGTATGTTATAAAGAAAAGTAATTTGAAAGGATTATCCTATAGATAACGTATTTGATTACATATTAAACTCCTAATGATTTCTCTGTGCTTTTGATCCATTCATATTCAATTCTTAAGTATTTTAAATTTATACTTTTGATCAATTCCTGCTTAAGGCCACAAATGAAGTTTTTCTTGGTGGTTTTACAGTGTCTTTAAAGTTTTCAACATAACACCCTAACCCTAACCCTAACCTGATTCAGAGTCCGCCATTAGCAGACATCCTGTTTTATACTGGCTCAGTGCATACGAGCATAGTGTGGGAACAGGCTGCAAACAGCTCTATAGGGTTGGGAAAGCAAATAGACATTAGCTGGCTAACATGTTACAGCCTGAGGTTTCACAGAATTGAGGAATCCTATATGGTTTAATCAGACTCCTTTCTGGTCATGTTCCCCATTTCAGTTTGTGTGTGACGCTCATTGCCATTCTAACCTGGGGGGTTTAGTTGAACAATAGCACTGTCCTGCTTTGCTTTTCAAGTGACTTCATACAACTGTACAGCAGCTGTGGCACGTCACGCAGCGTTTCTTCTTTTTCTTAGGGTGAAAAATGGTGAGGATTGCTTCATCGAAGACTGTTTTAAGGCCTTTCTGTGTCAGGGCTGAACATTCCAAATAACACTGCGCTCCAATCTTAAACAAGAGAGAAAGAGAGAGGGAAGTGTCATAAATACACAGTTTGGAGAAGAGACAATAGGACATGTTTATGACCTACAGATCCTGTTGTCCTCATGTGCACATAACTCCCTGATATGGAGTGAGCCATGACTTTAAAATGGATTAAAGTCCTAGCGCTGCCTTGGGCCTAGCTTCCTCTCTGATCATGGGACTACCACAAGGCCTTGTGGGACAGGAATTGAGAATAGATTCCAGGGCACTGTCTCAGTACAGAGGGAGAAATGGAGGGAGCAACTGTCTGCCGGTGGGGCTGGCTAGGAAGAGGAAGCTCCATGTATGCTAGCTGAGAGTTTGTAGGAACTCTTTCACTGTATAGGGGTTCCTCTGAACAGAAGAAGCTGGATCTCCTGGGTTTCCAGGAGGCATTGCATGGATCTCAGAGCTTCCAGGAGGCATTGGCTCAGGTGCTCCCTGGCAGTGTGGTTGAGTCACTTAACATATCTATCCTTAGCTCCCCTTCCATGCTCTTGGCCTACCCTATCAAACTCCTCAGAGATGAAGCCATTGCAGAGGTGCTTCTACAGGCTCAGGGTGATTGACGGGGGCATGCCACTGAGTTAAAAATATCCTCCCATTCTGTGGGCACTTGAACAGATGCCGAGTGGATCTTGAGCCTGCCCATGGAAATGAATTTGGATAAATGCAATTCCTCCTGCTTTTTCCTCTGCTTGGCCTTTTAGAACCCTCTGACTAAATAGCAGCATAACCAATATGTGCAGTGACTAGTTGGAACGTGCTCGTGTCTGAATGCAGATGCTGCTGGCATTGACGTACGTATGTATTTCATGTTCATTTCTCCATCCCTTCTCCTTACCCAGAGCAATTATACATTATGAACTGAAAAGAAGATCCCATAAAATAGAGGGCTATGGGCCTGAGTCTCATTTACAGTAAGGCCCCCGTACGTAGCTGAGTAAAAGTGGCCTTAAGTGTCTAAATGAGAATCAGGCCGGATGTGTTTATATGGGAGTGACTTAGAGTAGAATTTGTCCCATAGTGATTAGCCCATGTAGCACCAGAGAGAATACATTTGAGCTTGTTATTTTAGACGAGCTTTTGTATCCATCTCCTATATATGAGTCTTAGCTAAAAAGCTGGATCCAAACACACTGAAACTTTGGGAGAGCTCCAGTCCAGATGAGAACTTTCCAGCTCATTCCCATCTCTGCAGCCTAAATGCTGCTTCTGTAGGTTACGATTCATTTTTTTTTTTTTTTTGCAGTGACTAATGTTACTCTGCCAAACACAGATGTACATTTTCTCCCAGGAAAATCATAGAATGTCTATAGGTTAATATAAATGAATAACATCCACAATGTACAGTTTGTTTTAACAGGATGTGTAAAACAACCAGTTATGTATCCATTTTGTTATGATCATATATGGTAAAATGTGCAGTGGCTGATCCTAAATCAAACCTAAAAACATTAGATGTTTCATTACATTCAGATGTCTCATGTATGGAGTATGCTTGTTATATACCAGAGATTTATTAGTGGGATTGCAGAACAATCAAGGTAAGACTAGAGACAGGCTTAAAGGTGCAAAATCCAGTGTGTTTGGAGTTGAAGTTTTAGTTTGGGCCCAAGTTAGTGAAAATGGAGGAAAAAATGAAAGAATTGGATTCGAGTTAAATATACAGAAACTAAAGTTATGGCCAAACTATTCTGTAGCCTGGGTCCTAACAATAGAGTCATACAAAACAACGATACCTCTTTAGCCAGCTTCACTCCATGTTCGTAAGTGAGGGGTTTCTCCTTCATATAAAGTAGTCGAGCCAAAGTTTTGGGATCATCGCGAAGATCAATCTATCAGTAAAACACACACACACACAGTGATAAATACAACATTCCTGTGGATGCGTTGGCTCCACAGCCCCATGCTAGAATGAATATTTCAAGGACACCCCCATTTATCCCCTATTAGAGAGACCCTTTTTTTTTAAAAAAAGGGGTTCATAATGTATTTCTCTCTCTCACTATGTGTGGTGTACGTGCATGTGGCCTCAATGTCTCCTTTCTAGTTTCTGGTCAAAGCAGAAAAGAGAGAAAACAAGACATTGTGTAAGAGTCTTATAAGCTTAATTCTATCTATTAGAGCTGGTTGGGAATTTTCCATCAATGTTTTTGGATGGAAAATGCAATTTCTGCAAAGCTGAAATTTTCCTGAGGAAAGTTTTGATTTTGCAGATTTTGTTTTGATTCTCCGTTAAAATTAAGTATTTAGTCCTGGGTCAGGTTGCCCCAAGTGAAACATTTTGGTTTGTTGAACTGAAACAAAACATTTAATTGTGGATCACTTTGGTATTAATCTCTGACTGCCTCAACTGCAGTTGTTGTTTTTTTTTAAAGAGAATATGAGTTTTTAAACCTTAGTAGAGATGGACTAAGTAGCATACTGATTGTCCAGTGAAATGCTATCCTGCAAAACTCCCTCCAAGAGATCTTGGTATAAAGAATCGAACGTATTTCTAACTCACCATTATTTGCAGCACCCTTTTAGAAGTTTGAAAAATGTTTTCCTCATTTGGCAAACCTTGATTTTTCTCCAAATATTTTTATAGGCTTGGGGCCTATCCTGCAAGAGGCAGGAACACCTTCAGCTCCCACCAAAGGGTGTTCAGTGCTTCTCAGGAGATGCTTGGCACCTTGCAGGATTAGACCCTCCACAAAGAGTGTGTGTGTGAGAGCTAGCTGTTGCTGCAGAACTGGCCTAGCTGAATCTCATAAATGTTTTGGCAACAGAGTGATGGATTTTAAAAAACCCAGCTCTGCAGAATGTATCCACCTTAACGTGACCATTTGACAGTAGGTCAGAGCTCATGCTTAGCAGGAGGGACCCTCTGAGTTGGGGATGTCCGATGACATTTGGAGGAAGATTACGACAACCAAAAATCCAGGTCTGAACTGGTGTTCATGTGCCTACTTCTCTGCTCCGCAGCTTGAGAGTGAATAACAATAATAATTGATCTGGCTCTGATTTCTGGGTTAGTTCAGTCTCTTTCTCACAAGGAGGGGAGATCCTTCCTTTGGGAGAGATGTTAAACCTCATGCTTCAGGGCCTAAGTCTATCTCCAACTATTAGGGATCAGGTGTGGTGTCCATCTCCACAGGTGACTATCTCCAACTATTAGGGACCGAATGTGGTGGGCAGATTATCCCACATCTGTGTCATGGCCCACAGGGCTCAAACCCAGGGCCACAGGATTCACAGGAGCAGCCATGCTTCAACCCTCCTCTTGGTAGCTTGCTGACAGCAGCTTACCCGGGACCCATGAGGCCCAGCCCCAGTTTGAGGATCCTCCTCTGAGGTCCTATTTGCGGAGCCACAGAGCAGCCGATTGGCCTGCTGGCCCTACTTAAGACAGCAACAGGAACAGGAAGCTGTCTGAACAACTGGGATCCAGCCTGCTCTGGACTATGTGCTTCGTGCTTCCTGCTCCCGCTCCCCTGGGTTGGCTTCCTGGAATCCTGACCAGGCTTAGCTCCTGACCTCTGACTTGTGGTTCTGATCTCTGATTGTCTCCTGCCTCTGACACCCTGGTATCCTGACCCAGCTGACTCTTGGCTCCTGACTGAGGACTCTTGCTCTGGCCACTAGGTCTGGCTGCCCATGACCTGGCTTTGCCAATCTGCTTACTCTGTAGTTCTTACAACTTCCTCTGAAACAGCTGGTGCTGGCCACTGTTGGAGACAGGATACTGGACTGGATGGATCATGGGTCTTATGCACTCTGGCAATCCCTAGGTAAACACTGGAGGAAGAAAGTGCTCTCAGCAGGGTTGGCTGGTCTAGAAGGAGCTGCGTTGGCTCTAAAGAGTTTGTTAATCCTCGTTGGCTCAAGGAAGGCTATTCAGGGGGTGAATATACGGGGATGTAATATGGGAATGGTTCCCCCACTCCAGAAAAATATAATGAATTTAAAGCTCAGTTAAAAATCACAGTGATATTGGGGAGCCCCTAACACAGAATATGGGTACACTGGAGGTGTAATCTCCTGCATGGGTAGACGTAGCTGTGGTAGCTCTGATCAAGCTAATGCATGGGAAATAGAAGTGCAGCCGAGGCAGTGTGAGTAGTGAGGTGGACTTGCCAGCCTAAGTATGTATCTAGGGTTTCAGATGGGATTGTATTTGGGTGGCTAGCCCATACCGCTACTTGTGCTGCTATTTTTAGTGTGTTGGCTCGATCGGAGCTAGTCTGGGTATGTCATCTTGACCTGGGAATTATCCTCCTGCTCCAGTGTAGACATACCCACAGAGTGCCCTTCAGAGGGTTGGGCAACTAGATGCATTATGCTTACATGGGGCTTGGGGAAACCTGCTTGTTTCAGTTCTTGTGAGTTGCAGCCCCTGAGTTTTGCTCTGAGTTGCAAGTTTAGTATCTGGTCTGCCAGAATGGAAGCAGGTGTGTGCAGAACAGCAGAGTTTTCAGCGGACCCCGGGAATGCAGTCAAACCTCAATTTGGGTAATTTCCAGCTGGCTTTGAGGTTTCACAAGGCCTGCCTGGCTGTAGAGTTCCAGACCCCTTGTGCTGGCCAACAGGCTTCTCAGTTAGTAGCTACCTGTGTTCCTATGAGCACATAAGGCACATGTGGCATGCTGACTTTCAGTTCAGGCACCCACTCTTCCTGGACATTGTGGTAAGAGGCAGGGTTCACCACAGAAAAACAGATCAAGAACACATCCGTGTTGGGATAGGAGAGGGGTCTCAGCTGATTGTAGTCCTCCTGTCAGAGAGCAAAGGCAGGTGTTAGCAATGGGTCACACAGGCTGCGAAACCACACATCTGCAAGCACTTTATGAGTTGCCCAACATTTTCACTGAATGTCAATAAGAGCTGATAAATTCCAGGGGGTACATTGACCACTGCGAAGGGGCGTGGAGGTATCCCACAGCTGGGTCAGTCTCTGAACCCCCTTTTATCTGCGCTTTGTGCAGCCAGGTAGTGGGGGTGGGTATTCTGTTTTCATAGTGACTCCAGTGTTCAAGGGAGATAAGATAAACAGGGGCTGCCTGCAATGCCATTGAACACTAAAAGAAAAAATACCTTGGGGTAAAAACAGCTCTTTAGGTTGTGCATATTGGCCTCAGCCTTCAATATACCATAACCCCAGGAATTATTATTTGACTGCCATTGTCCTTGGAGCCAGATAACATCTCTAGTCTAGAGGACATTCACGCCATGCGTTTTACAGTAGGTGTTATGTACAGGGTGTATAAAACCTCATAAATGCTACAGACGTCACCATGCACACCAAAAATGGACCTTTGGGCTGTTCAATTACATCACGCTATCTCCAGTACCACATCAATCAGAATGAGCAACTCTCGTCTTGGAAATGTAGCGGCAGTTCGGATCCAGTTTGTGACTCAAAGTGATCTGAGATTTCCATGGGCCCCTGTCTTGTGAGAAGTGATGTTGCCTTGCCCCCCAGGCTGTGCAGAGAGCAGTGTTCAGTTACCTCAAAGCACAGACATTCCATGTAGTTAGCTGATTTGATAACAGGGAAGCCTGTTAGAAGGACAAATTTGGGTCCCTTCCCAGTCTCGAGAGTTGGATTTTTGCAATCCATGTAAAATAGATCAATGGGTTTGGAGTAACAGCATATGGAACCTCACAGGCCCGTTCTTGGACAAGTGAAATTCGTATTGGAGATGCTGGAAGGACACTAGCGTTTCCTAATTTTCCTGCAAGTGGTTCAAAAATTACTTGTAAAGTTACCCGTTTCCCTCAGCAAACGTATAAAAACACAGCATGGGAACAAATGATCTCACCCTATGGCAGGGCTGGATTAAGGCACAGGCAATATCAGCCTGTGACTAGGGCCCCAGCACCTGGAGTCATGTGATTATATCAGAATTTAAGTCATGTAAGTTCTCATGGTTGCTAAGAAAAGCTTGAAAATATGAACTGAGTGTAACTGATGCTGAGATATCTGCCTGGGGGCTTGGCTGCACATAGAACGCTGCAGCTGCAGTGCTTAGTGAAGACACTACCTGCACCAACAGGAGAGTTTCTCCTGTCCGTGTAGTTAATCCTCCTCCCTGAGAGGCGGTAGTTGTGTCAATGGGAGAAGCCCTCCTGTCGACACAGCATTGTCTAGGAAGGGGTTAGGTTGGTATAACTGCTTAGTTGCTATTGTAGACTAAGCCTTAGTCTGCAGACAGCCTGAAGCAATAGCTCTGAGAGGTGTGAACTGCCCCATGCATCTTGTACCACCCTGACTGAGGGCTCTGCATGGGGCAGGACTGGAGAAGGAGAATGCAGAGGAGTCTGGTTGACCAAGATATCTCAGCTGCTGAAGTAGTAGGACTCTCCCCGTCCCTCGCAAATACTGCCATTCCTGTCTCTCTGGGTCGGAGAGGGTATCCCTGTTGCTCCCAAGGAGAGGGGGTCCCAGTTGCCATTCTTTGGGTGGTGGAGGCAAAAGGGTCCCATGCTGCTGCCCTGTCTCTTGGGGAGGGGGCATCTGTCACTGTCACTCCAGTGAGGGCAGTGGAGGTGGGGCTCCTGTATCATGGTGTGCCCAGGACATCATCTTGCCTTAATCCAGCCCTGCCCTCCTCCTCATCCCATGTTGATTGTGTCAGGACATAAGGATTCATTATTAGGAGAGCTTGTCAGGCCATGCTAGGAATTGAATTAAGCACCGAGGTATCAACCACGAAAGTCAGCGTAGACAAAGACAAGGTGTGTTCACCGTCCTGTCAGCTGGTCGTGGCTAAATCCTGGCATCAGTAGCTTTTACCCCGACTATCTGACATAATATCATGAAGGATGGTCCCTGTCTATGTTGACTGGAAATCTCATGTTTCCTCCCCCCCGCACTTTTTCCATCAAAACTTCATTTTGACAATAATTTTCAGACCAGCTCACATCAGAGGGCGTTGTCCCTCGTGAATCCTTGCGAGGCCTTTCTGACTATTCACTCATGTTATTTATCCATGACTTCTTCTCCTGTGTGTGTGTATTATTGGGTGTGTGTGTGTACAGGGAGGGTGCTAACCTGTTTCCCTTTTAAAGCGAGAGTAATGGAACTTTGTCAGCCAACCCAAAAGGCATAGAGGAAATCCACTCCCTCCATTCTGGACGCTGGCTGTGGGGTTGCAGTGCAGCCCTAGTGTGGATGGTGTTAGTCTGTGGGTGTAGTTAGTGGTGGCTGCCCCTCTGGATCCCTGCTTAGGCTTTTTGAGTCATTGGATTGGCATAAGTGTGGCTCCAGCAGCTCCTGGTCTATCTGGCCTAGCTGCCATACCTGGCAACCCTCATCTAATGTGGTCTTCCCTGACTCACAGGGAGTAGAGCTAGCTGCAGCACAGAAACCTCAGTGGAAATGTTCTGCTGCCTCCTCCAGGACTGAAGCCTGGGCCATCTTTAATTAGCTGAAATATTTTCATTATTTATATCATGGGAGTGCCCAAAATGTGTAGGGTCATCCATTGCTCGGTGTCGTGCCGTGTGTCCCTCTGCACCTAGATTGTGAGGCTGTTCCAGGTGTTAGCTGTATTGCCAACCCATCATCTTAAAATGTGCGGACTTAAGCTTTCCGTGCTGGAGGCTTCCGGTTCAATCCCTGGTATCAGTCAAGATGGCGGCCATCACGTATGCACTGCACCAAGGTAAAGGAAAACAAAGTTTCTATCCTGAAAGATAGAGTGGGGTAATGGGCTGCCATGTTCTAGTAGGCTTGGCAGGATGCTGACTGGCCCAAGTGCTGCTAGTACCCCTTCACCACTGACTTTTTAAAAAAAGTATAAACAATCCCCAGCTGCTTCCCTACCTAGTATTATTAATTGACCAATATTTTGTAGGGGTCAAGGCAGATGTGGGTCTCGAGAAGGGATTGATAGGCCATTTCCTTCTCACCAGTCTTATCAGTTCAGGGAGGATGTTTCGTGTACAGGGATTAGCATGGAAGAAGACACTTGTTGGAGAATCAGCTAAAGGAGGTCACACCACTGCTGGTGGAGCAGAGAGCATGATGTGACTGACAAGAGACAAAGCAGAGATGGACGGACATATGCTTGAGGATGTCAAGAAGCTTCCACTTGATACAGTGGAGGGCTGTTATCTGATTAATGGAACAATTAGGTGAGCTTGGCAGCTGAGTTTTGTGTGGGATAATGTGAGTGTCAGAGGCTTGGTCTCATGCCAACCCTATTACATAATATTTTAACCAGTGAAATCATTTACATCCAGAACATTAAAGCTGATGACTTCTCTCAGGGTAAACACACTTATCCACAATCACCATGGGCTGGTACTGGGAGCTGCTTGGCAATTGACTTTTCAAATACTTTTGGTGTATTTGTTCCAAAACAGATCTTTGGGATAACCACAAGGTGGCACCAGATACTCTATGTATCTTTTTTTTTTATTTGGGACCTTGGAAATCAGTTGGCTAAATATATCTGTATTAAAAATTCAAGACTTGCCTATTTAGAGGGGTTGAAACTTAGTGTGCTGTTAAAAATCACAGACTAAAAGCTATGAACATTCTGCATAATGGTGACAGGTCCTTTCAGCAGGTTCATTTAATTTGATTTTGCTTGTCACTTTGGAGTTTATGAGGACTGTTTGTTCTCATTTTGTGGTTGCAGCATGGGACATTATATAAGCAATAGGTCGGAAGAGAAAGGATATCTACAGCTTACACACAAGGATCTAGTCGCCTGTCAATACATATTAGTAGCTCTGGATGACACTGACAAGCATGGGAGTTATGCTTGCATATCAAGGGAACAGTAGATCTAGGGCTTCCATGTTATCCAACTCCCTGGGACCATAGGAATTGCCATACTAGATCAGATTTGTATTCTGAATCTGACAGGGCCCACTATCAGCTGCTCACGGGGCAGGTGGAAGAAAATCTGTAATGAACCATTGGGATCACCTGCCCATTGGATAGCTTTGGATTGCTGCAGCAAGTCACTGAGGCCAAGAACTTAACAAGATTCAAAAAAGGGATTGGGCATTTAGCTGGATATGGGAAATATCCAGAGTTGTTGGTTTTTAATAACAAATTTTGGAAGGGATATTAAAGCATGTGTGTTTGGGGCTTTTGCTGATCTCTAACTATTTGAGATCAGGATTAGACTTTTATGGGGTCCAGAATACCTCACAAGCATCTGGGGCTGGCCACTGTCAGAGGCAGGATCCTGGACTAGACTGATCTTGGGTCTGATCCAGTCTGGCAAGTCCTATGTTCCTGTGCTCCCAGCTGGCCATTGGCTTTGTGCCCTAAAGCATGGGGCATATCAAAATGATTTTATCCCAGCTAAAGTAGCAGTGGATGCACTCATTAGCCATACTCATAATTAATACAGTTGTCCAAATCTTTTCCCCACACTGTGACCTCCAAGGGGCAGCCCCATCCCTCACCCCCAGTGAGGCTACAGTGAGGGGCAGCAGTGATGGGGGGAGTGCACACATGAAGGCAGCCCCCCCTAGCACCCACCACAGGGGAAGTGAGGGGGCTTCCTGAACCTGAGAGGGGTCCTAGGAGCATGTGCAGTGATAGTGATGTGGGGTGAGTGTGCTGTGGGTGGGGGAGAAGGGGGGACCCTCCCCCAGAGTTCTCTGCTGCTGGCGGGGAGAGGGCTGAGGGGAGTCCTCCTGCCCTGCACCCCAAACTCATCCCCAGCCCGTCCCACCCCAGAGCCTGCACCCCCAGCCAGAGCCCTCATCCCCCTGCACCCTAATCCTCTGCCCCAGCCCTGCGCCCCATCCTGCATCATGAACCCCTCATCCCCAGCCCCACCCCACAGCCCTCACCCCACATTCCAAACCCCTCATCCCCAGCCCCACAGCCCTCACTCCTGCACCCCCTCCCTCCGCACCCTCTCCCACCCCCAAACTCTGTCCCAGAGCCTACACCCCCACCCCTTCCCACACACCCTTTCCTGCCCCCAAACTCCATCCCAGAGCCTGCCCCCCTCACCCCCTCCTGCACCCCACCCCTTGCCCCAGCCCAGATCTCCTTCCTGCACCCAAACTCCCTCCCAGAGCCTGCATCCCAGACCCCTCCCAGAGCCCAATCTCTCACCCCTTCTGCACCCAAACTCCCTCCCAGAGCCTGCACCCCTCCTGCACCCCAATACCCTGCCCCAGCCCAGGGCCTGCACCCCAGACCTCCTCCTGCCACCCAAACTCCCTCCCAGAGCCATAGGCAGGTTGGGGGCAGAGTTTGGGGGGTGGGTTCTGGGCACCACCAAAATTTCTACAAACCTGCCACCCCTGCCACCCAGAACTAGACACAGTACTCCAATTGTGGCCTTATCAGCACAAAGTAGAGCAGAAGAATCACTTCTTATGTCTTGCTTACAACACGCCTGCGAATACATTCTAGAATGATATTTGCTTTTTTTTTTTTTTGCAACACTGTTGACTCATATTTAGCTTGTGATCCACTATGATCCCCAGATCCCTTTCCGTAGTACTCCTTCCTAGGCAGTCATTTCCCATTTTGTATGTGTGCAATTAATTGTTCCTTCCTAAATGGAGTACTTTGGATTTGTCCTTATTGAATTTCATCCTATTTACTTCAGACCATTTCTTCAGTTTGTCCAGATCATTTTGGATTTTAATCCTATCCTCGAAAACACTTGCAACTCCTCCTAGCTTGATATCATCTGCAAACTTTATAAGCGTGCTCTCTATGTTATTATCTAAATCATTGATGAAGATATTGAACAGAACCTGATCCAGAACTGATCCCTGCGGGACCCCACTCAACATGCCCTTCCCGCTTGACTGTGAACCATTGATAACTACTCTGGGAATGGTTTTCCAGCCAGATATGCACTCATGTTATAGTAGCTCCATTCAGGTTGTATTTTCCTAGTTTGTTTATGAGAAGGTCATGTGAGAGTATCAAAAGCCTTACTAAAGTCAAGATATACCACATCTACTGCTTCCACCAATCCACAAGGCTTGTTACCCTGTCAAAGAGAGCTATTAGGTTGGTTTGACACAATTTGTTCTGAACAAATCCATGCTAACTGTTACTTATCACCTTATTATCTTCTAGGTACTTGCAGATTGATTGATTGGTTATTTGCTCCATTATCTTTCCGGGTTTGGAAGTTAAACTGACTGGTCTGTAATTCCCCGTGTTGTCCTGATTTCCACTATATTTGCCCTCTTCCAGTCCTCTGGCATCTCTGCTATTTTCTAATTTCATCTCTAATGGATCAGACATCTCCTCAGTCAGCTCCCTGAGTATTCTAATGTATTTCTTCAGGCCTTGGTGACTTGAAGATATTCAACTTTTCTAAGTAATTTTTGACTTGTCCTTTTCCTATTTTAGCCTTAGATCCTATCTCATTTTCACTGGTGTTCACTATGTTAAATGTCCAATTGCTACTAAACTTTCTGATGAAAACTAAAACAAAAAGTTTTTTTAGCACTTTTGCCATTTCCACATTTTTTTGTTATTGTCCCCCTGCCCCCCCCCCCCCCCGCTTGAGTAATTGGCCTACCCTGTTCTTGGTCTTCCTCTTGCTTCTAATGGATTTATATGTTTTCTTCTCACTCATTATGTTTCTAGGTGGTTTAATCTTATTTTGTGCCTTAGCCTTTCTAATTTTGTCCCTACATGCTTGTAGTGTTTGTTTATAATCATCCTTTGTAATCTGACCTAGTCTCGACTTTTTGTAGGTTTTGGTTTTTTTTGAGTTTCAGATCACTGAAAATCTCCTGATTATACCAGGGTGATAGTGTTGGCAGGCTGGAAAATGCCACTAGTTTGTTAGTGCTCTGTGCTAATGGGAGTGCCCAGGAACTTGCTTCTGTGGAGTTCAGGCCGGGGACCCAGATACATTCTTATTCTAGTGTCACTGTCACAGGCATCTTCTTACCCTAAGTCTCTCTTCCAGTAAAGTTGTTCAGGAAGGGGGTCCGACTATCATGGAGAGACGCACCCTCTCAGCCCCTGCTTCAATAGCTACTGAGGCTGCTTACGGGGGGTGTGTGTGTGTGTAATATAATTCCCTGCTGAATGATTGTGCTGTCTTTTGACTGGCCCACAATGGAAAAGGCGGAGCCAGGTCAGGTATTGCTGGGCATGGCTCTGGCAACTAGCAGAGAGCTGGGAGGTTTGTGCAACACAGTATTGTTACCTCCTATGCTTGTTTGCCATGGTGGGCCTGGCTTTGCTCAGATATGTGGAGTACTCTGTGTACTCGTTGCTGCTGCTTCCTCCATCGTGTCTCTGTTCATGTTCCCTGCCTTCAGTGTCGGGCCCTCAAAACACTTTGCACCTGAGCATGGTGCTGAAAATGTCCTATCTGGGACTGTTCATGCCTAAGATGCAGAAAATCAAGCAGCTGAGACCGAAGTTTCCTGCCAGAGCCCTCCTCCCACAGCCAGGGGGTAATGCTGCATGAGGGTACGTTTTTCAATTGTTAGTTCATCAGCATGTGTTTTAGAGCATGCCAATGTCAAGCATTATTGTTAGCGCTGACTTCATGTCGATTTTCTTTGGAAAGCCACACAACTCCAGGAGGGGTGTGTGTGTGTGTGTCAGGAGCAGTGAACTCATATGAGCTGTCATTCCAGTTACAGCATGTGGGAAAGAGAGACCTTCTGGACTCTGTTAAGATATGATCTATTAATCACAAAGTGATTCATGCTCCGTAATGTCTTGACTCAATGACCGTCTCCTTTGGACTGAAATCTAAAATGAAAATGTTTCCGACAAGTCAGTTATAGGCAATGAGTGTCACTTGGAGACAGGCATGCCTGGCCTAACTTGAACTCCATCACAGGACATGGCAAAATGATTGTCAAGAAGGAGGGAAAAACACATTTTTGTCAGCTAGAGTCACAGCTTAATGTTTTCTGGCTCAGGAAAATGAATAAAAGGAAGTGTCATTGACAGAGTGGGTGATGGGTGGAGTATACACAAAACATGTTACAATAATGTTAAGGTTCTGGATTAGCCTGAAGTGGTAAACTCAGGCATGAATAAAGTTCTGGCCAGATTTTCACAGCCCTGCATTACTGAAGAAGGGTGCAAAATGTGAGCACACCCGGAATCCTTCATCTGTGTGAATGAACTATCCTTTGCACGTGCAAACTGGGTAATTGGATGTGTACATTTCCTGATTGCATGTGCAATTATGTGATCAGTTATTATTATTTATTACTTGTAGCATGATAGTGCCTAGATGCCCTGACAAAAATATATGGACCCTATTGTGCTAGGCAACACACACATACTCACAGACAGACCCTGTCCTTACATTTTAGACAAGACAAGATGTGGGGGGTGGGGAAAGAGGCATATTAAGGTGATGTGGACAATCTTGTGCAGAAAGTCATTGGTGGAGCTGGAACTAGAATCCAGGTCCCCTGATTCTAGTTCAATGCCCTGTGCATTGGATCACCCTGCCTCTCAGTATATGTGACTCTGGGGTGTGGCCATGCAACAGGCTGTGTGGGCTTGTGTTACGGTGTTTAGACATTTGCTTGGGTCACGAGTGTGTATCATAGTCTATATTAGTTATTTTTAGGTAATTATTTTTAGATCATCTATTAAAAAAAGGACAAACAAACCGTAATGGATATAAAACCAGCCACTATAGATAGTATTCAGTAACTGGTGCTGCCTACAGAAATATGAGCAGTCAGTGTGGCAGGAATAAAATAGACAAAACACAAATCAGGCCAAAGCAAAACCAGAAGGGACCCAATCGTTCAAGCCCCTACTATAGGTGTAGTGATTATTGTAGTGACAGTCTGTTTCTCTGTACTGCTTGGGGTCTCTGCATGTTACTAATCTGTGTAACAGTATTCTCAGTACTGTGGTGTCTGCTACTACATTTACTATGCTGGGCAGCATTTGAAGGATCAGGTCCTAATATATCTGTGCCTTGCCCTGAAGTTTGCTAGAGTTGGCCTTTGCTAGACCACCAAGGGGAGGTGAGGCTCGGTACTGAAGAAAATCGGCTATCAGTTCGTGCAAGTCTTATTCGATGAAAAATGACAAGTCTCACACACATGGGTAAGATGCACATACAAATGCAGGCAGGGTTGATGTGAGACCCACATGGTGCCTAGAACTTCATGTGATCCCTCTGCACTGCAGGTAACAGCGCTCCCCAATGACATGTTATGGTGCTTTTCATGCCTATTGTGTTCAAGGGCGAGTGAGAATGCAATAGTTGTAGGTTTGTTGCTTGTTTTCTGAGCTGGAAGCATCAGCTAATCCAGGACCTTATCCAATGTCCATTGAAATCAACTGAAGCTTTTCTACTGACTTCAGTAACGCTGACTAAGGTCCCAGTGCTCTCCTTTCAGACAAGTTAACTTTGGGAACGAATGCTTCCAAATGGCTGGTGAAACGATAATGACACAGGGCTTGTCTATATGAGAACATTGCAGTGGTTTAACTCAAGGTGGGATTTTTAAACCGATTTAGTTAAACCAGTGCAAGTTCTGTGTGGACCCAATGATTGAGACAAAAAGTATTCCATGATGTTCTGTGGAATAACAGTGTTCCCCTATGACTGATATAGGGGAGAGAAGAATGAAAGGGCAAAGTTTATAAACTGGAGTTGCCATTGTCTTAATTCCACAGTTACTAAGAAAAGGTCTCATTGTAGTATACTAGATGCTGCTTCTCTAAGGATCTTGCAGACCTAACAATGTAAACAAAGAGAGATTGACCAGCAAGAGAATGAGATGCTTAATAAAAAATTCTCTACATTTTTTTCTGGGTTAATTAATTTGGATTGCTGGGACAGCCACAGCAGTTAGGTGCATGTATTCTTCTCAAAAGAACGTCTGTCAGACCAGGGAATAGTCTGGCAAGATAAGTGGTAAAAACCTCATAAACTGCATTATGTAAGTGTAGACTGGGCATAGACATGGGAGGCTATATTGTAAGTGACAGTCTTTCACTGGTAGGTATATGCTGAAGATTACCTACCGTGGCTGCCATTTAAAAGTTAATGGCTGTTGAGAGTTACTGCACAGAGTTGTATTGAATATTTGCTATTTTCTCTACTCAGGTTAGGAAATATTGGCTGTATCTCAGCTGCCTCTACATGAAAATTGTTAGTAAATGTTGACTTACTAAGGAGAGCTCTGTGCCTGTGACAGAATCAGAGGTGTAAAAGACCTAATAGTTTAGCCTGGTTTTATTTTTAGTTAGAAAAATTCAGTCTTTGGTATGTTTTTTGTGTTGAAATCTCTGTGTAAGAAATGGGTAATCAGTTCAGCCATCACAAAATAGCACTGATGCTATTTTTTATATGGAAAAAAGGTGTGTAATAAAAATCAGAAAGGGAAAGAAGGTAAAATAATTTACCTGCCCTGCAGTATCGTATAGCCCCAGCAAGTGCTGCTTGCCTCCGACAGTCACAGTCACTGGAAGAGAGAAACAGAGAAGTTGTGAGACGCAACCCCCAACCAGTAGTTGTGCTAGCAGGACCGGTTCTAGACACCAGCAAAGCAAGCACATGCTTGGGGCGGCACAATTCCAGGGGCAACATTCTGGCCACCTCTTTTTTTTTTTTTTTGTCTTGGGCAGCTGCGCTCTTGTGGCGGCAAATTTTTTGCTTGGGGAGGCAAAAAACCAAGAGCCAGCCCTGTGTGCTAGGCAGATTAATGTGCGCCTTACAATGTGCACCCTAAACTAAGCTGACAATCATCCCAAAATGAAGGCAACCTAAAGTCACAAGAAAAGCTGATGGTTTTGGTTGAGCTCTCATTTCTTAACAGATAGAGCAGGGTTCCTCAAACTTCATTGCACTGTGACCGACGCCCCATCCCGCCCTTCTGACAACAAAAATTACTACATGATCCTGGTTGCGGGGGAGGGAAAGCCTGAGCCAAAACCCAAGCCCCACCACCCTGGGCGGGGGACCAAATCCCAAGGGCTTCAGCCCCAGGAGGGGAGCCTGTAACCTGAGCCCTTCTACCCAGGGCTGAGGCCAGTCTCATGCCAGCCATGGTGACCCCATTACCACAGGGTCGCGACCCACTTTAGGATCCCGAGCTGCAGTTTGAGAACCGCTGAGATAGAAGAATTGCAAGCACTGCCGCTGTTTGGGTATTTAGAGATCTAAGGACATTTGCTAATGTCTATGAGACCACCAGCTGATTACAGCAAGTCCATCAGGAGTCCAAAGCAGAGGGAACTTTCCTCCCCACCAAGTCTGTTTGGGTGATGTCTGGTCTTGGTGTTTTCTCTGTTCAGACTTTTTTTCTTCCTTAATTCCAGTGCTATGAAACAATGATGTATTTGCAACTGGGTAGCCCTCAGTCTGGATCAGTGCAAATACATTACTTTTTTGCTCAATCTCTTCTTTTTGATGTTCAATACCAATTAATACAGTGATATTATTACAAATCATTGTGCTTCAAACACGCTTTGAAAACAGGAGTGTGATTTTTGGGGGGTCAAACGTTTTCCAGGATAGTCACCAGATTTTATAATAGGGCTGATGACTTGATTTATTGATCAAATTCTGTACTGCAGACAAATGCTCTTAGAGTCAAATTCAACACAGGCTCTCTGGGCCTGATCCAAAGCTCATTAAAGTCAACCGGAGTCTTACCATTGATTTCAGTGGACCTTTTGGACAACATTCTTTATAATTTGATCTCTCTAATCAACATAATTTCATCTAAAAATGTCCTCTGCTTTAATAGAGTTTAGTTATCCAGCTAATGTGCTTAAATCATTAAAGTTCAGTCTTGGGAGAGATGTGGAATTCAATTCAAGTCAGTAGGAAAAGATTTTAAGCAGGTATCAGGAGAGTCACATCTCAGAACAATGTTGTTCAAAATTATTCACTGGGTGTACAGGATACCTTAAAACATGCAGGCAAAGGGACTCTGATGCGTGCTGGAGGTGTGACTGGAGAAGGCTATTTTTGATACTTTTTCCCTAGTCATTGTCTAAAATTATTGAGCGCAGGGAGAGATTAATAGTTAACGTTGAGAAAATATGGAACTTGAAATTATCACATAGGCCCTAGCTGATGATTTTACATGATGGGTCTTTTGCAGATGAAAAGTACCCACTGCATTTCAGAAATTAATTATTGCTGCTGTGTGGAACTGTGATGGGCTGTTGACCCCATACTAGACTGGGAAGCATTAATGAGGTTCAGAAGATGCCAGTTAACCTGATAGGAAACACCTGAGGGACAATTAGGCTTGATAAACAATTACTAATGGATGATGGCTCCCAGCTGAGCAGGAAAGTCCTGGGATCCTGGCCCTGGGGGAAGGGTGTATCTAGAGAGCTGGTGAAGCGAGAGTCAGGGAAAGGGTGGCAAGGTTTGGGACAGTGCAGATCTTGGTCTCGGGCTGGAACCCAGAGTAATCCCTGTGTCTGTCTGGATTCACTGTCCCGATTCTGTGGCAGGTTGCTATGTATCATGATGCCATCTCTCTCTCTCTCTCTCTCTCTCTCTCTTTTTTCTCCCAAGTTTTGGTGCAGTTTTTCCTTCTCTCTTTTTGTTGAAAAATCTTTTTCCTCATTGTAGTGGGGTGGTTACCCTGCTCCTGAAATAAGAGGAGTGAGAATAGGGGAAGGTGCAATAAAGTCTTATATGAATCAAGAGAAGGAGAACTGTGCTTGGCATGGCCTGATTGAGGGGTTCTCCCTCACCTGAACTGTGCTCAGTAAGCTGGGGGCAGGGGTGCCAATGCTCAGTAGAGATGAGAGAAGGTGGGGACAGGTGTTTCTACCTGGAGGTCTGGGCTTTGCTTAAGGGTCCAAGATACCAATTGATTGTCACTCTCCCCATTGTGTAATGACAGAGCTGGTTAAGACTCAATTGAGAGTCTTTTGTTGTAGACCACTAGAGGTGAAATTGCTGATAACCAGGTCTAAGCATTAGTCCTAGTATGGAATAGCCTCTCTGCTGAAGGAGACTATTCAGCCTGCACTAGCAGTGAGGCTCCCCCACTAACAGATGAAATCACTGAGAGCTGTGTTAAGTGCTAGGGCCTCAAGACATCCAGAAGTGGCAGTGGTGGAGTAAGTGATGGCAGAGTAGCTGAGGTGCCTTTCTCCCCCATGCCCCCCCACCAGGGTAGGAGGTAAATTCACGTGAATGCACCTCTGAATTCTGAGCCTTCACTGACCAAGGGCAACAGCTGTGAGTGGGGTGCAGTGAAGGGAGGGGCACATTAGAGGAACTTTTGTTTGTTGGTTTTTTTCAGTGCCAGGTGAGAACCTGAGGCAATGTACTCTTGGGGGGGGGGGGTGTTCTGGTCATGTGCTTCTGAATCATGCTTGTGGCACTTTCCCAAATTAATGCTGGATTACTTTTCCCTTTTTATTAAAACTTTTTTTTTCTACACACCCACTGAGTGCTGACAAGAGGGGAAATATTGGAGGCTCTCAGGGGTGGTGTGTAATTTTCCCAGGTCACTGGGTGGGGGCTCGAGCTGGTTTTGTGTTCTATTGTTAAAAAGAAACCCCCTGGATATTGAACCCATCCCTTGTCACTGCCAACTCTACCTGGCAGAAGGCTTACGCTTGTGTAACATCATGTCAACATTGTGATGTTCTGGTACTAGAACTTCCATCATGTCACGGACGTGATGCTTGTGAAACAGACATCAGAGGTGAATTAGTTGATTTTTCCAATGAAGATTTCACAGCTCCTGCTAAGAGATGATCAGCATGCCTCTGCGGTGTGAGAGATGACTCAGCGTGTCCACTCTGTAGATAGTGGTCATAGCAGTGACTGGCTGCAACTCATAGAGATGCTACTTGCTGTAATGTTCCCTCCAATTTTTTACATCCATGTGCAGAATGAATTTTATGTGCACCAATATGGAGGTGATGTGCGGCGGGGGTGGGGCTGAGGGGTTTGAAGTGTGGGAGGGGGCTCAAGGGCTGCGGCAGAGCATTGGGGTGGAGGGGGGGTGAGGGCTCCGGCCAGGGATGCAGGCTCTGGGGTGGGGCCAGGGATGAGGGGTTTGGGGTGCAGGTTGCCCCCAGGCTGTGGCAGGGAGAGAGGACTCCCCCCAGCCGTCTCTTGCCGCAGCAGCCCAGGGCTGGGAGAGAGCGCCTCTCTCCACTGTGGTGGCTCTGGGGCCAGGGGGAGAGACCGCCTCTCCCCCAGCTGCAGCCCTGCATGCCCCCTACCTCTCTCCAGTCCAGGCCTCTGTGGCTGCAAAGCCTTGATAGCCTGCTGCACAGTTTAGCAGGAGCTTAGCTTAGCTTCATAAACCCTGCTGCTGGTTTATATCCTGCTAGTAATCTACTGTTGCCTGTTACTCTTGCACCAGCTGTTCTTGGACCATCCTGAATTATTTCAGTAAACCAAAACCAGCATACAAGTGTTATCAAGTCATTAGATGTGATACAGGATCATTTGCAGAAGCATGAACTGGAGCTTCATAAGTTTTGGGATAACAATATGTAAACAAAGGTAAATTTTCATCTACTAGCTGCTCTGGCCAAACCATAATGATTAAATGGTTTTGTAGCTTTTGGATGGTGAACTTGGCAGATAGAGGTCTTCTAGATCTCTGGCTATGTCGATTAAGCATCATGGTCATGTACCCTTCAAGAGTAAACACCAGCACCTCTGAAAATCGCACCCCTATGGGCCTGCAGTTCTGCACCCAGAATTAGAGGCCATTTTAAAAAACCTGGACTGACTGACTTGCCCAATGTTGCTCAAGAAAAGAGTAACAAGCGGGTCAATTTAGCGCTAATGCCTGCTGACTCCCAGGTGTGTACTTTGTCTTTCCTCTCCTGCTTCTGTATCCTTCCTCCTTTATAAATATTTTCTTTGCTTTCATTGAATGCAAAATTAAAACATCTAATTGCAAATGAACCCCAGACAGAGAGAGGAGTTATTGGGTTCCTGTGTTCAGTCAGAGAGCCTCCAAGATCAATTGGTTTGCAATAGTCAACATGCCCAATTGTTCGTTATTTCTGTATGTTTGAATCATCACCAAGAAATTAACTCATGGATTGCTAGAGCTGTGTTCCCACTTTGCCCCCTTAAAATAAACAAGATTTTATTGCAGACAGATTGGTTCCTGTCACAGTCTTATAGCCTGCAACTTCAGAGTAATCTTTTTTTTGAAGGGAAAACCACAAGCATGAGTGAAGTTTTGGAATAGCCTTCCAAAGGAAGCAGTGGGGGCAAAAGACCTTCAAGATTAAACTCGATAAGTTTATGGAGGAGATGGTATGATGGGATAACATGATGTTGGCAATTAATTGATCTTTAACTATTCATGGTAAATAGGCCCGATGGGATATTAGATGGATGGGATCTGAGTTACTACAGAGAATTCTTTCCTGGGTATCTGGCTGGTGAATCTTGCCCATATGCTCAGGGTTCAGCTGATCACCATATATGGAGTCGGGAACGAATTTTCCTCCAGGGCAGATTGGAAGAGGCCCTGGAGGTTTTTCGCCTTCCTCTGTAGCATGTGGCACGGGTCGCTTGCTGGAGGATTCTCTGCTCCTTGAAGTCTTTAAATCATGATTTGAGGATTTCAGTAGCTCAGACATAGATGAGAGGTTTTTTGCAGGAGTGGGTGGGTGAGATTCTGTGGCCTGCATTGTGCAGGAGGTCAGACTAGATGATGGTCCCTTCTGACCTTAATATCTATTAATCTGTTACTTTGCACCTTAATTGGCCTAAAACCAGGATTTTTGGGTATAAACTGAACTAACCACCTTTTTTTTTTTAATTGTCCCTATAACCATCTCATGTCAAAACTACAAACTGTTGACATCTTTGGTGGCTAACATTTTTCAGAAGAAGGCCTCGGAATAGCTTGAAGCAAACTAGCATTAGCCACACCATTTTCAGTCACAGCAGCGAAAGCTGAGTTTCGTGTCGTGCAGAGTGCATTTCTTGTTTTGTCTGACATTTAAAAGGTTTGAAGAATGGTCACAGTGTGTTTCCTGAGGGGAGACCATAATAAGGTCTTGAGTGGATGTAGCTATATCTTAACCCCTAGATGTAGCTTTTGGCTTACTGGGGTCATTGCTTTTGCCTTCAGATTCGCAGAGGTTTTAAGGCCAGAGGGGACCATTACATCAGCTACCCTGACCTAACTAAATAGAACTTGCTTTTTTAGTGTTTCAGGATAAGGCAGGTTTTCCAAATCTCGAATCATGTTTGTAGCTTTGTTCTGAATGTTTTCCAGTTTTTCAACATCCTTTTTAAAGTGTGGAAACCAGAAC
This sequence comes from Dermochelys coriacea, assembly GCF_009764565.3. Taxonomy (NCBI): domain Eukaryota; kingdom Metazoa; phylum Chordata; order Testudines; family Dermochelyidae; genus Dermochelys; species Dermochelys coriacea. Next base: position 114,644,608 of record NC_050073.1, read on the forward strand.
TGGGCACAGTATTCCAGTCATGGTCTTACTAATTCCATATCTAGGGTTAACATTACTTCCTTCCTCCTGCTTGGTATTCCCTACATATAACTCCAAACAGTGCATTGGCTCTCTTTGCAAACTCTGACAACTTTATCATGAATCACACAGTATCTGTGTTTTTTTCCCCCCTAAGCCCCACCTCCTGGAGTCAGCTGATTCTATGAGAATCTGAGCTTTCATTTCCCCCTCCCCCCCCCGCAAGTTTGTTTTTAGCCTTCATTGCTGCTGAGAAAAGCTTGAAAATGTGCACCCTAAAGACTCAAAAACTGAAAGGCAAATAAAAAGAGCCCCCAAATCTCATGAGTTTTTTGGGATCTGAGTCATGATTTTTGAGCGCTTGGGATTGGCAATGCTGAAAGAAGCAGTGGCTGCAGGGGACCTTTGGATGCTCATGGCATCATCACTACCCAACACTTTTTTTTTTTTGGTGTCTGGACATTCTTTCCCCTCTGCTGATTGGCTGCTCATTCCAACTCCCTCCTCCCACGGCCCTGAGATTTAATTGAAAAGCACCAAAAGAGGCATGACCATAAGTGTAAGGAGGAATGCCTTCCCCGTGGTGTGCTGTGTGTCTGTATTGGTTTTAGTAGTTGGAGAATTCAGACTGAGTTAATGAGAAAATACAGCCACCTCAACTTGCATTACAGCCAGGTTAGAAGAGCAGGCCTACATCAAATGACAGCTCTGTCATCCAGTTCCCAAATAAAAATGGATTCATCTAGACAGTGCAACCCCCTAAGAGAATATGTGCCTTGCACTGAGTATGTTGTCTTATAGCATCGTGTTTTACAAGGACTTAGGTCTATAAATTGTTCCCAATTCTCCACAGCTAGGTACATGCTATGCAGAGAAGGCTAATAAAAGAGAGAGACCAGTCCACTAACCATTTTTATCCAAGCAGCTTATATCAAATGCTGTAAATCTTTTAAAGTGCCTGGAGAACACGGAATTTGGTGTTGGCAAACTTACATGACAAAGAACACGCAGACAGTGGAGATAGATTAGAAAGAGCAAACAGCATAAATCTAGCCCAGAAATAGATGAAAGGGAATGGAAATTCCCAAAGCCTTCAGCACACAAATGCAACACTATAAAAATATGAGCTTGTTCCTTCCTAGTCTGGGATGCTGGTTATTTATAGACAGCATGAAATGAGATGATTTATCAGAACCATTGACCTCATTATTTGTAAATTCAGCACTGGAGGATTTCCTCTGCACCCCAGTGAATTACAGTATTGCTGCATTAAACAATCCCTGAGCAAAGTAACTTTGCCTGTTGGAGGAGTGTTTGCTAGCTTGGTTCAGTTTTCACAGTAGAACTATACCTAACTCCCTTCACAACCCTGCCCTAGGGTGTTTCAGGGATTTAAATATTATACAGAGGTATTGTAAAGAGTGAAATGCTAATGTGATTACAAGGTTTGGGGAATCGAGGAACAATTTATATCTAAGGGCATGCCTACACAGAGACTTAGTGCACAGCAAGCTGGGGTGTCAATCTAAAACACTCTAGCCTGCCACACACTGAGCGGCGGTAGTGTGCTTTGCACAGATCATGAGTGTTTTGTCACAGAGTCTATTAGTAGCTGTGGCAATCTAGGCACATGAACTAGAGATGTTTGTAGTTTTGGCACTGGCGTCCTCCTCTCACTGGTGTTTATAATTGAGAATCCTGTTCAGGAAAATCTGCAATGGAAGGTAATGGTGGTAAACTCAGAGCAGATGGTGGACAAAGGAACGAGTGCAGCAGTAAATAGACCGAACATCTGCAAAACATGGGCAGTAGAGATGCTAAACAATGACGATAACTGTAGCACCTTCACCTGGATGGAGTGGAAGTGCTCTTGTGAGAGATCAAAGTGTTTATGTTGCAGAAATGGGCTGGGGGTGGAGTTTTGGCTGAGATTGTAGTGTGAGCCTGTGGAAAAAATGAAACTAAGAGCATGTGGGTTAATAATCGATATCTATCGCTTGCCTAAGTATTTATAATGCTTCCATCACCGTAGCACAGTAACAATTTTTCTGGAGCTGGGATTTAGGCACAGATCATAATCAAAAGAAGGAGAATATTCAGAGCATCAGCTATTGTTTCTTTAATTAGCTGATTAATCTTAATATTTTCAGCTGATCATAGAGCTGACCTGGCCTGCAAAAGAGCAGACACTATGTCTTTTTCAACTTTATTTAACAGAGACAAGATCAGTCAAGGCTATTTAAATCAACTGTTTGCCATAACACAATTCTCCTAAGGGAGAATTTGGCTTCCCCTAACAATGGCAGGCAAGCTCAATAAGCAGAGCAGAGAGTGTGGGTTCAGTTGCTTGGGGCCAGGGAAGATCTGGGGAGTCTGAAGAACAGTGGACCCCAGACTGGAGTGCACCCCTTTGGGGGGCATGGAGGAATGTTTGGGGGGGCATGTGGCTGGGCCCAGGCCAGCCCCAGGGGGGCGAGGAGGGAGCGCCACGCAGCCCAGCTCTGTCACTAGCCCCAACTTCTTCCCCATCCCCAGTTCTGCTCTGCCTTTAGCCCAAGCTCCTCTGCAGAGGAAGCCTTGGCTGTGCAGGAATGGAGGGGGGCATAGAGAGATTTTATTACTGGAAAGGGGGGACGCGTCAGGAAAAGTTTGGGCACCACTGCTGTAGAGCATTGTTCCCTCTCCCGCTTTTCTCCTCTAAGCACAGGAAGCTTGGGACAGGAGAAGGGAAGAGCTGGGCAGGGCTTTTGTAGTAGGAGGTGTCCAGTTTAACTGTGTAACCCATGGGTGGCCAACCTGAGCCTGAGAAGGAGCCAGAATTTACCAATGTACATTGCCAAAGAGCCACAATAATATGTCAGCAGACCCCCACCAGCTCCCCCACTCCCAGCGCCTCCTGCCCATTGGCAGCGCCACCTCCTCCCTCCCTTCCTGCACCTCCCAATCAGCTGTTTCGTGGCGCGCAGGATGCTCAGGGGTGGGGAGGAGCAAGGGCAAGGCAGGCTCAGGGGAAGAGGTGGAGTGGGGCCAGGGCTTGTGGCAGAGCCAGGGATTGAGCAGTGAGCACCTCCGGCACATTGGAAAGTTGGCGCCTGTAGCTCCAGCCCCGGAGTTGGTGCCTATACAAGGAGCCACATAGTAACCTCTGAAGAGCCACATGTGGCTCCAGAACCACAGGTTGGCCACCCCTGGTGTAACCAATCCAGGTCAGAGAAAGCAAGCTAGCTGAGCTGGAAAGACTCTGAGTCTGAAGAGAAGTCATGAGCTGCAGGGAAAGGCTGGTGGACACCCCGGAGGGCTCTCCCCACGTCCAGAGAACTCTCCAGAGGTGAGGCAGGGAAATGGATATAGGTGTGCATTATTTTGTATAGATCTGTGTCTTTCTCCTGCTGCTAAGGAAAGAGCAGTGGTGATTAAGAATTCTGTGCAAAGTCCGTCGGTCTGTCTGGCATTAATTATCGCATATCCCTGAAGAAGCAAACTGCGAACTAGAAGGCTTGCACCTTTGGGTTTCTGAGGGATGTGAAAGAGAGCACTAGCCTCAGAGGCTAGGAGGCAACAGGTCAGTGGGGATCCTCATTCCCAAGAAGGGGGTCAGACATGAGGTCTACACCAGGGCGCGTGCCTAGAGGCCCAAAGCCAGGACCAGTGCCTAAAGTCTGCCCAGCCCCAGCAAGCGGAGGACAGGTGGGATTCAGTTTGAAGCCTTTACAGCAGTCTAGTGAGTGCCCAACAGAGGGAGCTCACCCAGATCTGTGACTGGGCTGTATAGGCATTGCTGGAGAGGTACAAGTATTCTGCAGCAAGCAAACACTTTAACATGATAGGTGCCACTGAGAGTTATCAATAATCGTTAACAGCTGCCTACAAACACAGGAGGCTTAGAGTACAGCAAGGAAAATCCAGAAAACATTTTAATTCCAAGCAGCTGCTATAAGCTTATACCTGTGCAGGTTTAGCTGACTGAATGCTTAGGGAAAGACAATGGCTCAGCAGATTGGCAATGATCTTGGGGTCTTTCACCGCTAGGTCTGGTGTGAATTACCCCTTAGCTGGGAGTGAATAAAAGTCCTTAGTGTCAGAGGGCTAGCGCTCAGCATGGAGTTACTTGGCGATCTCAGCCTAGATCGTAGGGTCCACCTCCCAGAGACCATTAGCATACTGACATTAATCAGCACACTTTCAGCAGAGGGGGCATGGAGCTTGAATTCAGCTTTCATTCTGGAATCTCACTCAGTGTGGAGGACCTGTCTTCTTGGAGAGATGCTGGGGGTAGATCGAGGACGTCAGTCCGCAGGGCTGTCAATCCGCCCCTCCTATGATTACTGAATACACTTAAAGAAAAGTTGGATTCTCTTTTTTTGCCAAGGTACAAAGGAAACAGGCACCGGAGATAGATAGGAAAGGTCGAGGAAGATGCATCTAGCACTAAAGTGCATGGGAGGGGACAGAAATTCATGCTTTCCATAACAGAGTTCTATCAGGAGAAATATGATTTAAGGTTCAAAGAATGTAAAACAGCACCGTGTATTCCCAAAACACCAATTACAAAGACTTTGTTTTAACTGTACAAATATTCCATTTATCTTATTAATCATATTTACCTTATGATAAGGTTTACCACATTCACATTTGGGCCAAGTGCATTAGTGAAAGAAAGTACACACAGCAACATCTTGGCATGCTAATCAGACATCATCAGGTGCACCTGCTCCAGCAGTCTGTAAGCCAAACACTGTTCTCTATTGCACCGGTGTGTAAATCTGGAGTAACTCCAGTGTCTCCTATAGCAGACTACAATGGAGTTACTCCAAGTTTACAACAGTGCAACTGAAAGCAGAATCTGACCTGCTGTTCCCTATCCTGCCAAAGCAGAAACACATTGGGCACACTGAATTAAATCAATGTACATCTGAGCCTTTTATACGTGGCATAAGGGACACAGGGAGATGAGACAGAGGGACAGGACGATAGATAATAAAGTCTGAACAAATTCCATTCCGTACCTTACATGTTCAGGTCTCTTAAGCTTAACTTCAACACTGACTTTACTGCATATATAAGAGATGAAGCTGGATCCTGCTGCCATGGAGGGCAGGGGCAGTACTCCCATGCTGTTTTCCCTGGGAGTAGGAGCAGACCTCTAATAATTTAGTCTTAGGTGCCAGCTTTTAGCTGCTATTTATCATACTGCTTACAATGATTTGCCAAACATTGTCTGGCAGTCATTCGCCCGGTGCTGTAAAGACATTCTTCAAAGGCCAAGGAGGTATGCGGGAACAACAAACCTTTATTAGGGAAAGACCTTAGGTGGTCCAGTATCGATCTAAAAGGAGATGGGAGTGGGGATATGGTGCAGGGAGCCTCTTCTACCTGCATCGATCCACCCTAGGCAGTCAGTGACAGTGTTTGGGCTCCCTGAGTTTATGAGGCTCCACCCCCAAAGGTCATGGCTGGGGGAGGTGAGGCTGTGTCCAGGCCCTGCTCCTGTTTGTAGTGACTTGGGGTTGGAAGCCTGAGCTGAAAGGAGGACATGTTGCCCTTTGAGACAAAAGAGTAAGTGCCTGCTCCACTTAGTAGGCTGGCTAAGTGCCTACTTCCACATGCAGGCTTGTACTTTTCCAGGCTACCTCACCATGCCTCTAAGAACTACAACAAGGCCTTCCGTCTTGAATTTTGCAGTGTTATGACCAGGGAAAATCCACGGAGTAGGGTGGCCAGATGCCTGGTTTTCGACTGGAAAGTCTGGTCAAAAAAGAGACCTGACAGCGTCCAGTCAGATCTACTGACTGGACACCCAAAGTCTGGTTACTGCTGGCGGGGGAGGCAGGGAGGCGCTGGGTCATCACCCTTTCTCCTGCCTGTGGAGTTTGAGTCCTTGTCTTCCGCTTACCTCTCCAGTTTTACAGCCCCCACGAACAATGAAGTAGTTGTAATGCAAGGAAAAGCAAATGATCTGGATGGATGAGATGCTACTGTGAGTTCTGCATGTGAATTTTGGGCAGAAGTTAGCCCTGTGTGTGTGTGTGTGTGTGTGTGTGTGTGTGTGTGTGTGTGTGTGAGAGAGAGAGAGAGAGATGGTGGATGAAAGAAAGAACCTGTGAGTATGGTATGTTTGTCCTGTATCTATGAGTCTGAGTGTAAGATTGCCACAATGAGCTAGAAGGCCTAATTCTGACTCATCCGATCAAGACATTTCAGATTGATTATTTCACTGACCATTTCAACAGGGGCTTGATACTGAAAGGGGCTGTCTATTCTGGCCCTGAGCCAACAAAGGACTTCAGCACATGCATAAAGCATGTGCTAAAGTGCTTTGTTGAATCAAGGCCAGAATGTTTGGCACTTTGCAGGATTGAACTCCAAGTACTGAAACTAGATCCGGCTGGGAATTTTCTGTAGGAAAATCATTCCAACTAAAAGTGAAGTTTCTGCAAAATAAAAAATTTCTGTGGGAAAATTTTGATTTTTTTTTGACGACAATTACCAATTTTCTGTCAGGAAAGATCAAATGAAATATTTAATTTCAGGTTGGTTTCACCTGAATTGGAATATTTCAAAAAGAAAAGGAGTACTTGTGGCACCTTAGAGACTAACAAATTTATTTGAGCGTAAGCTTTCGTGTGTTACAGCTTACTTCATCGGATGCACTGAATGCATCCATTGAAGTGAGCTGTAGCTCACGAAAGCTTACGCTCAAATAAATTTGTTAGTCTCTAAGGTGCCACAAGTACTCCTTTTCTTTTTGCGATTACAGACTAACACAGCTGCTACTCTGAAACCTGGAATATTTCAGTTTGTTGAAATAACCTATTTTGAGTAATTTCAACATTAAACTGCATTTCCTTATTGTACACTGATTGTTTAGGGAAATCGTAGTTGTGGACAGTATTCCCTCCTATTGGCTGGGCTCCTTGGAGGACTACATCTCCCATAATGCAATTCAGGGACTCCCATGATGCATCATATAGTCAGAGGGGAGCCAAATGATTCTGGGCATTTTAATGGAGATGTAATCCAGCCAGGCAAGAAAGAAGGCATCAGGCTCCTGAACTACTGCTCCCATAAAGCAATATGTTATGATGGGAAAATACTGTTTAATGTTTAAGTAACCTGAAAGAAAGTGTTTCAGATCATTTCAACAAGTCAAAGAGAAACATTTTGATTTTGGGACTATCCAAATATTTTATTTTGATCTAAAATCTTCAAATGAAATGTTTCCACATTTTCCAAATTGGAATTTGCATTTTGCTGAAAATTTCAAGATTTCAGTTTTTCATCCCTATTTGGGATGAAATCAAATGCTGAAATGTCGGAATTTCTTGCAGGATGGAAATTCTGAGTTTTGTTAAGCTGCGGCTGAAACCTTGTCTCCAAGGCTTACTTACTCCATAACTTCATTTTTCTATATTATTTAAGTCACACCATTTGTTAAAAAGTAGTCTGAATTTCCAGGAGCAGTGTATGTTCCCTTTAAACAGTAACTCATTTAGATTATAGCTGCACTTAAAAAGATGTATTGAGCCTGATTCTTCCTTCACTCCCATCAGTGAATTGGAAGTAACTTCACTGAAGTCAGTGGAGGTGCATTTGTGTGAGGGAGAATCATACAGACTGTCTTTGCATGCACACACAAAATCGATTGATTTTGAAATAAGCAATGTTCATATTTGTATGTTGATTGCTGATAAAATTTTAATTTTAAAGTCTCAAGGTCCCTTTAGTTCTAAAAAGTTTACAGCGAGAAATGGATGCATAAACTGTTCTTGTAACACATTTGCCCCCTTTCGCTTGAAACAGAATTGACTGCAGTAAGCTAAACATTGGACATCAGCTCATACCTCATTTAAAAAGTGAGATATTACCCAGTATGAAACCTTGGCGTCTACACAGATTACTCTTCCATCTGGGAAGGAACAACACTGATTTTCCATCTAACATTCTTTAAGGCTGTGTTTGCTTAATAATTTACTGAACAATACAGCTCCTAAAAGGGACAATCTGAAAAGTCAGTTTTAAACATAATTCTTGATAAATCTTGCATCTCACATTGTGCTCCTGAGAGCTCAGCAATACATTCCACGTTAATTTTGCTAGCTTTAATCTACACTACAGATTAGAAAATGTTGACATACTACTTCAGTTACATTTCAGGTGATATTAATGGGGCCTGGGTCTATTTTAGACAGTTATGACTCTGAAAATAAAAGATAAACATATCAAGGTAGAAAAAATCTACAGTTACTTTATGTATAATTTTTACAAGTAGATACTATGAACTATTACAGAGTCTATGCCTTTAATTTTAGTTACTGGTTATTATAAAAACCTGATCCTGGTATTCTTTAAGTTGTCATAGTGACTTGATAACATCCACTGTGGGCAATATGCAATGGTGTTGGTGGATGTACTATATATTTTATAATAAACAGTTATCTATATGTATCACATACAAAAACAGCTAGCTGTTTTAAGGAGAATGTTATTTGGTACTATTTTTATTATGGCAATACCTAGTGGCCCCAACCGAGATCAGAATTGCAGTGTATTAGGCACTGTACAAACATAGCTGGAGACATGCCATGCTGTAAAGATCTTACAATCCTATAGCGAAGCAGACAAAAGGTGGGAGAAAGGAAGAATGATTATTCCTGTTCTATAGATTTTTGGAGGCACAGAATGATGAAATGACTTAGCCAGCTTCATGGGGTAGCCTGTGGCAGAGCCAGGGATAAACCTCACATCTCCTGGGTCCTAGTCCAGTGTCTTTAAATGCATCCGATGAAGTGAGCTGTAGCTCACGAAAGCTTATGCTCTAATAAATTTGTTAGTCTCTAAGGTGCCACAAGTACTCCTTTTCTTTTTGCGAATACAGACTAACACGGCTGCTACTCTGAAACCTATCACAAGACTAACCTTCTTCTCTTGACTGGACTAACTAAGAAGTCCTGGGTGTTTGCCATGTTCACAAATACCCAAAGTTCTTGAACTGCTGATCCAAATAATTCCAGTGTGTTCTGATTGGCATCTCTTCCCAAACAAGCAAACCCAGGTCAGTTGTTGCAGATGCATTCAACAGTACAGACTAATAGACCTTTGCCTTTAAACATTTCCACAGAAATAGACTGCAATCTTCTACTTTCACAGATTTCCTTGGGACTGCTAACCAACACCGGCCCTCAAAACATTTTGGTTTTTAACAATGCAGTGATGCAAGCACAAGAGTTGTTTGTTACTTGTCTGCAACTGCTTTGCAAGTAACATTTCCCTTTTCGTGGTTGAAATGCTGCTGAATTTTCAGGCATTCTCTAATTTTCCTTTATTTTCTTTGAATGAAATGGTGCAGGAGCTTGTCTAACAGTCTTGCATGGGAATGCCCATACAGCTAGAATTCATTGGGCTCATTAGATAAGACACTCTCACTCTTCCTGGTCAGTCTGGGTAATGCATACTACAGATTCCCTGGAGCTCATTCTGAATGTACATCCACAAAGAATCAAGATGTCAAATTAAATCAAAGGGACCTCAGTTTAGATCTTTAAGCTCAGCTGAAAACATTGCTCTACATTAAGGAAAGCCCTGTTGGGGAGAGGGTGAATTTCTATAGACCTGCTCAAAACACTATACTGTTTGTGCCCTTTTAGGGACAAATGTAGAACACACTGTTTAAAAAAAAAATCACTCCCCCCCTCAGCTCGTCACATAAAAGGGTCTACTGAATGAAAATGTCCCCAGACTTTTAAATCAAGTATAGTAAATACACAATGTGTTTGTTTTAAGGAAGGCTGTACAGTTTAAGGGCCAGGTTCTTAGCAGATGAAAGTCACTCTGTGAGGCCAAGGGATCTGTGCTGATTTACACCAGCGAATGAGCTAATCCTAAATATTCCCTAAAAATTATAGGTCAGATCCTCAGGTGCAATGTGGCTGCCTTATGCTGCATTTCTCTTGGACATTGGCTATAAAATCTTGACCAACAGGTCCAGGAAAACCTTCTCAGTGAAAGGATGATCCTGCTGTGGTGTAGAGTTGATTTGATAGCTCGTGGGCCACAGCCCTTCCTTGATGCCCAGTTGTGGGGAAAGGGAGTGTGATTACTAACAAGAAGGCAGGGTCAGGAAGCCCCTATGCTATACCAAGCCTGTGACTTTTTGGCATAATTTAGAGCAGCTCTTATGCTGTTCTAGTACACAGCGCATGGTGGAAGAGTTTCCCAGAATAGCACCAGGATCAGGACAGTGCAAATGGGAGCTTTACACTGGTTTGGAATACGTACCACCGACTTTCACTTGGAACCTTTTGGGGGTACCTAAGGAGTATAGGGAGCACCCTATACATCTGGATTGCTCTGGGGCATTCAAACCTTTCTGCTTTCTTGTCTGCAAAAGCTCTTATATGACCGTTAGCTTTGCAATTAGTGATTGCATCATGTGTTCAAAAGGGCTTGTGGCAATACAGAGTAGAACTGAAAAGGAAGCCGCCATGAACCACAAACCTTTGGCCTAGAAGCTACACACGCTTTTAAAAGAAAAATCTTTAGTCTTTTCCCCTAACTGCTGATATTCTCAGCACTCTGATCACTGCTTGTGTTCCCCTTCCCTTCGCTCCTTCTTTTTCTGCTTTTGCTCTGACCAGGTCATTGTACTAATGAGTACTAACACAGCAGCCAAACAGATTTTCATTTTACAAAACATTTAAGGTAGAACAAACTCAGCTGCTTTCCTGTAGATCTTTTTCTGGGTGACCTAGGGGTCGGTCCGAATTGCTGCAATCAAAGCACTGCAAATCTCTAGGTATTGGACAAAAACAGTATCTGAAATTGTGTGCCAGCATTACAGCTGTAATTGAAAGCAGTAGATTTCATGCATTTCTGTGTGGATTATAGCATAAGCCTCTGATTCTGCAATCTGAGCCAGGTGGGCAGACACCTGCCCTCATGCAGGGGTACTGCTTATTTAATTGGGTTATGCCTGTGCCAATCAGATTGCAGGACTGAGGCTTAGGCTCAAAATGTCTTCTCCTCCCTCATCACTTCCTCTTTCTGTGGTTGTTTCCATTGAACAGTTCTGTGAATTCTGTGATCACGGGAAATGCGGATTTTTTCCTCACTTTTCCACAAAATTGATGACCAAGCCAACTTCTAAGATTTCACGGTACATGCAAACTCTTAGGCACATCTAGGCTGCAAACATTTCCCTAACACCCTCTGAATAGGCCTCCCCTTGCCTTCCAAGCGCTGTAGCAGATATTCCATCTGACAGGCCTGAACGCTTCTCTCATGGGTTATGTATTTCCAGGTTTCCAAGTAATGCAACCTCACATGCAGCAACTGACAGAGCAACATTAGTCAGTTCCTCTACAATTTTCAGTAAGCATGGGGATCAGTATAGCTGCTTCTGGAGGCTTTTCACTGGGCTAACTTGCTATCCTGTTCCTTACATGAACTCAGCAAAACCAAGATCTTATCCCTACAAAAGTGACAGTATAATGAACCTTGTAGGCTACAGTATAGTAAACAGTTTACATATGCACTTCAACAGGGCTCATCATGCAACGTGCGATATATATTACAGTCAATTCATAGATTCCAAGGCCATAAGGGACCACTGTGATTATCTAGTCTGATCTCCTGTATAACACAGGCCAGAGAATGTCCCCAAAATGATTCCCAGAAAAAAATTACATCTTAATTTAAAAAATGTCAGTGATGGAGACTCCACCACAAACCCTGGTAAATTGTTCCAATGGCTAATTATCTTCACTATTAAAAATGTATGCCTTATTTCCAGTCTCAGTGTGGCTAGTTTCAACTTCCAGCCATTGGAGGTGATATACCTTTCTCTGCTAGATTGCAGAGCCCATTATTAAATATTTGTTCCCCATGTAGGTACTTATAGACTAATCAACTCTTAACCTTCTCTTCGTTAAGCTAAAGAGATCGAGCTCCTTGAGTTGATCACCATAAGGCAAGTTTTCTAACCCTTTAATCATTCTCATGTCTCTTCTTCTCTAAACCCTCTCCAATGTGTCACCATCCTTCTTGAATTGTAGACACCAGAACTGGACACGGTATTCCAGTAGCAGTTGCAACAGGGCAAATATAGAGATAAAATAGCCTCTCTCCTATTTTGAGATTCCCCTGTTTATGCCTCCAAGGATTGCATTAGCCCTTTCGGCCAGACTGTCATACTGGGAGCTCATGTTCAGCTCATCATCCACCATCACGCATAAATCTTTTTCAGAGTAACTGCTTTTCATGATAGTCTCCCATCCTGAAATTATGGCTTACATTGTTTGTTGCTAGATATATACATTTCATATTGTTTGCTTGCACCTAGTTTACAAAGCAATCCCAATTGCTTTGTATTAGTGACTTTTTTTCTTCATTATTTACCACTCCCCCAATTTGTGTGTCATCTGCAAACTTTGCCAGTGATGATTTTTTTTCCAGGTCATTGATTTAAAAAGGTTAAATAGCATAGGACCAAGAACCAATCCCTGTGGGACCCAACTAGAAACACATCCATTCAATGATGATTGCCCATTACAATTACATTTTGAGACCTACTAGTTAGACCTATCCATGCCGTACATTGTTAGCTCACCAATAGGGCATGTATTAATGGTACACTATTGTGTTTGTATATACTGTGTACTCAGACAAATTTTCCATAAGTGCTGGCTGATGTCTGCGTGTACCTGCACTTGCATGTACAAATGGGTACCCCTCTGCACAGGCAATTGTCTAATTTGTACATACAAATGTGGCTTCCTTCATAAACGCAGGTTTTTGCATACACGCTTATTCTACTTTTTGAAAATTTGGTATCTAACATATACTCAAACATATTACAACTACTATACTACATTACACTAACATAGAAACAACTATACTACAACTTTAATCATCCTTCAGTCCTATTGTGATTACTGTTGACCTTTGCATACTCATAATTGCAATGGTGGACCTAACATGACATTTGCCACCATCACACTGTTCACTGTGGTTGTTTGTTATACCCCTTCCTGAGCCCTGTGTCTGTCTTGTCTTGTCAGGAAGCAGGGTCTGCAGCACAGCTTGTCTCCAGGCAACTTAAAGAGTGCAGCTGGCCTGTAACAGGCTGCCAGATGTGACTGGTTACATTGTCAAATTCATTGGAAGAGTCAGCAGACCAGCTCTTCAGCCCAGCAGCAGTTCAGCGCTGCTCAAAGCATTCACCCAGAGCTGCAATAGCTTTTGCTTGTTCCCAGCCTTGTTACAATCCTTCTCACTGTAGTACGTATGCTATAGACAGACCAGTAAACCATAGTCTACAGATGCTATGTATGGATTATAACCAACAGCGAGAACTAACCACAGAAGCAACGGTTTCTTTAGCTTTAACCAGGTACTGTTACCTTGGAGTGGGATGACAGATTTCCTTCTGCACTGACTCGTTGAGGGAATGCTATGGCAAAGAAGTGAGTACTGCAATGTGACATGACTGTGGTGGTGTTTGGACAATTCTTGATCCTTTTTGAAGAAGGAGTTCAAGACCCTTAGGCTGGCTGTTGAGAAGGCATCTCCAGGTCCCTTGAGTATGTAACTGGGCTCGCTGGACTGTTGCATCTGTTGTGATGGGCTACAGAAGGAGAAGTGGTATCCAAGGTAGCATGGGCATATTCCACCAAGGCCTTTGTAAATCGGAACCAGAACCTTGAAGGGGAGCCAGCACAGGACTGGGCACCGCTGCCGATACCAAGCACCTGCATGGTGTAGTCTCTTGGGCTCTTTCTACTTAGGTGTTGGGCTGCCAGAGAGCTGCTTCTGGAATATAGGCCTAGGTAGAATAGGTTACAATAGTCTAACTTGCTTGTGACAAATGCATGAACTGCTGAGGCCAGGTCATTATTCTAGGGGAATAGATAGAGGAGTATCCTTCTTGCTAGCCAAAGGTGGAAGGAGGGTGCTTTTGGCGATGGCTGTTTAATTGGCCAGGGGTTCAGTGATGAATCTAGCAGGACCTAGTTGTCAAACTTGACTGGTGGTGTTCAGATGTCCTCAGCTGAGCATGGAGGGATGGTATCCAAGCACTTCTCTCTTCCAACTAGCAACCTGTCAGTCTTTTCTAAATTTAATCTGAGACAGCTGTTTTTCATCCAGACTCCATTCTCCTTCAGGCACTGAGATATCTGGGAGCCAGTGCTGGCTACACTCAATGAAAAGGATGTATAGAACTGCATATGGCTGGTATCACAGCCCTGGTTACCTTTATGACCTACCTTAATGTTATACATAGACGTTAAGTGTGGTGGCAGGCACAGGCAACATTGTTACTAAGTCCTCATTAGTATTTTATGAAATACCTTGTCTTTTTATGCCTTCACACCCTTTCCCCTGAATCATGTAAAATTACAGCCCGGCTCTAGTACAGTACATTAGAACATTACCCAGCTCCCCAGATCAGGGAGTCGGAATAAATGTCTTTTACTTGACCAAGTGTACACAACTGGATGTGAAGTGTGTACCTGCATGGAATCTAAAGGAGGATAGCTACTTAGGGATTAATCAGCTCAGTGGAGTGTCCCTGTGCAAACTGTGATAAAGGGCTCGAGGCCAGTGATTTCTGTAAGCAGAGTTCACACACCCTTTCTTCACCGATGTGTGTTTCAAGGAGTTTTACCACACTGTGACTTTAAGGAGAGTTCAACTTTCTGTTAGCCAGTGATAGAAGTCCTATCCAAAACCCAGACACACCCCTGGAGCATTCGTTCAGAGATACCAAGTTTATGCTCGTTCTGAGTAATAAGGCAAGTGGCAGGAGCTGGCTCCACTTGGTTTATTACCAGTTCAAAAGCATCCCTAAATTACTACCAGGAACGACATGATAAATCCCTGCTGAAGAGGTTTCTCCTAGAATGCTGGAGGCTCAATTCCCCCCATTAAATTACTGTGCTGTTGTCATTGCCATTAATGTTGTTAGTCAGCTTCACATCTCTCCGCCCTGCACCATTCCCTCTTGGTGAGAGAGTTCAATCTCTTACAGTAGGAGTGGGAATGAGCCCGCATAGGAATAAAAACTTAGCTTCTTTTGGAGGGGCATTTTCTGTGACCCCCATGGTTGGAGAAGCTGGCTCTCTTCCCCCCCCATCTGACAAGATAAGCTGGCTCTCCCCATCCCCCTCCATGGCTGGTTGAGCTGGCTCTTTCCTGGCAGTCAGAGGAGCTGGATCTCGCCCTCACGGCTCAGGGCCAGAGGAGCTGTCATCTCCCACCCTGGACTGGCTGGAGGCTCTCCTGGCTCTGGCCCTGGAGGAATTCTCTGCCCCCACTGATTGCCCCCCCCCACGCATGCCCATGGAATAAGCTGATGGAAATAAAATTTGGTTCCACTTGAAAATTGCATCTCTTCATGTGCACAAATTAAGAGGCAAAGTATCACTTTCCTTGGTCAACACCAGGCTCATTTTTTAACCATCACAGAATCACAGATGTAGGACTGAAAGGGACTTTGAGGTCATTCAGCCCATCCGCTTGCAATGAAGCAAGACCAAGTACCTGTAGAAGTCATGGAGAAGTTCATAATTCAGCAATCATCTGCAAAGTGCACATTTACATCGCCGCAATCCAGCCCCTAGTTAATTTCATTTTTAAAGACTGTTGACTTGTATTTGGGGTTCAACAGGGATTGATAAATCCCTGCACAGGGATTGATATAACTCATATCACAATGGTTAGGCAATGTCTATGATATAGCAACACATTAGGGCTTGTCTAGACAGTGGGGTAATGCACTGTAAGTGGGTGTGATTTCTAAAGCACACTACAATGTTGCACATTAATTGGTGTGTGTAGACGCTGCTGGTGTGCACTAAAGTGTGCTTTAACATAGTGCTATTTAAAACCGTACAGGCACATAGCTCACAATTGAACTGCTCTGAGTAGTTGTGTACTATAGCAAGAGAAAGCACACAAAGGCTGTTAATATGCTTATTGCTTATCTAAGATGGCCTACTTTGTGCAATACCTTTTGAAATCCATCCTTCCTTTTCGCCCCTTCCCTCCCCGCCCTAATCTCTGAGCAGTTTGTCTTCTGCGGAACTGGGTGAATCGTGGAAAAATCTTTCCACAAATACTTAACTTTTACATAGGTTCACTTTACAGAGTTCACATAATATTTCTTATAGAAAAGAAATGTTGTGATGTACAGTATTATTGAATGCTATAAGGTGCAAAGGAAGCATACAATTAAAACAATGTGAGCATGTATTATTTATATTATATAGAAATGGAAACCTAAGTCCTGATCATAGAATCATAGAATATCAGGGTTGGAAGGGACCCCAGAAGGTCATCTAGTCCAACCCCCTGCTCAAAGCAGGACCAAGTCCCAGTTAAATCATCCTAGCCAGGGCTTTGTCAAGCCTGACCTTAAAAACCTCTAAGGAAGGAGATTCTACCACCTCCCTAGGTAACGCATTCCAGTGTTTCACCACCCTCTTAGTGAAAAAGTTTTTCCTAATATCCAATCTAAACCTCCCCCATTGCAACTTGAGACCATTACTCCTCGTTCTGTCATCTGCTACCATTGAGAACAGTCTAGAGCCATCCTCTTTGAAACCCCCTTTCAGGTAGTTGAAAGCAGCTATCAAATCCCCCCTCATTCTTCTCTTCTGCAGACTAAACAATCCCAGCTCCCTCAGCCTCTCCTCATAAGTCATGTGCTCTAGACCCCTAATCATTTTTGTTGCCCTTCGCTGTACTCTTTCCAATTTATCCACATCCTTCTTGTAGTGTGGGGCCCAAAACTGGACACAGTACTCCAGATGAGGCCTCACCAGTGTCGAATAGAGGGGAACGATCACGTCCCTCGATCTGCTCGCTATGCCCCCTACTTATACAACCCAAAATGCCATTGGCCTTCTTGGCAACAAGGGCACACTGCTGACTCATATCCAGCTTCTCGTCCACTGTCACCCCTAGGTCCTTTTCCGCAGAACTGCTGCCGAGCCATTCGGTCCCTAGTCTGTAGCGGTGCATTGGATTCTTCCATCCTAAGTGCAGGACCCTGCACTTATCCTTATTGAACCTCATTAGATTTCTTTTGGCCCAATCCTCCAATTTGTCTAGGTCCTTCTGTATCCTATCCCTCCCCTCCAGCGTATCTACCACTCCTCCCAGTTTAGTATCATCCGCAAATTTGCTGAGAGTGCAATCCACACCATCCTCCAGATCATTTATGAAGATATTGAACAAAACGGGCCCCAGGACCGACCCCTGGGGCACTCCACTTGACACCGGCTGCCAACTAGACATGGAGCCATTGATCACTACCCGTTGAGCCCGACAATCTAGCCAGCTTTCTACCCACCTTATAGTGCATTCATCCGGCCCATACTTCCTTAACTTGCTGACAAGAATGCTGTGGGAGACCGTGTCAAAAGCTTTGCTAAAGTCAAGAAACAATACATCCACTGCTTTCCCTTCATCCACAGAACCAGTAATCTCATCATAAAAGGCGATTAGATTAGTCAGGCATGACCTTCCCTTGGTGAATCCATGCTGACTGTTCCTGATCACTTTCCTCTCCTCTAAGTGCTTCAGGATTGATTCTTTGAGGACCTGCTCCATGATTTTTCCAGGGACTGAGGTGAGGCTGACTGGCCTGTAGTTCCCAGGATCCTCCTTCTTCCCTTTTTTAAAGATGGGCACTACATTAGCCTTTTTCCAGTCATCCGGGACTTCCCCCGTTCGCCACGAGTTTTCAAAGATAATGGCCAAGGGCTCTGCAATCACAGCCGCCAATTCCTTCAGCACTCTCGGATGCAATTCGTCCGGCCCCATGGACTTGTGCACGTCCAGCTTTTCTAAATAGTCCCTAACCACCTCTATCTCTACAGAGGGCTGGCCATCTCTTCCCCATTTTGTGATGCCCAGCACAGCAGTCTGGGAGCTGACCTTGTTAGTGAAAACAGAGGCAAAAAAAGCATTGAGTACATTAGCTTTTTCCACATCCTCTGTCACTAGCTTGCCTCCCTCATTCAGTAAGGGGCCCACACTTTCCTTGGCTTTCTTCTTGTTGCCAACATACCTGAAGAAACCCTTCTTGTTACTCTTGACATCTCTTGCTAGCTGCAGCTCCAGGTGCGATTTGGCCCTCCTGATATCTTTCCTACATGCCCGAGCAATATTTTTATACTCTTCCCTGGTCATATGTCCAACCTTCCACTTCTTGTAAGCTTCTTTTTTATGTTTAAGATCCGCTAGGATTTCACCATTAAGCCAAGCTGGTCGCCTGCCATATTTACTATTCTTTCGACTCATCGGGATGGTTTGTCCCTGTAACCTCAACAGGGATTCCTTGAAATACAGCCAGCTCTCCTGGACTCCCTTCCCTTTCATGTTAGTCCCCCAGGGGATCCTGGCCATCTGTTCCCTGATCCTGCAAACACTCAAGCACCTACATACCTTTACTTACTTGGAGTCTCATTGAAGTCAATGGGACTTTGACATTGACTTCAATAGGTGTAAGATCAAGCTCCTGAATAGTCTCGTGTACTTATTTGTAATGCATGTGCCACAAGTGTTTGTAGGACTGGCCCTCAAGAATGTGAGCTCCTCCAGGCAGAGTTGGAGCCTTCTTGGTTTGGAAGAACTTCGTGCTTTGTGGGCACTACCAGAAATAAATAATAAACAGCAACAATAATTTAAAGCAGAAAAGGGGGAAGAGAGACTTCTGATCCTGGCTCAGATTTTTCAAAAGCAACTAGTACTTTAGAGTGTCTTCATTTTTGGGAGTCCAGCTTGTAACACCTTTAAAAGGGCCTGATTTTTCAGACAGAGCGGGGAACACCCACCCTCTAAAAATTAGGCTCCTTAAAGCAGTCTCAAATTAGGTTCCCAAAAATAGAGGCACCTGAAATCACTAGTCACTTCTTAAAGTCTTGGCTCAAAGTCTCAAGAGCCCCCAGTGAAGGACTGTATTTCACAGAAGATGTTTTATGCCCTCCTGCCTCTACAGGCATGTTAATGAATGCAGAATAACTCCCTGTTTGTGGCACTGACTCCCCTTAGGCAGACCACTGTGCCAATACAGCACCAATTTCCTTCTTTAGGAATTGGCAGGAGAGCAGGGGCGAGGAGTGCGGCCTAACTGCCCAGAGATAGAGCTGGTTTAAAAGAAAGGGGATTAAAAAAAAAAGTCACTCTCTTGTGGGGAATTTTTTGGAGTCAAAAAGGTAATTTTTCTCTTTTGGATGAAAAAGGCCAAGCAGATCACTTTTGCTGAAAGATCCAATTTTTCAGTTGTCGATGAAAACCGGGGGGAAAAATTCATTTTTGGGGTTGTATTAAAAATTGTGACTCAGATGAAAATTCCCTGTGACACAATTTCATTTAGAAAAAAGGCCATTTTCAACGAGCTCAACTCGCAGTGGTACTTTATGCAATTTGTTTGACCCAGGTCTCATGAGGAATGAGCAGCTCCCTTTGGTCCTATGTGGGAGATGTATTCTGAACTGTGGTGACATAGATTACAAATGCAATCCAAGTCCAGCCCAGCTGCAAATTATTCCTATAGGCATAAGCATAATGAAATGGGTGTTTTTATATACACTAACCTGCCAATAGCTGACATTCATTTTGATAACAGAATTAAAAGAAAAAGACAAGGTAACTATGTGTATGTGAGAAGATTCCTTCCTTCCTAGCACAAGTCAGGGCACAGGTAACATTTATCAAAATATAAAATGCATGAGGTGTTGAAACCTTTGCTATTTTATGGATACCAAGTTGATACTGCAGGTGCTATAAAAGGAATTTTTTCCTTTTAAATGCCACTTGCCATAAGACTGTGGGAAGACTTGCATGTCAATGCTGACATCAATAAGGATGGATCCACTAAGTAAAAATTTCAGGTTAATGTCATGATAAACACTTTAGGCCTAGCCTTGCAACTGAATCTGTGGGCAGATCCTTGCATTCATACAGATCCCCTTTGACTACAGTACTTAAAGTTAGGCATGTGTTTACATGCTTTGCTGTATTGGGGCTTCAGGGGAGGATTTTCAAAAGCATCTAAATGATTTAAGAGCACAAATACACTGACTGTGAATAGGATTTGTGCTCCTAAATCACTTAGTCACTTTTGAAAACCCACCCTCTGTTTATTACTTAATAATGTTCTTTGGTCAAGTTTTTTCAAAAGCAACTGGTGAATTAGGATGGCTCCATGTTTTGAGAATGTGCTTTGAGAAACCTTAAAGGGGCTTGCGTTTTAGTGGGTGGGTGCTAAACACTTTCTAAAAATCAGGCCCCTTTAACTTGACTCTAAGGTGCCCCAAATCACTTACCACTTTTGAAAAATTTGCCTCCCCTTTTTGCAGCATGCTGCCTAGAGTTTAAAACGATACAGTCGCAACCACATAGGTCCTTGCTGTAATATACTTTCAGAGTTTGCTTTGATATTATCTTATAAGAATGTATTTATAAAGGACTTTACCCTCATCCTTCATAAGGGGACATTACAGATTGCAGCTGTATCTATTCATTGTATATTATTAATCAACCTTTTATAAATTGACATTTAATGTGTTCCTAAAGTGCCAATTTTGGCTCATGGTGTTAGAGGGATCCTTAATATTACATGGTTAGATTAATTGGAATTTAAATGCTGTTTAAATCACCAAAGCATTAATACTCTTACACCTTAGTAAACATCATTTGCACTGCTTCTAATCACCAGGTTTCTAATTCTGCTCACAATTATTCATACAGCTTCAATGACTTCAACTCAGTAGACCTCAAACTGAGGGAAGATGGGCTTTGCATGGAAACATGCAGAAATGCCTGGAGCTGCTCTCTGCCCTTCTCGTACTCCAGCTCATAAAGGGGCAGACCGCCCTGTGACATGCATTAACTGAAATTTTGGGAGTGCAAAATTGCACACAATGTCAAAACTTTTACCTTGTCGTTCTGTTAACCTGAAT
Source organism: Dermochelys coriacea (assembly GCF_009764565.3). Taxonomy (NCBI): domain Eukaryota; kingdom Metazoa; phylum Chordata; order Testudines; family Dermochelyidae; genus Dermochelys; species Dermochelys coriacea. Next base: position 114,665,592 of record NC_050073.1, read on the forward strand.
CCTGAATTTCACTCCGTTATAACTGAAGTCCTTGTTAAAAGTTGCTAGAGTTCTATTGACATCCCATGACTGCAGGCAGAAATACTGAGAACTCGATGAAAACATTCCAATAAAGGCAGCACCAGTAGCTCCTAGAAAGTGTCAGTGAAAAATTTCCACCTCTTTCTCTTCTAGACCAAAGGCTAGAAACATGCCAGGGAACATCACACTAGCAAAGAAGCCCTGTGAGAGTCTGCAAATGATATATGCAGAACAGGTGGGTAGAGCAAAGAGTACTTTTCCAAAACTTCTTCAGGGTTGTTGAATGTCAAGGCCTTCTACGCTGTGTGTGAGAATCTGTCATTAGTGTGCTGTGTGGCAATGAATGCTTTTGGAATCTATTTTCACTACTTCACCCCTTTCTGCTCACTGTGTTATGGCCCTAATAAATCAATAAAAATTCCACCAGTGTTGTCAGACAAGATTTACCCTGGCTAGTTTTCACCAGCTTACACTCCTGTATATATCAATTCATCTCATATTGATGCCCATAGCATCTCAAGCTGTGTTTTCTGTCCTATAATATTGTGGCTTCTCTTTAGTCCCACCCAGTCTGAATCCCATTCAAACCAATGGAAACAGCCCCACTGACTTCAAGGGAAGATGTATTATTGGGTCTCTTAAAACTGGCCTAATAATCTCCTGAATCTCCTATGACTGCATGAACAGACACGAGTAATCCCCATTGAGAATCAATGTGAGTTACTATGACCCAGCAGCAAGACAATGAGGCCCCCTGATTAAAATCTCTATTGCCCCTGCTTCACCCCACCCCCCCTTAAGAAGCAATGACATGGCCTCAGTTTTGGACTATTAATCTTTTTAGGCATCTTTATGGGAGCTCGGTTGTCCTGCTGCAGGATTCTACTGACTCCCATTGAAGTAACTGGGAGAATGAATAAACTCCTTGGATTATTGGGTATTCACCTGTTCAGCCCCATGGCTTTGCCTCTCAAGTGATATGAACACAAATCTTTCCTCTAAAACTTTGCTTCCATTGGAGCACGAGACACGTACCCCCACTGGGCCATGTTTCAGTGTCAAATCTTGAATAGATTTTGAATCTCTCTTTTCCATTTGAACTTGACACTAAAGAACCCTGAGCTATTAAAGTATGATATTAAAATCTTTCCTTCCCATCCTGTTGTGCTCCTGTATAGCAGTTCGTTTGTTACATTTTTCACCTCTTATAAGGAGTAATCCTGACGACCTTACTCAGGCACCAATTATTTAGGATTAGACTGCAGAGCTACCACAAACTGTAGTTGCCCCAGAAGCAGGCTGTGGACTGAATTGTCTCTCAGGGTATGTCTGTATTTCAGTTAAAAGCCTGTGGTGGGCCTCTGCCAGCTGACTCTGACTTGGGTTAATGGGCTGTTTAATTGCAGTAGAGACACTTGAGCTGGAGCCCAAGCTCTAGGACCTTGCAAGGTGGGAAGGTCCCAAATGTTAGGCTGCAGCCCAATGTCTACACTGTAATTAATCAACTCTGCAGTCTGAGCTTGCTGGCATGGGCCAGTCACGGATGTCCAATTGCAGTGTAGATATACTGTGGATCTAGACTGTTCTCAGTGGTAGCAGATGGCAGAACAAGGAGTAATGGTCTCAAGTTGCAGTGGGGGAGGTTTAGGTTGGATATTAGGAAAAACTTTTTCACTAGGAGGGTGGTGAAGCACTGGAATGCGTTACCTAAGGAGGTGGTGGAATCTCCTTCCTTTGAGGTTTTTACGGTCAGGCTTGACAAAGCCCTGGCTGGGATGATTTAGTTGGGGATTGGTCCTGCTTTGAGCAGGGGGTTGGACTAGATGACCTCCTGAGGTCCCTTCCAACCCAGATATTCTATACCCTAATAGGTGTAAGTCTAGGGTTAGTGGAACTCAAGTCATCAGTCTCTGCCTGAGCATCTATACTGATTTGTCTGATTAAGAATTTTCTAACCTTGGCCTGAACTTGAGTCTCCAGCATCCACACTACAGTACACAGACCCAAGTCCAACAAACCATATCCCAGACTTCCTAGCACACTCATGAAATGTGACTGCTCTGGCCCTTTGTTTGTAGAGCAACGTGGAAAAACTTGACTGTCCACCAAACTTGATTGTGGGACAATGAAAGCCAGCCTGTGGGATTGTGGGATACTTTTGGTGGACTCGCAGAGCACAAGTCCATTGAGCTGTGTCTGCATTGCAAAGCAATAAGGCTTGAACCCTAGGTCCTGGCTTGACTCGGGCTCAGATCCTCCACCCCGTGGGATACTGGGATCTGAACCCTGGATTAGCCCAATTTGTGTGTAGATGAAAAGGGGAGTTAGGCTCAAGCCTAAATTTGAACTCTAGGCTTACACTGCAGTGTAGACTCAATTCAGCCACTATCTCCTTGCTCCAGGGAGCAAGTGAGCTGTGCCAGCCCTATCCATGATGCAGCTAACTTCCCTCTCCATGCCAGCTCATCTTCACTGTCTGTAATGTTGGACAGTGTAGCCAAGGCTCTGCCCACTCTCCTCCAGCTGTTCAGGACAGGGAGTAGAGGCCGCACAGCAGAGACTCTGTATGCAGAGGCCCAGTGATACTGGTTGCCCGTGTGTACAGTAAGGAAATCCCTTACCTCTCCTTCCTTAACTGCAGAGATGTGCCTGGTGGTTCATGCCTTAAGGCTAGGCTCTGCACCTTTTGCTCATGTCTATAGTACCTTGCTCCTTGATTAGCCCCATTGCTTTCAACAGAATAACTTGCAGATTAAGGCCCTATTCAGTAGGAGTAACGGTATCACAATCTGGGATTTAGGAAATGGTAGAGAGCAGAAAGTGTTGTGCAACAAACTGATTTAACACAGAAGGATTAAGAACTGCCATTTTCCATACAAGAGCAAACCAATAAACCTTGACAAAGTTTAAATCAATGTTGTTGTTGAAGCTAATCAAATAATATGAAATGATTCTATGAAGCTCTAACCTGCTAATAAATTACAGCAGCTTCTCTCCCTTTAATTGTATACCTCAGATTAGTTAATACTAGTTCTGTAGATATATGCAAATTGTTTCTCTTAGCAGCACATTTACATCCAGATTTGAGCCCAAGTGTGGAGATGTGATAAGTAACACCCAATTTTATTAATTTTTATAACACTCAGTATAAGAGCATAGGAAATTCACCTGTGCTAATGCAAGGCCTATGCATAAAGATGTTGAAGAGCGCCCTTGGCAGCATGGGTCTAGTGCAGATCCAGGATATAAGAGGGGTTGGATTGTCTCTTAAGGAGCAGAAGAAAATAGGGGCAGGGACAGAGAGATCCTCCAGGAACAACTGAGCTCAGGAGACTGAGGTTTGTTTAGTGGACTTTTTGTTTAAGTAAACAATAGAGGCAAACCCCAGGCAAGGGGCGAGTTTGGGCCATATCCAATATGTGCATATACTCCATTTGGAGCGTGGAGGAAATGCCATTTGCTGACAGGGAGGCTGAACTTCACAGAATGTTCCCTGCATTAAAACAAGCCAGTGTCTCTACTAAGCGAAATAGAATACTCATAGGAAAATGGCTCTATTGTGCCGAACTTTCCATACTTGATACCAGAAAGGCCTGTATTATATTTTCTGGGCGGAGCCGGTATGGAAGTTGAAAAATGCAATTTGATAAAAGGTTACTATGATTGTCTTGCATCCATATTAATTTTCCTAATGGATCTGACTTAATGAAATGTTAAGACCTTCATTGAAATTCCAGTGCCAGCGTTACCAAGAACAGCCCTCAACCCATAATCCACCAGGAATCCACGTGAGTTATAGTAGCAACAGCCTTGTGACAAGTATCTCAGTGCTCTCTCTGTATTCTTTGAAAATTTCCCATCATTTTGGTGAAGGGGCTGGCACTTGATTGTCCGCTTGTCTTTATGAAGTGGAATCTCTTTTGTGCTTTCAGCCAGTGTTTGTTTTTTGTTTTTGTTTTTTTCTCATCAAAGCACAATCTAATTTAAAATACATACTTATCAAAACTGGAAATCAGCCATTGGATGGCTTTGCAAAGCCATATTGTAAATAAGATTTCCTTTCCTGGTGTTTCAAGACATAAGTAGTTGGCATGCCCAACTGGTGCCAATATGCACTGCTCTTCAGGATCTCCTAGAAGAGGGAAATCTGCACGTACTTTTCAAATAGAGGGCAGAAGGTGTTCTGAGAATGCTCCGTGAAGAGGGACGAAGCATAGAAATCAGTCTTTCTCCCTTTCTTCCCCCTCAGATTTAGCTCTTAGCTATTGTTGTCTTTGTTCTATTGACTATAACGTGTAAAATAGTTTACATGTCTGTTCTGCTACAATGAAAGCCCCAGACACTGGAATGACAGATTTCAGAGTAGCAGCCGTGTATAGTCTGTATTCGCAAAAAGAAAAGGAGTACTTGTGGCACCTTAGAGACTAACAAATTTATTAGAGCATAAGCTTTCGTGAGCTACAGCTCACTTCATCGGATGCATTGAGCTGTAGCTCACGAAAGCTTATGCTCTAATAAATTTGTTAGTCTCTAAGGTGCCACAAGTACTCCTTTTCTTTTTGCAGACACTGGAATGACATTCTAGCTAGAACTAGAGAACACTCAGGGCTAGGTTGTAGCTTTAGGCACAGGCTTGAGTAAGGAGTGGTGTGTAAATTACACGCCATGAATAGCCCAGGATACAGCTCCTCTCCTGCTTCCTCTGTGCTACCTGAGAATAGTAATTACAAATGACAAATTATGACACCCCCTGCTTCCCAGAGCTATCTCAACTGTGCTGGGCAACAAATAGAAAAGTAGAGCCAAGATTCTGTCCATTTCCACCCACCCTACTCCAGAGAGAGAGGGAGGAAAAGAGTGTGCAGCACCTCCTTAGTCCTATATGCCTGGACCCAGTCTGGGCAGCCCACACAAGTTATAAAGGGGGTGGTTCTTATTCTCTGTGATCCCTGTACAGTTGAATAGCTCAAGTCACAATCTAGCCCCACCTGGAGAAATAAAAGGATGAATATTAGACAATGACATGCACATGATTAGATCAATTACACTCTTAAATGGGAGTCTGGGTTTAAATATCACTCAGGAAACATCTGAGGTGTGGCTGCAAAATCCATGCCAAGTAGAAATCACTTCCACATTAAACGTGGAAGGCCAGACCAGCTCAGGCTGAATGAATTTTGCAGGTAATACATTCTCTGGATAATTGCAGCACTGGCTTTTTTTTGCTGTTTTACTGATGCACTCAACTGATGGATGGAAGGAAATTACCTTCCTGTAGATAGAAAAGGAGTACTTGTGGCACCTTAGAGACTAACAAATTTATTAGAGCATAAGCTTTCGTGAGCTACAGCTCACCTTCCTGTAGATGCCATTCAGCCTGACCTCCCAGCTTAAGGTAAGGCATTAGGAAACAGCAAAATGACAGAAAGCAGGGGAAGGGCAATTCCCAGCCTGCAAATGTGTTGCTAGGTAATTCAGCTTCCTAATGTTATAAAGAGATCTTGTCTTGTGAAAATATGGATTCCCATTTTTACCAGCACTGGCTGTACAAGCATGGGCCTGATTCTTCTCCCATTGGGGGAGATTTGACACTGGCTTCTGTGAGTAGATTTGGGGCAATAATTCATCCACTGAATGAATGCTTGTGGTGCATACGTTTTTAGAGGGACTTGGCAGGTTTCAAGACACTAGCTCATGGTAGGCATTAATTCTGCATGTTTAATGTCACCATTAACAACATTTTATCAGATCACATCACATGTAATTTCTATACCTATTCAAGAATCAAATGGCTGCCCCCCTTTTTTGTATTATGGTTCTTTTATGAATCATAAAATACAGTATTATCCATAGCAGTGTTTAGAAACAACATTTTGGGTTAGGTCGCTACAGATCACTGCAGCAAGAGGGTGAGCAAGCAGACTACTGCTGAGTGATCCAGCCAAAGCCTAAAATGATGTCTCTGGGCCAAGTTCTAATAGCATTATTCATTGTGAATAGCACTTTCCTCCCAGGGAAGTAAGGTGCTACTCAGAATGAGTAACATTGTCAGGATCAGGCTCTTTGCAAGGCATTTCTGCTTGGTAGTAGCATCTTCACTGATCCGTGTGCGCACATTGGGATATAGAGTCCAACATTTCAAATCTTGTATCTTGTGCATATATGTGCATGCCCAGAGAATAATGAAATTCCCATTAAAATGCTGGTTATAGATATTACTTGATTTACAAAGCAAGATGTATGCTTTTTGTTTCTTTTATGGGAAAGCTGGGTGAACCATAGCTAATTAAATCTTGTTCCTCCAGGGAGCATTTTTTCCCCATGGAGCAATTTTATGTATGTTTTGACTGTTACAGCTCAATAGACTACAGGTATCAAACATATCAACTAGAAAACAGGGAGCTCACTATTATAATATTAGATGCCTTAAAACTCAAAATCAGAGGCTATAACAACAAATGGGCTATCCAAGGTACATTTTCCTACTTGATCCTTTCACGTAGTTCCAGTGCTGGGTGACAAAATGGAGGATATTTTCTAAGTTTTCCAGAGAATAAGATAATTCAACATCCCACTGTGTCTTGTGTGTTGCTCTTTTCTTTTTGATACTATTGGAAGTCCTTATTTATCAAGACAGATGCATCAGGGACAAAAATGTATAGTGTCATGGGGTAGAAATATGAGACTTCTTGGTCACCTATACAACCCCCGCCCCGTTGAATCAACACAGGATTCTACAGCAGCCCCATTGGTTTTCTCCCTAATCTTACCCTGAATACAGTACTTGCAATGATAAATGTCATAAGAACCTCCTGTGGCAGTTTACTCAGCTTTTTAGTTGGTCTATACCACACTTCTTTTTAAAAAAAAGTGCTTAATTTTAGGTCATTATATTTTCTTCTGCTTGCCTGGACTCCTGATAACTCCTTTGCCTCCAAACTTCCTACTTGTTTGTTCCTTGTAGGTACTTTTAGACTCTTACCTTATTGTAGGTGTTTGGGGTTTTTCCCCCCCTCCCCCCTGGGCTGGAGAAATTCATTTCTATTAACTTCTTCCTACAGGGTTTTTGGAACCTGGGATTATTTTTGTCTTTGGATAGTGTCCACTTTAATTTGATCATTTTTGGACTCCAGAGCTGCTTGCTATGCTCCAGATGCTATATAGAGTAGAATAATTGCTACCTGGTCCTATATGATACCTCTCTTTCTATAACATGTCTCCGTGTAACGTTAGCATTTCTGGCATCCATGTCACACTGCATGCTTGTGTTCATTTGTTCCTCTGTAAAGCACCTGTTCACATCTACTTAAGAACGGTGCTTTCTCACATGTGTACAGATTGCAGAGCCATACACCGGTTGCTATTTTTAGCCTGGTAAGAGTATTGCAGCCAGATATAGTTCTTTGTCTCTCCTATCAACTCATAAATCAGTAATGTGTAATGGTACATTTTTCTAGTGCTGGAGCCCTACAGAAATGAACCCATCACACATACAATCTTTCTCCCTCTCCAGTCTCTTCACCTACACCTACCGCACATGTGTCCTTCTGTCCTTCAGGGCAGAGCTGAGTCTGTCCATTCTGTCTCTGCCCATTTGGAACTTGATGCATTATAATGATCTGTCCTTCCACACAGAAGCACAGCTCCTGGGCAGGGGGATGGGAGAAGGCCACTGTGCTGTTACTGAAAGTGGGTGTTGCAAGCAAATTCCTGCTTGAGCTGCGAGGAGCCACCTAGCTTTCCCATCACCTGCAGGTTCTAGAGCCTGGCCTGGCCCACCCCTCACCTAACCCTGACTCTGCTTCACTGCTGGCCTGGTGCCCCATGCACCAGTGAAAGGGACCTTCTCATAGGGAATACTAACCCCAGCCTCCATTTTGAATCCTTCTGCAGGTAGCAGGCCATAGGTCCTGTCCTGTGCCAGGGCTTTTGTGGTGGGGGGGAAGGAGGGAACAATACCACCCAAGCTGGTTACCTCAGGGAGCAGAAGGCAAATCCCCCACCCCCTTTCAGCTTCGATTCTTCCTGCCTCCACCCCAGCCTGGTTCGGGACTGCTTTAGCCGCATGACACCCTTGTGCCTAAACAGATGGCTGACAAACCCTCTATGACTGGCATGTGACTGTGAAAGTGTGTGCGAGCCCTTCTGCACCCCACGGGAAGAAGCACCTCAGCCCTGCTGCACTTGCACCAGTGCTGTCCTGAGGACAAGACGCTGCTGAGATTATATCCAGGAGTGGCTTTCACAGTCCATGCTGAAGCAGTTAGGTACTGTTGATTCTTACTAGCTCGGAGCCTTACAAGGAGCTAGATTACTCTGACAAAAGATGGAAAGAGAGATTTCTGGGCAGAAACCAGGAGAGGAGACCTAAGGGCTACCCCATCTGTGCTTTCTCTAGTGTTAACAGATTTGTTCAGCTGCATGAAGAGAGTGTGGCCCGGGGCTTCACTTGTTGAACACAAACCCTGTAAGTAAAATGGAAATCCCAGGAAAGGTTTTGTTTAGCTCATCACAAGCCTCTTGCAAATTTTATATCCAGCTCCTAAGACCTCCGACCCTACCTCTTGAAATGTTCAGTTCACCACTTTTGTCCAGTGATACTCTGGCTTGTGTTATCTGAACCTACAAATGCAATGTATGCCTGAATAAAATGCTGGAGTATTTAAGGTGACACCTGCTGATACCAGTTAGTCAAAGAAGTTTCCTTACTCAGTGCAAGTCATTAGTTAAATACTGGAGCATATCTTCTGCTTAAAACAAAAGCAAACAAACACACACCACTTTTTTTCCAGTTGAAAGAAATTTGGATCTAAATTTTCCTGCATCAGTACTAAATAATTCACACAAATCCCTGAAGGAATGATGATGTGTTCTACCCTCTGTATAACTGAGAAACAAAAATGTTTTGAAGAAACACAAGTACAACATAATTTCATCTGTGGTTAAACGCTTCAGCACAGACACAACCCTGAACTGGTGGCAAGAGCATGGGGCTGCAGTTACTGCTGTGAGAATTGTACTGGAAGGAAATGGAGAATTCATTTAACTCTCCAACTCACCACTGCAAGTTAATTTGGACACACTATATTCCCCAGCACAGCTATAAATGTTTAAATAAGCACAGCCAGGGGTCTAGCTGAAGAGAGACAGTATGGTGCAACATAATCCAGCTGTGCTCTGAAATATACTGGTGTGTACTTTAAACAAGCTGCCTTTTAAATCTTGTGCCTACAATTTATTTATCTCTGGAACAGGAAAATGGGCAATTGCACCTCACTTCCTGAAATGTGGTGTGACATTGCCATTTTGTGCCCGTTATAATTGGAGCACACTTGCTGTATGAAATGTTAAAATGTATCTGGCTAAGAAGAAAGCTCCAGAATCTCTTATGTACCGTCAAGGCATGCTTCATAAATGGATCCAATTCTTTTCATACTGTAGCAAAAGTAACTGTGTAGTGTAAACTCTTGTAATTATGGCCCTGATTCAGTAAAGTGTAACACCAACGAACCCCAGTCGTCGGCATGCAGGGTCGAACCTGGGACCTCTGAAGCGAAATGCATGAGCCTTGACTGCATAAGCTAAAAGCCATATGACTCTTAGCTAAGGCTGTAGAGCAGACTCCTTAATCTCTCTCTAAGTGGTCTCAATGCCATTATATGGGACAGAACACCACACCCAGGAGGTGTAGGGGGTTACAAAAGCACTTAAAAACATGCTTAACTTTTAACATTTAAGTCCATGGGACTACTAACATGCTTAAAGGTAAGCACATGCTTAAGTGCTTTGCTGATCTGGCGCCTATAAGATGATCCTGAGACTTTTTAATTCTTGTATTTCAGTCTAGAAATACAAAGGTTAGTAACTGGGTAATGGAATTTCCTTCTGATGTCCAACGTGGTGACATTGAAATAGTACAGCAGGAAAAGGTGCATTCACTTGAAAGAAGTCTATAAAGGAATTCAGTGATCTAAACAGAGCTCACTTAGGGCTTAATCTTGCACGCTTTGTAAGTCCTACTCAGTAATTCCAAGGCAGGTCCACAATGCATGCAGCCGTGGAACATTCATTCCATGTTTCGTAGCAGAAGAAAGTGCTCCTGCTTGGACTGTCACTGTCCCTTTATCCTTTACATCTGTTGTTTCCAAAGCGGGGACATTTAATAATTTCTGACATGAAAGGAAAAGTGACCTGTTCTCAGAATTGATGTTTCTCATCTGGCAGTTGGCTGATATAAATCCCACCAGAACAATATGGAGTATATTGATTAGAGTCTCTCTGATGTCAGTGCATATCGCCTAACTACCATGTATATTAAATAATTTCTGACATGAAGGGAAAAGTGCACATGAAGCTTGACAACAAAGCAAGTCTGCAACACATACTCACACAAACAGTTACATTGAACGCAGTGGGTGTATTTACAATTACATGTAGAAAATTACTCACGTGAGTGTGTGCAGGGGTCTGGCCTTGAGTGGTAATAAGAGGTATAAAAGCAAAGCATGGTGTTTCTGAAGGACATTAAGCTTTGAGGCAGAGGGTGAAATCTTGGCTCCAATGAAGACAACGGGAGTTTTTCTCTTGACTTCAGTGAGCCAGGATTTCACCTTCAGTGCGTAAATAACTGTCTGAATTCAAGAGTGGAACAATCACAATGTCTGAAGTTATTTGGGACACCTTTTAGCATGTGAAGCTGAGCTTTAAACCCTCATCCTTCCCCAACCTGAAAAAAAAAGAAAAGGGCCAACATGTGTATTCATGGGAAAGGTACTGTTGTACCATGTATATCTATTGAGTTTGGTGGATTTGAGTGATCAACATTCACTCTCTTTCTTGAATGATCAACTCTTCTTTGGGGAAAAATAATAATGACAAAATCCCGGACTTTTTAGATATTTAAAAATTCCTCCCAGATGGCAATTTAAAAACCAAAAGCCGGACATGTCTGTGAAAATATGGACGTATGGTAACCCTAGGTTAACTAGCATCCATACAGACTATTTTTTTAAACCCATGCAAAACAACATTCAGGATGCTGGTTGCTTTTCACTTTTTTGAGAATCAAATCCTAATCTCTTTGGCTTGGCTCACTACCAGTGGAAGAACCTCACGATATTTAGCAGTTCAGAAGCGTGTCTCTTTGGAATGGGAAGTATGGGAGGGAATTGTCAAAGAAGCTCAATATACGTATGTGCCTTAGTCCCACGGAATTTTATTGGCAGCTGGATGCCTTAGGCACCATTGAAAATCCCAGCTGACAACTTTGCAAGGGCAGGAAGTCTAGTGAGATTTCCAGGTCTTCCATTTCTGGTCCCAGCTGAAACGGAGGTACATAGACAGGAGAGGGTAAAACATTACTAGCCAGATTTTTTTTTATTATCCAAGGAGTGGCTAAACTGTATAAAATCCAAGATTCAGTTTCAGTTTGGGTTTTATACAGTGATTGAAATTGGTTCTTGTTTTTGTCTGAACTTACTTTGACTACCCAGACCATCCAGTTATACCATTATTGTTCTCCTAGAGTTGCCTTTAGCCACTGGGCTGTGTTGCATTTACTGTGGAATTGTCCCGCTCTGAGGGATAGCTGGGAGGCAAACAAAGGTGTGTTTTGAACTTGCGTTAGCTAATCTGAGTTAAAATAGCAGTGAAGGCTTGGCAACTTGGCTTTTAACTCAGGTTAGCAGCTCAAGTTCAACTCCAGAAGCTGCCCTATAGGCTAGAACTCGCACTGCTATTGTCTTCACTTCCATTTTAACCCGAGATAGCTAACCTGAGTTAAGAACAAACCTCTCTTTGCAGTGTGTAGACATACCCTCAAGCGTACAGGGGAAAGTTGCCCCTGCTACATATACCACTTCAGGAGAGGCAGCATGCTCAGCCTTTTGTGTCCAGTTCAGCCACTCTTTACCATCCTCACCCTTCTGGGGTGTCTTGTATCCCATGGGGCTCTAGAAGACATCAGCCTCTGTGCTTGGGGCTCCTCAGTACTCTTCCTTGCACACTTGCATACCCATGTAGTGGTCAGGCACAATCTGCCTTATAGTGGGAAGATGTGGTATGATTTTCTCTGCTGATTTACCACTTTCAGTTCAGTCCATATGTACTAACAGATGGATGGACACAAAGCTCCTGGGGTTTAATAATGGGGTTGCCTCTGTGTGACTGAGAACAGAATTTGGATCCTTATCTTCCTGTAGAAACGTACATCTGTGCAAAGGATGTGGGTGAATAGTCCCCAAAGTACATTTCTCTAAACGCTTACGTAAGTCAATATAGTGAATGGGGGAAGGGAAGCAAACAAAAACAAGGCTTCTTTGTAACCTAATAATTCTTGCCTTGACAAATTAATGGCTCAATTATTATGTGACATTTTCATTGCATCTCCTGCAAATAAATTTATACCTCCTTCCTGATAACCTGTTGTGCTTCATAAATGACTTTGTTCCGATTTCTTAGAAGCTTAGCACTTTGCACAGAAATACATTAAGGAAATTATCTGCTTACTTTGCTTCTGTATAGATCTTCTAGTTGGCATTTTATTACATGCAACAAATTCCTTCACTTCAAGGATTTCCTTTTGCTGGGAAATTATTTAGCCCACCCTATTAGATCTTACTATGACAGCTACCTGGTTCAAACCCTTATCCCCCAATGGTCATGTCTGTTACAAACCAGGCATGACTAACGGTATATTCCAGGATGAGCCTAGCTGTAGTTTTATCCACCTCTTTCTGTATTTATTGGCAGGAACAGTTCATCAAGAATAGGAGCTTCTAAAATTTACTTGCTTCCTTGTCAGCAACAAAATATATTTCCCTCCGAGCTGTACTGTGGTTTGCAAGGCTCAAAGCTAAATACTATGGTGATCAGCACACAATAAATGCCTAAGATGAATAGATATGATCAGCCACTGGTCCTCATTGGGGATTGAACTCAGAGTTTTCAGGGTTAAAACCATGTCCTTGATCCTTTACCACTTTTGCTAAAGAATTAACTCATTAGCTGCCATCTATAGTATATTCTTATCCTCTTAGCACTGAAGGTTCTGGGTTTATTCCCCACTTGCAATCGTTGTTTGGTTGTGTGAGGTTGTTACAAACGGTTGGCCATAAAGGGATTTGAACTGCTTTGGACCTCAAACTCTCAGGAGGTGCTTATCCAGATTGGGGAAGTGCATAACCCATGCTAGGAAAAGAGGCTTGGAGTCCTAATGCAGGGGAGGGAAAACTATGGCCCGTGGGCCAGATCCGGCCCATCAGGGCTTTCAATCAAGCCCGCGGGATTGCCACTCCTGTGGCGCAGTGGGGCTAAGGCAGGCGCCCTGGCCCTGTGCCACTCCCAGAAGCAGCTGGCACCACGTCCTTGCTGCCCCTTGGGGGTGGGGGGGCAGAGGGCTCTGTGAATGGCCCTCACATGCAGGCACTGCCCCCCCAGCTCCTATTGGCTGGGAACAGGGAACCACGGCCAATGGGAGCTTTGGGGGTGTTATCCACAGGCAAGGGCAGTATGCGGCTGAGCAGCCTGCTCCACCCCATGCCCAAGAGCCGCTGCCAGACATGCTGGGCACTTCTGGGAGCAGCGCAGGGCCAGGGCAGGCAGGGACCCTGCCTTAGCCCCGCTGCATGCTGCTGCCACCTCAGAGTTGCTCGAGGTAAGCAGCACTGGCCCAGAGCCCGCACCGTAGCTCCCTCCCCTGAGCCCCTTAACCCCCTGCCTTGAGCCCCCTGCAGCACCCCTCCTGTACCCCAACCCTCTGCGCTGAGCCCCCTCCTGCACACCACACCTCAACCTCCTGCCCCAGCCATATGTTCATGGCCTTGCATACAATTTCCCCACCCAGATTTGGCCCAAGGTCCACAAAGTTTGCCCACCCCTGCTCTAGGGGCTGTTTCACATAAGATGACAGGACACAACTGCTGCTGCTAGCTGACAGAGTTACTCCTCCAGGTCAAGCAGTATTAACTTGCATTTTTAACATGATAGATTCCAGACTCAGTTCCCTGGAAACCCTGGATGACAGTTTTCATATCACTACATTTGGGTGATAAAAATAAATATAAATATGATGACCACAAAAACCCTGGAATTGAATCCTAAAAACTGGAATGTGGGTGGTATTCTGATCTCACGCTGACTTCAGACCAGTATAATTCCTCTGAGTATAGTGAAGTTACTCCTGATTTACACTCTTGTGAAATCAAAAGTCAGACCCTTTGTCTTTATTTATTCAATGCACCACATAGCCATTGTGAAAATTAGACTACATACATAAGCAACATTTTTAATATGTGCTCTAACTTCCATTAACTTTAGTGAACAGCCCCTGGAGAAAAGAACCCTTAACTGATTGTTTATATCATGTCTGAAGTCAAACTTCAGAATCAGAAAAGTTACATCTTCTGAAGCACGTCCACATTGTCTAACCAAAACACATACCAGCATCCTTTAGGGATGAGGTTGTCCAACTGGTTGTATGTCTAACACCTAACTGGTTGGTTTATGGAGTGCTTCCTGGTCATATGGGACCTGGTGTTCAGTGTCATAACCGGGCCCAAATCTTCAAAAACAGTCAGTACATCATGTTCTGAGCTCTTTTGAAAATCTAACTCTTATTTAAGTGTCTAAGGGGATCTTTGTAGTGCAATCACAGACTGTGACTGCAGCTTGAGTAGACATTTAGGTACCCCTACACAGGGATAAAAGACCCATGGCAAGGCTGCAGGTGGCCTGGGTCAACTGACTTGGGCTCACAGGGCTTGTGCTGCAGGGCTAAAAATCGCTGAATAGACATTGAGGTTTGTGCTGGAGCCTAAGCCTGAGCATCTACACAGTGATTTTTCAGTCCTGGAATCCGAGCCATGGTTAGTTTTTATTCCTATTAGCTCAGGTACCACAACAGTGAAGCAGCAGCAGTGCATGCTTCAGCACTGGCTGTACAAGCCTGCCCGGAGCCCTGGGTAATTACTCGTGGAGCTGGCTTGCATCCTGCCATGGCTTGGCTGCTCCAGTGCCTGAGCTAAGTAGATTAAAGCTAGCATGGGTATGCCTGCTCAAGCTGTAATCACACCCTGTGATTGCACTATAGACATTCCATAAGTGGGAGCTCAGCTCAAAATCTGGCCCCAATTTTGGATGCAGAGTACTTGAAAGGCTGGCCCTCAGCTTTTCTGAATATCTGTTCCATGGTGCTGCATCCCTTTTTGTTTCCTGATGCACCTCTACTAGTCACCACTGCCGTGGTATCGCTCATAGAGAGAGGAAGTCTCAGCTAATCTGGTCCCCAAGGTTAAAACCAGCATCTTGGTGCTAAGAGGCACTATTGCAGGAAAACTTATTGAGGGAGATTAGCAGGTTTTGAACTAGAGTGAGCACGACTGCACAGAACTAGAAGATGTCACAAGTTATGAGGGTCTGTCCTTCCAGGGCAAAGTTGCTCATCATGCCTGGATCACTGCCTGTTTTGAAACTAGAGCATGAGACAGTTTATGAACTTAAAACACATTTTCCAACCTTAGGAGGGGTTTTTTTGACTGTGTGTTCTCAGCAAAGAAATATTATAAATAGGCTCTTTTTGGCAGGGGGAAGGAGTGGTATTTTTGTCCCATTTCCCAGAGGATAAAAATTAACAACATGCTTGAATGTGCATGTTTTCCCACTTTGTGCTACAGGGGCTCCTTTCTATAAGGACTGCCGAAAACTCAGCCTTAGCTGATAGTGTTAATATCATTACTTCGCAGTCACTGCTGAATGTCTTTGCCAGAAAGTCTTTAATAAAAGACAATGCTTCTTTCCCCTTAGAATGGCTGGGGTTGGAAAGGAGGTCTCATGAGTCATCTAACTCATCTCCCTGCACCGTGGCAGGACTGATCAGTCCAATTCCCCTGCATAAATTCGTGTTAACTCCCTGTCTGAAAGGCTGAGTTCTGACTGTATCCATGCTGATGGTTTATGCTTTTATTTCTCTAATCTGATTCAACTTTGGTTTCGTGCTGGACTGAGGTGCAAGGGACAGGTTCCTGGCACTGTGGTGAAGAGAAGGAAGGCCCCCCCGCCCTTGCTGCTTTTTCCCACCCCAGCAACACCCTCGTCCCTCTCCACTGTAAATGGTCAATTTTTACTGCTGTGCCCCCATCCTCTTTAGGAAGGGACTTTACTCAGCTCCCTTTCCACTCCAGTGGTGGATGGTTTCTCCAGCAGCTGCCTTCTCCGCCAGAGACCAGTGCTGGAGTCATGTACTTCAGGAGTCACTGCTGTGCCAGTGTGCTCTGCAGGGAAGACTCTTCTTCCCCTGCCCAGCAAAGGACAGAATCTCTATTGATAGCTTGGGGAGGTGCTAAGTCTATAGACTGACTCTTGTGCTAGCTGAAACAGCATGACCTCAAGATTCTGCTAGCCAGCCCCATGCGCCCCAGCACATATGGGGTTGGCAGTATGGCCTCGCTGAGAGTGCATGCTACTCTTTTTAGCAAAAGAGAAACAAGATGCACTTGGCACCATGTCCTCCAAGTCTGTCTCAAGCCATCTTGCCCTGTGACGTATGATACTTTCCCCATGCACAGAGACAGCAACATCTGTTAATGGCAGGATTTTGCTCTTAGTTTTAAATTCATGAATGTGTATGGCACAAAACTAATAAAGGACTTAAGATTTAGATGCCATCTAAGGTCCCTTCCAGATTTCTAAGCAGGACTTTGGGGGAAATGAAGTGAATAGCCTTGAAAAATCAATCCCAGGTTTTATCCTAATCCCAGTGCATGCTGGGACAGAGATAGTTTGGAAATGAGCTGCAATCCTTTGATTCAGTGAGAAGCCTATTGATGAGCAATCTCCCAGGATTTGGGTAAATGAGCATCCATTCTGAAGGTAATGTCAAATATTCTAACTAGCATTTTCTTATTTTAAAGGTAAGTAATAATTTGACAAAAGATGTCCTTCATTTTGAATGACTTTGTCTTGATGGAACAAGTTAAGGAAATATATTTTCTCTTCCCCATCCTGTGCCAGTTCAATGATGTAGTTAGTTAGTCCTGGCTACAGCCATTGAAATATTAGGATATAGGAAAGTAGTGGTATATACGCTGAGGGAAACAAACAGAATGATAAACTGTGGCACTTTTTTTATATGCACCAATCAGCTAGGCATCTGCAGCAAGTCCTCCTAAGTGGACAGCATATGAGAAGAAAGTTCAAGGGAGAATTTTTTATTGACTTAATCAGCACAGAAGCCATTATGCTGATGACTCAGTATAATACGGCCACATCACATCCTGCAGAAATGGAAAGATTTGTATAAAGCTATGGGTTTCTGTTTAGAAGCTCCGGGCAAGTTTTTTTTTCCCCCTTTCTTTCGGCTAGGCATCTATTCTGGAAATAGTGCAGCCACCTATTGTAAATCAGTCATTCTGGTATAAGAATGAGTTATGTATACTTATCTGTCATGTCCATCATTTAGACTATAAGTTTAACTCACTGCTCAGTATATTACTTGTTGCTCTCTCTGCTTGGATCCAGAGGGATATGAGACTGCTACAAGCTCGGGGAGTTGGTTCTTTAACTCAAACTATAGAACCTGGGTTCTGACCAAGTAGACAGTAATTACATGTAAGCCAGTGGCTAGGGCTCTACAGAGAAGGTGTGCTCTGTGCCATCTCTTAGTGGTCCAGAGGAAGAAACAGAATAATTCATAGATTCCAAGGCCAGAAGGAATTGTGATCATCTAGCCTGACCTCCTGTATAACACAGGCCATAAACCCCAAAATAATTCCTAAAGCAGATCTTTCTGAAAAACACCCAGTCTTGATTTACAAATTGCCAGTGATGGAGAATCCACTAAAAACCTTAGTATGTCATTCCAGTGGTTAATGAGCACATTAAGCTTTTCACTATTAACCTGAAAGTGCCAGGTTGAACAAGGTTGTTCAATGCTTTCTTGTCTCAAGGCTGGGGCTCAAATCTGGTAGACTTGAACTGGCTGAACATTGTGGGGGGAGGGGAGAAGAGAAACAGCCCCTTAAGTAAATATTACAAATTTGCTTCAGTTGTATTCATGTCCTTTTCTACTGAGTTATTACAAATGTTTGTATGAATGACCTCTTTCTCTCTTGTTTGCAAGAATGTTCATGGGAAACAAATGAGAAATGTTCATGCAGCTGTTATCTTGATTCTCCTCCTTCTGTTTATAGAATACTCCTGTGTGAATTCTGCTCCAAAAAATTAAAAATTCTGCTCACAATATTTTAAAATTCTGCATATTTTATGTCAAAATAACACAATATAATCACACCAGTTTCAATTATTGTTGGTCATTTATTTCAAAATACCTATCAGCAAGTATGTCTGTAACAATACAGACAATAAAAAAGGTTCAGGAAATGTTTTGACAAATAGATTCTTTACTAGGCATATTAATACAGAACTTGGAGTAATAATTCATTTAAACTACAATACAGAACCGTGTTTCCTGCACCCCTCAGGAGCAGTGTAAAGGCTTGGAGGAGTCAGGATAATGGAGAAGCTGAGGGAGAGGGAAGTAAATTGCTGGGAAGGAGCCTGGGTGTGAACTTGGAGGGTTGTTGGTTATGGGTGGGAAAAGTATGGAACAGGTTTTTTGGGGGGGGCAGGGAAGGATTGTTGGGGAGCTTCCCCCAGGGAGACCCTGGCTGACCCCTAACCTCTCCCATTCAGTTGGACACATCTCTCCCAGTCCCCATGTGTCCTTGCAACCCCTGTCCACATATGTCCCTCCACCCCCACTCAGACACCCACTCCCCCATCCCGATGTGGCCCTGCACCCCCATCCCTGTACTCCCTCCCCTGTCCCCATGTGTCTCCATGCCACCACCCAGCCACCCTCTGTCCCTATGTAGCTCTGCATCCCCTCCCCAATCACCGTGTGGTCCTGCACTTCCCTCCCCCGTGGCCCTGTGCCTCCACTCCCATTCAGCCCCGACCCCAGTCTATCCTCCCCCACTAGCTCTTATGAGCCCCTGTCTGACCCCCACAGCACCCCACGCTGTCTGTCTCCCCAAAGCCCTTATCTCCTGACCTGGCCTGCTGTGAAGAAGGCAGCTCTTTCTCTTCTCTCGCTGGTGGGGAGCTGCTGCTTTGTTCTATCACCAAAGTGCCCTCTGGTGGGCAAAAGGCAGAACTGCAGAAGTTATTTTCTGCTGGGAGCTGCTGCTATTCTTGCACCACATCGCCCTCTGGTGGGCAAAAGTCAGAACTGCAACAACATTTCAGCAGAAGGTTTTTTCTGCGCAAAAAATTAAAAATATGTGCAGCTCATTAATTATGTGCACAGGCAGTAGCGCAGAATTCCCCCAGGAGTAATAGAAGCTTCAGTCAGGGGACAAAAACAGTATCATCTGACTTAGCTAAGCATTAACACACCATGAACAATAAAGAGTTGAAGCAAATAGTTTGGGAGCTATTCAACAACTGAGACATATCCATATAAAGCATTATCAATCAGTTGAAAGTAAGCATTTCTAAACAATTAGTCTCCTAATTTGTGAACAAAAGAAAATAATGGCTGTGGTCCTTCTACATTGCTGTTAGTTTGCCTGGCTGCGGTCATAACTGAACCACTGCATACAATATTCATTAGCAAATCACTTATAACTCTTGATTTTCTTCACATGGATTCACTATTTATAAATATTCACCAGTTAGTTTGGACAAATGGTTTTTCATGAACCATTCACTTTGACTTTTTTATGAAGTTGGCTAATTATGGCAGATAGTATTGTTTCTGGTCCTTGATTGAGTGATTTTTAAAATAGGAAATAACACACTTTTGAATATAAATTTAGGGATGAATAAATATTCATACTAAAATCTCTGAAGCTTTCAGGGTTTGTGAACATTTGCATGAATACAGCTACCATTCCTCCACCAATCAGAGTAACCATGTTTATGTTAATATCCAACCAGCTCTGCTGGTGGTTGAACTGAATTTTGCCTTGGTGCAGTCTCAGTCCTAAGTAAACATTTATAACGTCACATAGATTGATACAGTTTGACTTGGAAAGCATTGCTCAGAGAAGATCAGCATCAGAATTTTAAAGATGGCATAAAACTGATTTGGCAGAAATTGCTATAACCTATGGAAACCAGTATCTATTGTTATTGCCTGTGCTGTCTTGTTTGCCACTGGGATAGATTTTTTTGTTTGCTTGCCACTAGAAACCAGCAGTTTATCTAGCATGTGAAGTTTTCAGCACATGACTTGGATTTTACTATTCTACAATAAAAGAGCACGCAACCAATGCTCTGAGTATTTTGGACAGTATTTTAAAAGTACACTGATAAATAAGCAGATCCACCACTTAGCCCAAGTCAAATCAAAGAACCCAGTTACAACATATACTTATATAACAAATTAATCAGCCTCCCCACACAGTCCCCAGAGTCCCACATCACTGCTACCCAGCCCTACCCAACACCCGTCATGGGTACTGATGGAAAGGCTGGCCTTGCCATGTTACCCTGAAATTTTACAAATTCACACTCTTAGAGACCGTGGGGGGAAAATAGCAGCTGATCGATGCAGGGGAACAATTCACATATTTATTAACTGGTCTAAAAAGTTGTGTCATGCAGCTGTTTGCACTCTTAAACTGGTGCAATGCTTTGCTCCAAAAGTGGCTGCATTTCAATGCTAGGTGAAGTCACTGCCATCTCTAGAAGGCCTTTTCTTGCATCTCTGAAATCAACTGAGTTTTGGCTTTGACTTCATTGGAGCAGGATTGGGACCACAGTTTGCAAAGTGCTTTGAGGTCCCATAGTGTAAAAGGCACTGTATAAATATAGGATAATTATAATGCTAATTGGAGCTTAGCCCCCTGAAATTTGACACAATTCCTTTGCTAAACCCTTGTTGCCTGCCTCCTTTTGCATCAATAATGTGAAAACCTGCCACACATCTGTGGCCCATTCAAAGGATAGAGAGCAGGTAGGGCAAGTTAGCCTAATTTGTGATCTGCTGCTATCAGTGGTTACCACCCTATCATCAGTGACAACTGTGTAATTAAGCTATTCCCAGTTCTGTGCTAGTTAATACTCTGATAGTATATTTTGACATTATCAAAATGAAGCATTGTGACATTATCAAAACACATTTTTTCAGACTATCTGTTCTATGGAAAATTTCAACATTTTTACTTTTCATGCTGATTTGGAACAAACACAGATTTCAAAATGTTGGAATTTTCCATGGAATGGAAATTCTATTTTCTGAAAAAAGAAAAGGAGTACCCGTGGCACCTTAGAGACTAACAAATTTATTAGAGCATAAGCTTTCGTGAGCTACAGTTCACTTCATCGGATGCATCCGATGAAGTGAGCTGTAGCTCACGAAAGCTTATGCTCTAATAAATTTGTTAGTCTCTAAGGTGCCACGGGTACTCCTTTTCTTTTTGCGAATACAGACTAACACGGCTGCTACTCTGAAATCTATTTTCTGACTAGTTCTAGTTTTTAATCACTCTAATCAGAGATGGTTTGTCCCACAATAGTATGTTAATATCTAAAGACTTTGAACAATCTGTTTGCTTAGCTTTCTGGGCTTTCTCCTAAAAAGACGTTTCCTTGTACTAGTTGCTTTGAATGCTTCAGAATTCCAATAAATACTGGAGATAATCTCAGAAACCTAATTCTTCAGCCTCTGCAAATACATTTGTAAAATCTGCATTTGAATGGGAATAGATTTTGTTTCATACATAATAATTATTAAATTTTTACTCCTATTTCTGTTTTGTGGAAACAGCTTTTTAAAAATGGGAATTTAAAATAAATTGGGAGAGGTGGTGGAGAAAAGACATTGTTATTTGCATCTAGAGATGAAACTACATACATTTATGGAGAAATAAGGGTTTCACATTACCACATATCAAACTGAGCATTTACACGGTTTTCTTTTTTGGCCACGTCCCTCTGCTAAACCTGACATGGAGCCAAGGTAAAGCAGAGATTTTCCCATTACAGAATACCAAATCTATGATAAGCCATGCCATGAAAATCCAGTTTAGGAGAAACAGAAAATAAAAAACAAAACTGCTGCAAGATCAGTCATGAGTTTTGCATTACTTATAAAATCTGTTTTTTCAGGGATCTTATAAATAAAGAAATCATAGGATCAGTAATGTAACATGATGAGGACAACCAACTCTTGCATTAGGAGAACTTAAGCAACAGTAAAGGCATTTTCAGCTTATTGCACAGTACACGTGCTCACTTTTGAAGCACTTGAAAAAGTTGTAAGCAGTTGCTACAGTAAAAGTGGTTTGTGAATATTGTACTTAAACTGTGGTGGTCTTAAGATGTGTGTATCAGCTTGCACTCTGATAAAATGAATATCAGCTATGATCTTTGTTATGTTCTGTGAATGGTTGTTCTCTTTTTTCCTAAGACAAGCATCATCATTAAGAATGAAAACTAATGCACGCTGCTGCTTTGCTCATCATCATACTCTGATATTAAATACTATTAATAATAAATGCCAGCAAAACAGAGTGAGCTTCATTCTGGCAGCACTGGGTGAGATTTCAGTGCTTTTCTCAACGATTAGTTCATAAAATCGATTTCAGTATTGCAGCTTCTGAATTATTTGCCACGAGGAAAAAGATGACTGACAAAATGTGTGTGTTAGAGTCTGGAGGACTCTAACACACACATTTCTAAGTTCAACTTAGAACTTCAAACCCCCCAGACAAGCCTGGCAACTAGTTATGCAAACGCTGATTTATATCCACTGCCTTTAAAGCCCAGTGGAGGTTAATTCAAGTTGTGTTTCTAATTCTGTGTATTTGCCAAAAGCAAAATGGGAAACAAATAAGTTCTCTCCTAACTTCATTGCCCCACTTGTATGTGCTGCCCTCTAAGCTGTCTGGCTGCTTTCCAAACCTGAATCACATCCCCGGGCTCGCAGTAACCCCGATATCCCCTTTGACCCATCCTCCTTTGCCCTTGATCTCCCTTCTCCTCACATCTGGAGTTTTCTGTACCTAGACTTTTTACAAAGTACTTCCTTACCTGCATAGTGGTCAAATACGGTGGGCACATACTCCTCCGGGAAGGCGTCATTGGCATAACTCATCAGCAGACAGGTTTTCCCAACTGCACCATCCCCAACCACCACACACTTCAACATCTTCTTCACGTTATTGCTGCTGCAGTCGGTGCTGTTGTCATCTTCCTCCTTACAGTTCATTCTTGCTGGTGCTGCTGCTGGTCCCAGGACTTCCAAGTGCACATGAAGGAAAAATGAAGTGCGATTGTATTGACTCTTCCTGAGTTTGGGAGGCTCTCAACCTCAGGAAATCATGCTAATGTTTCCAGGCTGTTCCAGCCACCTCTAACAATGACCATATCAGTAAAGAGAAGCATTGAGGTAAATAAATTATACATCGATTTTAAAAAAAGGATTGCCCTTTCTTATGAGCTTGAGTCAGGAAATACTCATCCTGTCACAGAGACCTTGATATTTATTGCAACTTTAAAAATATCAGCAGTCTGAGGTGTTGATTCTCTTCTCCCCTTCTCCAGCTTGGCCAGAGGAATCAAGGATTCCTGCTAAATCCACTCCATTTTCCATTTCATTTCTAACATGGAGGAAAGCTGGAGGTTTTTAATGGAGTTTTTCCTTTCTTTCTTCAGCTTGCTGTGTGTCAGGAAATCATGGGTTTCCTGCTGAATTCCATATTAGGATCAGTGGGCTTGTGAAGGGCTGCAAACAATAGGAGCTCTGTGTGTGTTTGTACTTTAGAGGAACTATGCCAGGACATAGAGTAAGAAAAACACTAGAGGTCTCACTGCAGGCTAAAGTTGTTAAGCTTCCTGTTTCAACTAAAGCACTCAATGCTGGGCTGGCTGAGATGAGGCTGGTGCTGACTGATAGATACGTTGATGATTTTCAATGGGGAATGCTGTGCAAAATGGGGATTCAGGCTTAAACGAATAAGAAGGGAATGGCAGGAGGTATATAAGGGAACCAGCCTGTAAAATATGCAATAGATTCTATCTTAAGGTTTTCTGCTGCTACCCGTTGCTGTATCGGAGCACCTTGGGATTATGCTTTTTCTTTTGGGGGTGTTGGTACATGCGAGTAGAATTGAACACAAATGCTCTCCTATGTAAATACCTCTTTAACAATTTGGGTAAAGCAATAAATCAGTTCTTCAAGCCAGGAACTAAGAAAATATCCTCCCCGTCCCCCCAAAAACAAACAAATGAGATATTTTCTGGTACAGGTGTGTGTGGAGGGAGGTGGGGTGAAAGAGAGCAGATGAAGACTTAGGAATTACAGCTGTTAAAAGGGAAGGCTACAGAGCAAAGCTACAGAACAGTCTGTGTAAAACCTGAGTTAAATGGCATAGCTTTTACTCCCTAAAAACTAGAGCAATATGTGGTCCAGCACAGTTTTGCTATAGTGTTACATATCGTTCTGATCCTCCTTTTAATTTTATTATATAACTGTCCCAAAGATCCCACTGTGGGTAAACACTTAGGGCCAAACCTTGCTCTCTGTACTCCTGGAAAACAGTGCAATCTCCAGCAGAAGTGAGTCACTAATTTAAAAACAATCCCTTCCTCATGTCAGCCGTTCTCTTCCCTGGGCATCCCAGTGCATGCTGCCTACTCTATGTCTGCCTTACTTAGATTGTAAGGCCTCAGAGCGGGGAAACGGATATGGAGCTAATCCATGGTGAGGTAACAACAGGCAAGGCTTTACTGAGGTGTGACACGTGCCCTGCCTAGCTCATGGCTTCCCAGAAACAACAGTCTGCAGTCCCACGGTGTTGGTGGGGAAGCACCTAGGGGTCGGGCTCTAAGAGAGAGATCCCCCGCCCCAAAGCAGTAAAGACTAATAGGGCCATCTCGGCCACATAACTACAGTCCTGAGCGGTCACACACCACTGTTGTAATGTAGCAAGTGCAGCAGAGACCCCCCTGAATTGAGCCCATTTCAGGGCCCAATCCAAAGCCCATTAAAGTCAATGGAAGTCAATCCAGTGATTTAAATGGGCACTGGAGCAGGCCCTCACTTCTTTCCCATGGAGCGGTGGATGTGTGTAGAACACTGGGTGTTGCAGAGTCTGTACTGAGTGTGGCTCTGCCTTCTGCCTTTAAACCCTCCTCTCGGGTCTTGTTTGTGAAGAATCTTTGATCTGTGGTGCCCACCCCGTCCCCCCTTGCTGCCTTTCATGAGCTGATCTAAATACGAAGTCTTAAGCCATCTGCAACAGAGCAGCACTCCATACAACAAGGGTTACTGAGAGGTTCCTCAGCAAACTCTCCACAGCCTGCCTCTCCTTGCTCAGTGTCCTGACAACGTGTGAGTGAGGATCTGGGCAGGACACACAGTCTCGGCTTCCTTGTCCTTGTCCTGCATGGGTAAAGTTATCTGGTGATTTCAATGAAGGGTTTAAGCTGCTCTAATCCCCGTTCTGCTGTCCCTCTCCTTCCTTTAAAGGGACCCTCAAAATTGGCCTTTTGCTGGTGGTTTGGGAAACATTTGGGAGGAATCAGTTTTAATTAAGACCTGCCAATAAAAGGATCTAAACTCCTCTCTCTCATATCTTGGCAGCAGCTATTACAGTGCAGTGTTCACTTTTGGCCATGAGCTTAAAGACCAGCTAATGGCTCTCCTTGAAGAGGCCAACACTATGATTTATGAGATTAGCTTTAAAGTGAGCAAAGCTGACGTCTTGCCCATATATCTCTTTAATTCAACACCATCATTTTTCTTTACAAACAGAAACAATGTGAATAGACTAGCTTAGCTGATTTACCAAAGAAAAGTATAAAGGTCTGTACCTGGACTAAAAGCATATGTTTTCTTTATCGGGGGCTGGCCCCATTTACAACTGCCAGATCAAAACATGGTTCAGTTGCAACCAAGTTTAATAACTGTTGTATAGTTGTATATAACTGTTGTATATAACTTTGGGCTGTATAGACAGCACCACAATTAACCCTTCTGCTGCTCTTGGGCCGTATCTTTTACATCTGTGGTGATGGCGTTAACTTTGCTGTATGGATTAATGGCTCAGTGCTGCTGAACTTGAGCAATGTTTGAGGCACTCTAGTTGTTTTCTGAAACAGATTGCTAGCCTTAAGATATGTCTCTTAGAGTTCTGCTGCGGGGGATGGCGAGTGGTTGAGTGGTTGCTCTCATGTCACCAAATGTTTTTCTTGCCTTCAGTGCTGGGTAATGGATGTTTCTTCAGAACTTTTGATTTCTTAATCAGCAGATGGGAAGTGTCAGTGTTGTAGGCACACCTGATCCTTCTGCTGCATTTCAAATCTGCCGAGGCTATCTCTGCACAGCAGAGCTGTGTGGGAGTTCCGAATTGGAGGATATGGGGTTGTTGATAGTGATAGGCAAAGCTTGAAAGAGCTGGAAATTTAGTTTGGATCCATAGGTTTTCTGCAATTCTCTAAACCTCTCTAATCTGGATATCAGGTTCAATTTTTTCAGGTTCTTTTTCATGAAATTCCCAGTGCTTCCTAATTTGCCAGCAGTTCACAAATACTTGAACAGAATTTCTGTACCTCCACTTCCAGCCAAAGTCCTAAAGAGATGAGGAGTGTGAAAATTCAAAAGACACAAAGAAAAAGTTAACCCAATTCATCCGGATCGCCAAAAAGGCTTGTTTAGCATTTTGGGTAGAGACTGCGGTCAGTCCTTTCCTTGTGCAAACGAGTTTGCCCATCATTGCTTGTTGCAAGGGGCTAGCAAAGGGCACAGCCTCAATTGGGGAAGCTGACCCAAGCTAATGGGGTAAGTTAGCTGGGGTGGAGGGAGCTGTGGAGTGAAGTTGTCATTTGAGGCAGCTATCCAGCAGTTTGTAGGCAAAGTAGCTGTGTTCCGGGTGGTGTGCCTGCATTGGCTCACTGATTAACAGAGGGGTTACTGGCAGTCGGCCTAATCCTGTGAGCTCCTGGGTTCCTCCAACTCCCACTCATTCACCTGCATGGGTCACTTCCATCTTCAGCAGTGTAATTCTGACCAAGAAATCCTGGGAGCTGCCTTGCCCATGACTCTGCCTGGGCCCGAGTCCCCACAGAGATTTCTGGCAGCAGCAACGGTGTTCAGTGGTGAGATGAAGGACTTTTTAGCTTGGCTGGTGGTCATTTGCTAATTAGTTCTGCCACAGCTATTTGAACAATACGTTTGCTAATTAAATCTATCCTACGAATCCCGTATGTCCTGTGATTAGGGCAGAGCAAATCAAGGTGAAAAAAAGAGTGGTGCTGTATCCTCCCACCCCTTGTGATCTTACTCAGTCTCATGTTGGCTCATGGCCATGCTATCTCTCCACTGCTTTCACCAGATGAGATGTCTTCTTCTGCAGAAACATAAACAAGCATAGAACTTGCAGAGTCATCTGAGATTGTCCCATCACTGCTTTTAATATCATCATATGACTCAAGTGGCATCAATCTGACAATCAGATGCTTATCTGCCTTTCTTTAGGCCTTGTTGCCCTATTCCTTCCCCCCTCACCTAACCAACCAGCTTCTTTCCAACAATCTTATCCTTCCTCTCCCCCTGCCACTCAGCTGATACAGAATCTGGTCTTCTCTGCCTCTCACAGTACCATAAGCTCTGGATGATGTCTGTGGTCCAGACCCTGACTCCCTTTCTTGGCACCCACAGCTTCATTTTCCTCTCCAACTCTCAGTTTCTCTCCCCACCTCAGACCCTCAGCTTCTTTCCTCCTTCCAGCCTTCAATACCCTTCCTTTCATGTGGTTTCAGTAGGTCTGGCAGGCTCTGCTGGGTTCAGGCCAGCTGCCATGTCCAAACCTCATGCTCTGAGGCTTTTTGGAATGGCTGTCAAGCATTGGTCCCCTTGGCCCCAGCTCAACCAAAGCCAAAAATAGTTTGGCCACCAGTGTAGCTAGAGTGTTTTAACATTTAGCCCAGAGTGGGTTAGATCCTTAGTGCCAGCCTTCCTGGAGGCTCAGTGGGGATGGCAGCAGGGGTGGATTCCATTTCCCTCCCTAGAATGAGAGAAATGCTTACCAAAGATGTGAGCGGCAGAAGAGTCTGATGCAGCGTTTTGCAGAGAGTCAGTGTGGCCCAAGGGATAAGACAGTGTCTTGGTAGCCACCAGGACTTCAGGGGCTAGTCCCAGCCCTGTTTGTGACCTTGGATGACTCACTTCACCTCTTTCTCACCTGTTGCCTAATCTACTTAGAATGTTTAAACTCTTTAGGGCAGGAACTGTGTCTTCTTATGTGTCTGTACAACACCTAGCACAATGGGCCCTTGTTCTCACCTGGGGCCTAGAGGTGCTACTGTAATACAAAAAAATAACAAATACAAATGGAAAAAAGGAAGAGTTGTCCGAGGCTCTGTTTATACTTATGGCAGCATGCAGAGTACAGGCCCACCATGTGTAGCTACATGGCACAGTGACAAGTGGGCTGAGTTCACACTTGTCACTGCAGTGTGTATAGCTACAGTGCTAAAAACAGCAGTGTAGATGTGGAAGAGCCATGTAGGGTACATACCCACAGTGTTCAGGCATGTAGGGTACACTACTTGCCTTACCCAGGCCTAACTGTCCACACAGCTATTTATACACATGCTAGCTGGGCATGCAGCACCTGTACAGTACTGCAACTGTAGACATAGCCTAAGAACCACAGTTTGGGGATCACTACTGAAAATATTTGTAAGGCAACAACGAAGAGTCTGGTCAGTTCATTTGCAAAGCATCACTGCTTTGGATGCCAGAGATGATTTGGGGTATCCTGGGTCAGAGTCATGGGTGAAGGGTGAACCCTCGGCTCAGGGAGGCTAGCCCCCGGCCTGGCCCACCCCTCCCACCTGAGGCCCTGCCCCTGCTGCCCCCCTTCTTCTGCCAGAGCCCAGAGCCCCACCCTTCTCCTGGCTGCCAGCCCCCCTCTGGCCCCAGAGCACCTGGTGGGCAGGCAGCACATGGCCCCCAGCCCCCAAATGCCAGGTGGCCAGTGCCCCCAGTTGCCCCAAGCACAGGGTGGACAGCGCAGCTCCAGCGCCCGGGGGCACTCCAGCACTGGGCGGCCCCAGCCACCCCAAGTCTTGGTTGCAGGCTGGCCGTGGGTGCCCTAGTTCTAGCCCCAGCCCCAGTATGCATCCCAGAAGACGAGCGGCCTGCCTGGGCTGGGGCCAAGGGGGAAGGGCAAGCAGGAGGCAGCCTTGCCGCGGAGCATGGGCGGGTCCACATCAGGCTGTTTGGGGAGGAAAAGCCTCCCCCGGCCTGTGATACGGGCCGCCCCTGGCTAAAGCCTGGGCTTGGATACGCCATTGTCTTTGGCTTGGGTCACTAGGGGCTCCATTAGAATTAGTGGATTTGTTCTCGTAATAGCTCAGTGAATTAATGCTGAGTTTGGTTCATTGTGTCCAAAGTCTGAAGAAAATGTTACACTGTAGCCTCCTTTATGATATTTTATTGCTTCCTTGATCTTTAGGCAAAGAAGAAAAACTTACTCCATTCACTGGAAACAAGGCTCCATAGTATTCCAGAATCTCTGTGCCCTTGGAATTGAAACTCTTTTACTCGGCTCCTTTGCCCACTTGTGATTTAGAAGACCATTTTCCATAGTGTTGAAGATCTCTTTATGCATCAGGGAAAGACTTGATCAATGAGATGAGATTGTGAAGTCTGCTAAACAAAGTGAGGTTCAAAACGAAGTTCTCCTGGCCAGCTAGTTCAGGGCATTCTCTGCATTATAATATCAAAAGGGGCATAGACCATGAAATTAACTGAAAGCTGGATCAGTGGGCTTAACCTTTTGTAAAGATGTAGACCTGCTTCTCAGTGGCTCTGTAACTGCACTTCATGGCGGAACTGAGTGGGGAGGGCCAAAGTTGCTATAAGCCATCTCTGTACTCACCATATTCTCTGGGTAGCCTGCTTTGCCCCGATCTAAATTGGAGCAGCCTCAGGGTTGATTCCACTTATGCTTAGGGTGCCTAGGTACCCCCCAGAAAGGACGGAGGATAGCTGGAATGAAATGCACTTTGGGCACACTCCTCTACCTGACCCCAACCATGTGTTTTGCCTTGCCTCTGGCACTAGCTACCTCTCACCTATGTGCTTTGATCCTCAGGCCCCAAATTAATTTTATGTATAGGAAGGTGAAAGTAGTATGTTAGAAAAAATCATAGCAGTTCATTGCTAGCGTCTCCATCCCCCGTGTGATATGTCTGAAGCATTTTTGGCTGTACAGTTTGTTAGGGGACAAGTGCTGAGGTTTGGCTCTGGGGCTTGTTGAGTGAGGATGGATTCCTATACAGCCGTCCTGTGCAATTATTAGTGACACCTGCAAATTATACAACAATCTAGTCTTTTTGGAGGCCTATCCAAACAGGAGACATTCCATGGCTAGTGGTGCTGCAGAAACTATAGTAGCTTTGGTGATGCAGAGGACCTTGCCTTGAAAAGTTTTGTTTATAAAGATGACTCAGGAGACAAGATCCAAGAGTGAATGATTCATGTCCAGCCCACCAGATTACCATCATATTTAAACTATGTGCCTTCCCCAAGGCAACGGCTATATAATGAGAATCACATATTGCTAGGGGGTTGGTTTTGGTTGGGCAGGGAGGGGTTGACCTGTTAATTCACAATTATTTCTGTGTAATAGCAACTGCAGATAGTGTTAAATTACTTACCCATAAATACAGCTGGTGGCACTTGGACGGTGTCCTTTTTTCCAGCTGTTTATAGCTTCATGCATTTGGTTTTTGGGGGGTTAGTTTTTCATGGGAGGTGCAACAGTGCACATTGGCCTCTGAATTTACTCACCCAGGGACCGCCATGTTCTTCTATTTCCATCAGTGCTCTCTGGTTTCCTTTTCAACCTTGGCTGTCACCCGTCCCCTCTCTCCTTTCTGCTCTATCTCCTTCTTGACTGACTTTTGTTTTCTTTGTTATTTTAGTCTTTGTCCCTCTTTATGCATCTTTTCTTTTTTTTCTCCCTCTAGCTCAGCATTTCATCTTCTTCAGAACATCAGCCGATGAGTGACTAAAGTTGTAATCTTCTTGTACAGTCACCCTCCCACTACTGAGTAGACTGCAGAGAGAAATTGACGAGGTCTGTGAGCACTATTGGAATTGCAGGGAAAATATCCCCTTCAGGCAATTTCTTCCTGTTATGTTTTCCATATAGACTTTTAACCTACATTTCTTATATTTGAGATTGAGAGGTGCAATAAAACAAACAACAAAAGCTTACGTAAGGGGGAACACAGTGGGCTGGTCTCATCTGTAACAGATGGCATTAGCTCTGCCTCGCAATTTTGCATCTGTTTCAGCAGACAGGGGACTGCTAGGAATATAAAAGTGCTGCAATCAGAAAAGGATCATAATAAAAGTATGCACCACAGTGGTGGCCTGTATTGGTGTGTGTGTGTGTGGATCTGGTAGCATTGTAGAAGTGGGAAAGAAGCCTTTCCCTTCTCGTTTCAAGGTGCATCCCATGTTGTTCACCTCTGGCTAGTGTTTAGGGGTGTAGTTTGCCTTAACTTAAATCCAGAGAAACAGCTCAAAGTTAGGTGTGACTGAATTTAAAGCCTCTAAGGGAAACAGGCTTATATTTTTTAAATGTGCCAGTTGGACTCTAGATTTCCAGCTCCTCATTTTCGGTCCAAATTGCCAAGATGGGTTTATTGCTGAAACGTACACACAGCTGATTCAAAAAACATTTGTGCAGAGTTTTTACGCTCTTGGGGGGAAAAAAGAGTGGATTCTTTCCAAGAAGAGAATGTGCTTTTGTGCTTTATGTGATCTTTCTGCCTCTTCATGCAAATAAATAGAAGGCTCTCACTGTCTTCCACATTCCAGGAATAGGCAGCTGAAAGAGAGGGCTGAGGCACAAACAAAGGGGATGAGCAAGCACCAGTCACTTAAAATAATGTAGGAAGAAGTTAGCAAGGATTAGTAAATTGCAGATTACCCTGGGTTGTTTCTATTCTCTGTCTTTCTCTGGAAAGCCTACATTGGAAGGAAGGATGGTTTTGAGTTAAGACACTGGATTGGGACTTGGGAGGGTTAGGTTAGTTCCCAACTATGCCACAGCCTCCCTGGGCCACCTTGGGCAAGTCATTTAATCCTTCTGTCTCCCAGTTCCCCATCTGTCAAATAGGGATGATGATGCTTCTTTTGTCTTGTCTATTTAGATTGTAAACTCTTCAGAGCGGGGACTGCCTCTTACCATAGCCTGGTCTACCCTTAAAAATTAGATTGACCTAGCTCTGTCTCTCAGGGCTCTGAAACATTTAATTCCCTGTGTGCCGTAGTTAGGCTGATCTAGCCCCGGTGTACATGAAGTTGGATCAATGGAAGGATTCTTTCATTGACCTAGCTACCGCCTCTCAGAGAGGTGGGTTGGCTACATCAATGAAAAAATCCCCTTCCGTCAATGCAGGAAGTATCTCCGCTATGGCACTCCAGTGGCCCAGCTGTAGTGTTGTCTAACGCTGTGCCACTGTAGAGTCTGTAATGTAGCCATACCTTGCGCAGGGACCCGGATGCTGCAATAATACAAGGAGGGAATGCCATTCATAGCATAGTAATGGGGCTACCAAAAGATGCTCCCCATCTGTGAAAAACGTTTCTTGGAGCCTAAGGATAAGCACTGTGTGAATCTTTCAAGATCTATCTTAGCTTTTCACCCCAGCAATATTCTCTAACCGGAATAGCAGTTAAAAAGAGGAAATGGGCCACACCACAAGACAGAGAGTCAAGAGGCCTGGATTCTATTCCTGGCTCCACCGCAGACTTGCTTTTGTTGGTCAGGGCAAGTCTGTTCACCTCTCTCTGCCATGGAAATAATAATAGTGCTGACACCTAGTTCATTCATGTTTTTAAAGTGCTTTGAGATCCCTTAATAAGAAATGCTATAGAAGTGCAAAGGATTATTACTAGTAGTTATTTATTAGCAGTGCCAGTAGTGAAATGTAAGGTGTAAAATGTTATTCTGGAAACAGTGATAACCAGCTGTTGCTTTTTATGACTGTAGCCTTGACTGACAATACCTGCTCTTTGCTACACAGTAAACTAAACTATATGGTTGCAGTTTTAATTTGCCATCTTATCAGAGCTGCTTTTAAACTGTTTCCGACCCCTGCCATGAAAGATCAGAATCACCCACTTGTTCTCAGTCCAGAAGCATTTGAGACAATGCTAGCTTTATGGCAGCGAATGTTTACAATAATAATAATGCCATGTGATTAGACTCAGAGGAGGAATCCAGGAGAGTTCCCCATTTTAAATAGTAGTGGATTCAAAGTTGCTCTGCAATACTCCAGGACCCACATTGCAATTTGATCTCTTCCCACCCATCCTTGAAATATGTGATGCAAGTTCCATATGTATTTCTCTATGTTTATATCTCCTCCCCCACGAGTTACCAAATCCCATGACTGTCCCTGCAATGTATTTCAAGAAGTTGTCCATATAAAACCCTCTAATCATGCTAAAGATTCCCTCATTTCTACAGCTCTGCAAGGGATCTCAGGCATATCATTCTCTGTTTCATAATAAATATGACATATGCTACAGCTGCAGTGAGAAAGGCAGAGACTAGCTTGCAAGAGTGTCCCAATTACACCTCTACCCCGATATAACGCCACCCGATATAACACGAATTTGGATATAATGCGGTAAAGCAGTGCTCCAGTGGGGTGGGGCTGCACGCCCCGGTGGATCAAAACAAGTTCGATATAACGCTGTTTCACCTATAACGCGGTAAGATTTTTTGGCTCCCGAGGACAGCATTATATCGGGGTAGAGGTGTATTTGGCATTTTAGAAATGTCATACTATTCATCTAGTTGGACTCAAGAGTTTTTCTAAGAAGTTGCTGCAACAGAATTGACAACAGTCAAACGTAAGTTATTATTTGTAACAGTGGGGCCTAGAGTCCTTGCACGTCCATTTCCTTTCTGGTCTCTCCGACTGCACCCCTATGGTGTCAGACCTCATGACCTTGCCTGCTGTGGTGGAAGTTCACAGTGTTCTCACTCTCAGACCAGGATTTGTCTATTGCAACTGCTTATTACCGTACAGGTCCCGTTGGACACCTGCGTCTCATCCCCGTGGGAGTCTGTGTCCAGTGATACACAGCGACAAATCACTTTTGAACAAGAGGACTTGTTGTTAATAAATGGAACAAGGCATTAGAGAAAATGATTTCAAAATAACCAACAGCTTATAAACACATTTGTACTCATCTGATCTTATGCTTCCCTATGATCTCAGTTGGATGGATTTCCCCTCTGAGTTACAAGAGTAGACCCAGCCTATGTTCTTCTACCAAGCTCAGGGGCTCTTGGGACCCAAGCTGGTCTCACTTTGCCTTCCAGAGAGCGTCACTCAGTCCCAGTTTGTTTTCCTACCCTGGGGGAAACACCCTTTTCCCAGAGTCTCACCCTCCCTGTGTGAGCCTGAGCCCAACTGCCATGTATCTCAGTGGCTTTTGTTAGAGGACCTAGGGGTGAAGTCTTCCTTTTCCCTCAGACTGGTTTTAGCTGGTGGGCCTGCCAAGCCATCTAAGAGCATGCCCCTGTGGTGGCTGCTCCATGGTTTGGCAGTTGGACCCATGGCTCTCAGTCACAGGCCTTGTGGCTGTTGAGGAGGGTGCTGAGTCCCTTCCCTCCCTCCCCGCTCCTCAGGACATTCCACCACATCGCCTCAGGAATCCTCTCCATACACCACGTGTTGGGTACAGAACCATATTCATCACTGAGCGTCCCCAGATCCCTCACAGTCCCCAACCTAAGGCAGAGCCCCTGGTGCAGCAGGCGCTGTACAAATACAGAGTAAAGAGCTTCAATCTAAACAGACAAAAGGGGCGGAGGGAAAACAGGCACAGAGAGAAGTGACTAGGCCAAGGTTACACAGGTCAGGGAGCAGAGCCCTTGTTTCCTGGCTCTTAGTCTAGTGCCCAGCATTGCCTGTGTAATGGGGCACACAAGCCCCTGTGCAAGGCAGGAAGTGGTTAATGGGCTACAGGAGGCCCAATTAGTCCAAATGGAGACACCTGGAGCAGGAGGCAGGCTTCCAGGAAGGGACTTAAAAGATGAGTCCTACACGGTGTTGGGGAGAAGCAGGCAGAGAGAGTGGATGTAGGGCTCTCACAGTGGGAGATAAGCAGGGGTGAAAGTAAGTCTAGGGACTTACTGGTATGGGGCTGGGCTGGGGCCGGCTAGGGCCCCCGGAAGAAGCAGGGCCTCGGGTGGAAAGGGTGGGGTTGGGAGAGGTCAGAGCCAGCCCCGGCCCATCCTGTACTGGCAAGTGCCTCCTTCCCGCTCCCTAGGGTAACAGCAGCAGCCAGGGCCTCTGGCAGGGGTTTAAAGGGCCCTGGGCGGTAGTGGCGGCCAGAGCCTTGGGCCCTTTAAATCGTCCCCGGAGCCCCGCCGCTGCTTCCCCAGGGCTCTGGGAATGGGGCTCCAGGTGCCACTATCGCCCCGGACCCTTTTAAATCATCCCCGGAACCCGCCGGAGCTCTGGGGTAATGGCGGCGGGGCTCCAGGGACGATTTAAAGGGCCCAGGGCTCGGCAGCCGCTACCGCCCCGGGCCCTTTAAATCGCCGCCCCAGCCTTGCCACCGCTACCCCAGGGCTCCGGCAGTAGGGCTCTGGCAGCAATTTAAAGGGCCGGGGGCTCCAGCCGCTGCTGGGAGCTGCAGGCCCTTTAAATTGCGCCTGGGGAAGCGGATCCACCCCGGTACAGCTCACCGGCTCTTGCCGGTACACCATACCGGGGCGTTCCGGCTTACTTTCACCTCTGGAGATAAGGCTGGCTGGGGCCAGAGACTGGGGCCTGGTAGCTCTCCCAGAGGAATGGGAAGAGTTTATGTAGCTTCATGCATGTTTTAGATGTTGAGTGCCCTCGAAGGGGTAGAACCAGGGCCGGCTCCACATTTTTGCCGCCCCAAGCAATGAAAAAAACTGCCGCCATGGATGGCAGAAGGGAGAAGCTGCCGCCGATATGCCGCTGCAGCCGGTAGGACAGGGGAGCTGCCTCTGAATTGCTGTGGCAGCGGAAAGACTGTCCCCCCTTTCTAACTGCCGCCCCAAGCACCTCCTTGGAACGCTGGTGCCTGGAGCCGGCCTTGGGCAGAACTGGAAGTGGCCTAGCTGGAAGGCTAAGTTTCTGCAACTCAGAAGGTGGTTGGAGACGAGGAAGACCAGCTGGGAAACTGAGATGGAGTGGCTGCTGCACGGTGTAATGCTGCCCAGGGGCTCTCTGGTAAGGATGTGCAACAGTAGCTGGCTCTCGCAAAGTAAATGTGAGTCCCTGGATTGTGGTCCCTCTAGGAGGAGCTCTTGTGATTAGGTGAGAAGCTCCTCCATTCCCATGATTTTCAGGGCTGGACATGAGTGCAGGGGGTAAGGACACAGACCTGCCCTTGTCATTGAGCCTTTGTGAATGGCCTGGGCTTACCTCAGTAGTAGCAGAGAGTGGTCCTGAGGTAGCGGAGGAAAAGCTGTTCCTGAATCCAGGACCCCAGATCCAGCATCCTCTCTTCCCTTCCCCTCACTGCTCCTCTGCCTGGGACCCAAGAGAAGCTTTTCTCCGACTCTCCCACTCCCCTGGTCCCTGATGACGTGGGATGACTTATTTGCCTGGGACCCAGCAGTTCCTCTTCCTGGGTCCGCAGGCGTGTGGGAGCTGGGGAAAAGCAGCTGCTGGATCGCTGGCAGCAGCAGGCGGCAGGGAAGGGGGTTGGTCAGAAGCCCTGAGGCTGGGATCTCAGGGCCATGAGAGGGAAGGATAACTTTAAAATAAAAAATATTTTTAGTGATTTGGATAATTAATTATAATTATAGATTTTTTTTTAAAAAACCTAAATATATTGTAACTATTGAATAATTTATCTATGTAGTTGATCAAAATTACACAAAGTGGAATGATTTACAATTCATTTTGAAAGGCTTTGAATGTAAGAAAATTGATTGTTTTAAAAAAAATAACATTCAAGGATTATAACTATAATTATTCTCTGAGTTACAGAAAGCTCTGCTTGAGTTAGGATTTTTCCAGGAGTTAGCAAGGTAGCTGATGATGTAAAGACATTCTTACATGTAAAGATCTTTGCAGCTTATATGAACCTTTACCAAAAAGTAATTGGAAACCGATTGGGAGAGTGTTTTCCTTGGAAATTTGGTGTTCATTTTCCAGTTCCATTTTATAGCTCTTATACAAGAGGAGAACATGATGGTGGTGGGGAGGAGGAGGGTGGAAAATAGGAGTGGGGGGAGTCAAGACAGCAATAGGAAATGGCTGGCAAGGGTGAGGAAGAGCTAGCTGGAGCTGTTGCTGTTAAATCCATACAATGGGACTTTCACATTAAGAGCTATGGTGTCAAGGTACCCGTCCTGAGCACGGATATTCCTGGCAGAATAGAACATCTATCTGGCTTTCTAGTACATCAGAATCTTCTCAGAGGTTTCAGACTGTAGAGCTCACTTTAATGGGAGTTGGATCAAGCCTTTATTCAACTTTCAGATGATGCAGGACATGGAGCAACTGCATGAGACTAGAGGGAACTAGATGTTTCAATTAAACAACAGGGAAAATTTCTGGGCACTGAAATCAACTCCCAAGGGAGGTGTTCAAGGGACCATCACTGGACATGGTCAAGAGAGGCCAGGCTAGATAAAGACCTTAGAGGAAATGGTAGAAAGAGCATACTGAGAGACAGTTTTCAGAGTAGCAGCCGTGTTAGTCTGTATTCGCAAAAAGAAAAGGAGTACTTGTGGCACCTTAGAGACTAACAAATTTATTAGAGCATAAGCTTTCGTGAGCTACAGCTCACTTCATCGGATGCATTTGGTGGAAAAAACAGAGGAGAGATTTATATACACACACAGAGAACATGAAACAATGGGTTTATCATACACACTGTAAGGAGAGTGATCACTTAAGATAAGCCATCAACAGCATCAGGGGGGGAAAGGAGGAAACCTTTCATGGTGACAAGCAAGGTAGGCTTCTTCCAGCAGTTAACAAGAATATCTGAGGAACAGTGGGGGGTGGGGTGGGGTGGGAGGGAGAAATAACATGGGGAAATAGTTTTACTTTGTGTAATGACCCATCCATTCCCAGTCTCTATTCAAGCCTAAGTTAATTGTATCCAGTTTGCAAATTAATTCCAATTCAGCAGTCTCTTGTTGGAGTCTGTTTTTGAAGCTTTTTTGTTGAAGGATAGCCACTCTTAGGTCTGTAATCGAGTGACCAGAGAGATTGAAGCGTTCTCCAACTGGTTTTTGAATGTTATAATTCTTGACGTCTGATTTGTGTCCATTCATTCTTTTACGTAGAGACTGTCCAGTTTGACCAATGTACATGGCAGAGGGGCATTGCTGGCACATGATGGCATATATCACATTGGTAGATGCGCAGGTGAACGAGCCTCTGATAGTGTGGCTGATGTGATTAGGCCCTATGATGGTGTCCCCTGAATAGATATGTGGACAGAGTTGGCAACGGGCTTTGTTGCAAGGATAGGTACCTGGGTTGGTGGTTCTGTTGTGTGGTGTGTGGTTGCTGGTGAGTATTTGCTTCAGATTGGTGGGCTGTCTGTAAGCAAGGACTGGCCTGTCTCCCAAGATCTGTGAGAGTGATGGGTCGTCCTTCAGGATAGGTTGTAGATCCTTGATGATGCGTTGGAGAGGTTTTAGTTGGGGGCTGAAGGTGATGGCTAGTGGCGTTCTGTTACTTTCTTTGTTGGGCCTGTCCTGTAGTAGGTGACTTCTGGGTACTCTTCTGGCTCTGTCAATCTGTTTCTTCACTTCAGCAGGTGGGTATTGTAGTTGTAGGAATGCATGATAGAGATCTTGTAGGTGTTTGTCTCTGTCTGAGGGGTTGGAGCAAATGCGGTTATATCGTAGAGCTTGGCTGTAGACAATGGATCGTGTGGTATGATTTGGATGAAAGCTAGAGGCATGTAGGTAGGAATAGCGGTCAGTAGGTTTCTGATATAGGGTGGTGTTTATGTGACCATCGCTTATTAGTACCGTAGTGTCCAGGAAGTGGATCTCTTGTGTGGACTGGTCCAGGCTGAGGTTGATGGTGGGATGGAAATTGTTGAAATCATGGTGGAATTCCTCAAGAGCTTCTTTTCCATGGGTCCAGATGATGAAGATGTCATCAATGTAGCGCAAGTAGAGTAGGGGCATTAGGAGATGAGAGCTGAGGAAGCGTTGTTCTAAGTCAGCCATTAAATGTTGGCATACTGTGGGGTCATGCGGGTACCCATCGCAGTGCCGCTGACTTGAAGGTATACATTGTCCCCAAATGTGAAATAGTTATGGGTGAGGACAAAGTCACAAAGTTCAGCCACCAGGTTAGCCGTGACATTATCGGGGATACTGTTCCTGACGGCTTGTAGCCCATCTTTCTGTGGAATGTTGGTGTAGAGGGCTTCTACATCCATAGTGGCTAGGATGGTGTTTTTAGGAAGATCACCAATGGACTGTAGTTTCCTCAGGAAGTCAGTGGTGTCTCGAAGATAGCTGGGAGTGCTGGTAACGTAGGGCCTGAGGAGGGAGTCTACATAGCCAGACAATCCTGCTGTCAGGGTGCCAATGCCTGAGATGATGGGGCGTCCAGGATTTCCAGGTTTATGGATCCTTTCCTTTCCTCCTTTTCCCCCCCCTGCTGCTGGTGATGGCTTATCTTAAGTGATCACTCTCCTTACAGTGTGTATGATAAACCCATTGTTTCATGTTCTCTGTGTGTGTATATCAATCTCCCCTCTGTTTTTTCCACCAAATGCATCCGATGAAGTGAGCTGTAGCTCACGAAAGCTTATGCTCTAATAAATTTGTTAGTCTCTAAGGTGCCACAAGTACTCCTTTTCTTTTTGAGAGACAGTATGGCCCTGTGGATAGGGCATTGCACTGAAAGTCAAGACACCTGGCTCTACCTAATGCTTGGCCTTGGGCAACTCACTTTGTCTTTCTGTATCCACTCCCATCCTTCATCTGTCTTGTCTATTTAGATTATAAGCTCTTTGGGACAGGGACTTTTGTGTCTTACTATGCCTAGCACAATGGGGCCTGATCTCATGTTTTAAGCCTTCCAGGCACTAGTATAATACAAAGCAGTGTTGAGTTTTCTAGCAGGAAGCAAAATGCACAAGGTCAAATAAGATAAGAACTGTCCCCCAATCTGTATTTGTGCATTTGTTTTTTCTTCCCTAAGTGTAGCACCTTACATTTGTCTTTGCTGAATTTCATTTTGTTGTCTATAGCCCAGTTCTCTAATTTAATCAAGATCCCTTTGCATTTTAGCTCTATCCTCCAGAGTGTTTGCAACACCCCCAGCTTTGTATCATCTGCAAATTTGATCAGTATGCTCTCTATTCTGACATCCAGGTCATTAATTAATAAAGATACTAAATAACACCAGACCCAGAACGGACCCTGTGGAACCCAACGTAAGACCTCCTTCCACTCTTTGTTTGCAGTTATTTAACCACTTAATGGTTAATGTACCCACTTAATGGTAATTCTGCCAAGCCCGCATTTCTCCAGCTTACTTATGAGAATGTCATGTGGGACTGTGTGAAAAGCCTTGCTAAAGTTCAGGTATATTATGTCCACTGCATTTCTCCCATCCATCAAACCAGTTACCCTGTCAAAGAAGGAAATCAAGCTGGTTTGGCATGATTTGTTGCTGGTAAATCCATGCTGGCTGCTAGTGATCACCCCTTCATCCTCCAGGTATTCACAAATTGAATGTTTATACATTGCTCTAGTAGCTTCCCAGGTATTGAAGTTTGTCTGACTGGCCTCTAGCTCCTGGGCTCCTCCTTTATCACTTTTATAAAGATGGGCACTACACATTAGCCCTTCTCCAGTCTTCTGGGAACTATC
Organism: Dermochelys coriacea; assembly: GCF_009764565.3. Lineage (NCBI taxonomy): Eukaryota > Metazoa > Chordata > Testudines > Dermochelyidae > Dermochelys > Dermochelys coriacea. The sequence goes on from NC_050073.1 coordinate 114,706,499, forward strand.
CGGTCATCCATGAGCTTGCAAATTTATTGCCAGTGGTTCTGAGATTTCTTCAGCTAATTCCTTCCACTAATTCCATCAAGCCCCGGTGACTTGATTTCATTCAAATTAGTCAAATGTGTTCTCTGCTTATCCAGAGCTGCATCCCTTCCCCTTTATTGCCCAGGGTAACTTTGCTAGTCATCTGGTCACGTTGTTTTTTTGTGAGAAGACCGAAGCACAGCAGGCATGGAGCAGCTCTGCCTCCCTGTCCTCTTCCGTTACCAGCCCACCTTCTCCACTGAGCCATGGACACACACCGTTCATGAGTCTTTTTTTTTTTTTGGTCTGACTTATTTGTAGAACCCCTTCTTGTTGTTTCTAACACTTCTTTCCAGCTGTAACTCATTCTTTGCCTGGGTTTTCCAGGTTTTTGTCCCTACACGATTGCGCGATTCCCATGTGTACTTCCTTGGGTGACATCCTTCCATTTCCTGTACGTATCCCTTTTGATATTTAGATAGCTAAAAAGCTCCCTGTGCAGCCACATTGGCCTCCTGTGGCTCTTCTTATCTTCCCTCTGCATCGCAATAGCTTGGTGTTGAGTCTCTAGTAGTACATCTTTTAGGAACTGCCACCCCCATTCGACTCCTTGTCTTCCTTATTGGTCTTCCCATAGGACCTTGCCTACTACTTCTCTGAGTTGGTTGAAATCTATCTTTCTGAAGTCCAGCGTCCCTTGTTTGCTGTTCTCATATCCCCCTTTCCTTGTCGTCTTTCATTCTATGAGATCATGATCACTTCCTCCCAAATTCCCGACCACTTTCGCATTCGCAACTAATTCATCCCCATTGGTCAACACCAGATCCAAAATGAATGACCCCCTTGTTGTTTCCTTAACTTTCTGATTCAGAAAGTTGTTTCCTACAAATGCTAAGAACTTGCAGGACATATCATGTTTTGCTGTGTTAGTCTTCCAACTGATATCAAGGAAGCTAAAATCCTCCATTAATACTAGCTCTATGTATGTTAGCTAACTTGTTACCTGCTTGTAGAATGCCTCATCCACTTCCTTTTCTTGATTTGGTGGTCTATAATAGACCCCTGCCATAACATCACTACTCTTCTTTTCCCTTTTTATCCCCACCCAGACACTCTCAGTAGGTCTGCTGCTCACTTCCTCCTGGACCTCAGAGCAAGCGTATGCGTTTTTGACATACAGTGCAATGCCTCCTCCTTCCCAAACAAGCTATATCCCTCAATGCAACTATTAAGAGAAATAGTGAAACTGTCCCCAAAAGTTATTTTTCAAAAGGGTTGACAGACCACTGAGAAGGCAGGAAGGAATCCAGCCAGTTTTGGAACCATACAGTCATGTTCGATTTGTCTAATTTAGTCCTTTTAAATGTCGATACTCTGAAAAATGTTACCAGTTTTCAAGAGTGTTCCCCCCGCTCTTCTCTTAGGCATCCTACAGGAAACTGGCAAAGAGTAACTTTTATTCTGTATTGGTTCTTGTATCACTATCATCACTAACATCTGTCACATGCAGTTCCTTCTCTCTCTCTCTCTCTCTCCCCCCTTCTCCGTACGGCAGGGATTGTATGTGATGTGTACTATTTTGTTGGGTTTGTTGCTATGTATTTATATTAGAAGAGGCAGGTCAAAGAACTGCTCCTTATACTGTACTTGGAGCTGAGGGTGGTGAGATTTGTGATGGTCCTTAAATCCACTAGCAGGTCATTCCCCAGCCCAACAGACAGCGTTATTGTCCCTGAGGAGAGGAGTAGTCAACAATGGTCTTCATCCTGGAGTTTTTGGCAATCTTTTAGATATGCAGGGCCCAGGCCACCAGCCACCTTGAAGATAAGGACCAAGACTTTGAACTTGACCTGCTATCCTGTGGGAATCGAGCACAGGGAGTGGAAGACAGATGTGTAGCTAAAGTTCCTGAGGAGACACGCTACAGTGTTCTGTAGTGCTTGGCATTTCCTAATAGCTGGGTGGCTTCATGACCAGGTATATTACGACTTCATCAATCATGCATCCTCCTCAGGTCACTAATCAAATTTTTTTTTTTAGTTTCTTATTTTGCAACATGGTGGTGGGTTACTTTCTGACTCTCCTTTCTGAGGCTACATTTTCCACAACAGGTTACCCATATGGTTCAGAAAGTGACCGAGTAAAAGCAATAAGAATGATGGAAGATCAGCCTGTCACATAAAACACATAGGCACTTAGAGTACATCTACACTGCAGTTAGAACCATTCTTCCCACTTCAGATAGACACACACACACAGGTTCTGCCTGAGCTAGCATAATAAACATAGCAGTGCAGCTGGGGGCTAGCATGGGTGGCAGCTTGGTCTGGGCACCTGAGGACACACCTGCCTGGACCCCTTCGGTACTCAGGCACCTAGCCTAAGCCGCCACCTGGGCTGCCCCTGGCTACACTGCTATTTTTAGTATGCTACCTCAAGTGGAGCTAGAGTGTGTCTGTCTACCCAAGGTGGGAAGCACGACCCCAGCTGCAGCATAGACGTATCCTTACAGAGGCAACACGGTGGATTGGGCTCTCAGTACAGCCAGCCTCATGAGAGCAAAGATAATGAGACTGGCCCCCAAACCCATCAAAATCATGTTTCTTTGTCTGTCTGACTCTTTAAGTCCCCACTATGCCTCTGAAAATAGTGGTGTGAGAATTGCAGGTTTAAAAGTCAGCCTTAATGTACACAAAATGCACGCTTCTCTCTGGTGACTCACACCTACCAGGAATTTTCATGCTTAGGGGGACTTTAACATTATGAACTATGGTGTCAAGGTAACCTCCCTATGTGGATTGAACAGCAACAACTCAAAATCAGATCCATAATCTGGGTATTTAAAACTCCCCAAATGCACTTGCAGAGGCTATAACTGATTAAAACCCCATCAATAATATGCTGCTTAAGCTCCTCAAGTGCCGTGATTATTGAGTGCTAAAATCTAATCACACAGCTCAGTGGTGTTCATTTTAATTCATATGTGTTTGCTGGACTCGGATTTTAATGAGTGTTCTTTATTATTTTTAATCAAATCTCCTGGACAAATTTACCCCACAGTTGCTAAAGCGGGGCTCCCATTGCTGTCAGTAGGAGCTCTGCAGGTGCCATCTCAGAACGGCAAGTAGCCTTCACACAATGCATAGAGTAGTGGGGGGAGGCTTCCTCCTCCCCTTCAATGGAGAGTTGCCTAGCAAGGAAGGCTGCACAATGATGATGCAATCCATTGGTGGGTTTGTGTCATAGGTCCCCTGCTGTGACTGATGCACTGAGGACAGGAGTCTATTACACCCCCAGTTATGGAGTCCTGGCTCTCTAGGTCAAGTGGAAGCAGTTCATGCTGTTGAGTCTGAAGGTCCTGGGTTAAACCCCCATGTGTTGTCATTGTTATGCCATGTTTGCTTGGTTCTCCCATTTACATTTCAATAGTGAGGGGTCCTACTCCACATTCTTTCGCAAGGGAAAATATTCAATATAACAGGTGAAGTTGGGGGATGAAAGATGAGGAGGAAAAGGCAAGAGAGACCAGCCATTGCGAAGCAGCAACCCGTGTCAGAAGCAGACACTGATGCTGTTTCACAACTGCCAGCGAAGAAGGGTAGCCAGCCACGTAGACAATAGTCGACTCACCAAGGAACAAAGTTAGGGAGCCAGATGTTACCAGTGAAAGAATGTTATACTGTACTTGGCAGATTAATTCTGCAGCTCTCCAACGCAGTTAGAGGTGATGATTCTGCTGGTAGAGAAGGTAGAGGGAAAAGGAAAGAGATCGCACAGAGAAGAGCCTCATTAAAATGTTAGTTCAGCCATTAACTTCCAAAATCAAAGTGATTCTGGGTCTCCATGGCAACAGTAACATCTTGTTTGAAAGGTGTTGTTTACTACATGACCAAAGTGAGAACTTTGCCGTCAGTGAAGCCAGTGCTTTAAAAGTATCTGTTGCTGCAAGGCTCCTGGGAAGCTGGGATTGTTTTTATAATAACTCCAGTTGTAATTCTCAGATGGGACTGCAAGTCAGGAGGAGAGCTGCTGGTCTTGCTTCTTTCTAATCTTGTCCTCCCAGATTTAGGGGTTGGATCAGAGGTCCCCTCCAGGGCTTATGGATCTGATCTCCAGCTGCAGCCATCAAAATGATACAGTGGCATGGGAAGTGTTATGAGTCACTCTGTCTCACTAGAGGCCAGATCCCACAGTCCTTACATCTCCACGCTTGTGAACACAAGTTCTGGGATTGCTTGGGCAGACCAGGCAATGCATGTGCAAACAGCAATGTAGGTGCCCAACTGTATTATAACATGTATGCAAGTACAAGTGGACCTCTCTCTTTCAACACTTGATCTTGGCAGGGTCTATAAATGGATGATTCTCTTACTGTTTGTGTCCTGTGATTAATACTTCCTTAATAATCACAACTGATGAACAAATTGATGAACAAATGAACAGATTGACAGAGCCAGAAGAGTACCAAGAAGTCACCTACTACAGGACAGGCCCAACAAAGAAAACAACAGAACGCCACTAGCCATCACCTTCAGCCCCCAACTAAAACCTCTCCAACGCATCATCAAGGATCTACAACCTATCCTGAAGGACGAGCCATCACTCTCACAGATCTTGGGAGACAGACCAGTCCTTGCTTACAGACAGCCCCCCAATCTGAAGCAAATACTCACCAGCAACCACACACCACACAACAGAACCACTAACCCAGGAACCTATCCTTGCAACAAAGCCCGTTGCCAACTCTGTCCACATATCTATTCAGGGGATACCATCATAGGGCCTAATCACATCAGCCACACTATCAGAGGCTCGTTCACCTGCACATCTACCAATGTGATATATGCCATCATGTGCCAGCAATGCCCCTCTGCCATGTACATTGGCCAAACTGGACAGTCTCTACATAAAAGAATGAATGGACACAAATCAGACGTCAAGAATTATAACATTCAAAAACCAGTTGGAAAACACTTCAATCTCTCTGGTCACTCGATCACAGACCTAAGAGTGGCTATACTTCAACAAAAAAGCTTCAAAAACAGACTCCAACGAGAAACTGCTGAATTGGAATTAATTTGCAAACTGGATACAATTAACTTAGGCTTGAATAGAGACTGGGAATGGATGAGTCATTACACAAAGTAAAAAGAAAAGGAGTACTTGTGGCACCTTAGAGACTAACAAATTTATTAGAGCATAAGCTTTCGTGAGCTACAGCTCACTTCATCGGATGCATTTGGTGGAAAAAAGTTTTTTCCACCAAATGCATCCGATGAAGTGAGCTGTAGCTCACGAAAGCTTATGCTCTAATAAATTTGTTAGTCTCTAAGGTGCCACAAGTACTCCTTTTCTTTTTGCGAATACAGACTAACACGGCTGCTACTCTGAAAACTGATGAACAAATTACCCATACTGTGATATGCACAGTAACACCTTCACATAGCAGGTTTGTGTTTAGCAGAGGTTCATAAGGAGGGATCCTTTCAAAAACATTGTATCCATTTCTCTGTTACACAAATTAATAAAACTTAATGTTCATAGATGCCCTATTGAGAGAATAAAGGTGGCCACTGGCCCAAAGGAGTGCAGGATTCCCTTCTTGGCTCTGCCATGGACATCCTGTTTGACCTTGGGCAAGTCACTTAATCTCTCTCTGCTTCAGGTCCCCATCTTCAAAACTGGGTTAATATTTCCCTCTCTGTTTGTTTTGATTGTAAGCTGTTTTTTGTGGGGGCAGGGACTGTCTCTTAGGCTATGTCTACACTGCGCACCACACGCGGCAGCGTGTACTGTATGTATAGTTACATGTTGCAGTGAAAAGCTGGCTGCGTCCACAATGTGGTGTATAGCTACATGCACCATTGAAAGCCTCTGGCAGGTGGGAGACAGAGGGTAAAGGCTTTGCCAGTGGGGAGCTGCTGGAGCCTTTTCCCGCATCCCCCGCTGGTGCCTTCCCCTGCTGCTCAGTTGGGGAAAGGCTCCAGCAGTGGGGAGACAATGGGACACCACACTGTTAAAAATAGTCATGTGGATGGGGGCAGGCACTGGTTGGACATGTAGAGAGCTTTGTACGATACCTACTCTAAGGTTCAGGCATGACTCTACTTCAGTACTTCATCTTCAAAGAGCTGCTGTTTTAATAAAATCAAAAACCAAGAGGAACGAAAAAACTGTCCCAGTAGGAATCTACCCTCCATATTACATTGACCCCAGTGTTCAGCACATGCAATATTAAATCTATTCCTGCACCAGTGACAAGGTTAAAGGTCTGATACCTCACCCTACTAAAAAAAATCCACAGACCCCAAATAAAATTTGCAGATCTTATACAGGGATTTCTTTAAAAAAAATCATAAACAGACAATGAAAAGTACAAAAAGATAGATGACTTACAGCTTGTATATGTTTCCAGATACTGTGGCCTTCATGCTGTCTCCAATAGAATTATGCTTATAACTTGTCAAAGCTCCAAAACCAGACCATACAAATGAGACAATATCACACACACATAACATGTTAGGGCAGGGGTAACAGTAATAAAATAGGCGAAGACACACTGGTGATACTCCACTCATATCTTGAAAATTCATTCACCCTTCCAAAAAAGTGGGGCTGTAGCTGAGATTATGCAATCCTGGATTTGACATCTTCTGCCTTCCTCTTTAAGGTCACCAAGTTTCTTTTGACAGGTTTCAGAGTAGCAGCCGTGTTAGTTTGTATTCACAAAAAGAAAAGGAGTACTTGTGGCACCTTAGAGACTAACAAATTTATTTGAACATAAGCTTTCGTGAGCTACAGCTCACTTCATCGGATGCAACCGATGCAACTCACGAAAGCTTATGCTCAAATAAATGTTAGTCTCTAAGGTGCCACAAGTACTCCTTTTCTTTTTGCAAGTTTCTTTTGCCACCTAGTGGCCAGTAAGTAAGACACTTAAAATGAAGAACAGCAGCAGTCTGGACAAATGGGTCATTATGGCTCTGAGCTGGTGGGTGGTGGTAGAACTGATGGGATGTATTATTGCCTAGGTAGTAGTAATAATACCTATCTCTAAGTAGTTTTCTGATGTTCCTCTTCTCACTGAGATGAGAGCTAAGGATTCACTTGTCTCCATTATGTGCAAATCAAAACAAAGTGACAGAGACAAAGCCAAGTGAATGGTAAGACATGGCACTAGAGAAGCCACTGGTGCTATACTTCTTCCACAGCTGTCCTCCTCCTCCAGTAATGCCCATGGGAGTGGGAGACTCAGAATCTCAGGACAAACTTGCTTGTATGGGGGCTGTGATAAATAAAGTGGGGGGATTGCTCCCTTTGATGGACAGCCAGCCAGCCAGTTAGCTGTAAAATCCCTTTTGGTTTTTTACTGTTCTTTACTTGTTTCACCTGTAAAGGATTAAAAAGTCCCCCAGGTTTTTTTTTAAAAAGGTGGGTACCTGGGCAAAAGAGCCAATGGGAAGGCTAGAACTTTTTAAAATGGGGAAAGAAACTTTCCCTTTGTCTGTTGTTCTCTGGGCTGGTGGGACAGAGCAGCCATGCTGTAAGCAGCTTTAAGCCAGGTATGATCATAAATCATCAGATCATACCTAGAACTACGTATCTGAACTCCAGATGTGTAAGTCGACCAGAATGTTTAGCTATACGCAATCAGGTTTATTTCTGTTTATTTTTTAAGGCTTGTGGATCTCCTCTGTGCTAACCCCTGATGCTTTTGTTTGCTTGTAACCTTTAAGCTAAACCCCAAAGAAAGCTGTTTTGGGTGCTTAATTTTTGTAATTGTTTCTTTTAAGATGTAGCAAAAAGCCTGAGTTCCAGATGTATTTTTTTCCTTTTTGTTTTTTTTAATAAAATTTACCTTTTTTAAAGAACAGGATTGGATTTTTGGTGTTCTAAAAGGTTTGTTCATGTTGTTTGATTAGCTGAGAGCCACAGCTAATTTCCCTTGTTTTCGTTCTCAGCTCTTCCCTGGAGGGGGTGAAAGGGCTTGAGGGTATCCCACAGGGAGGAATTCCCAAGCGCTCCTTCCTGGGTTCAAAGAGTTTTGGTTTTTTTTGCATTTGGGTGGTGGCAGTGTTTACAAAGCCAAGGTCAGAGGACCTGTAACCTTGGGAGTTTAATATAAGCCTGGAGTGGCAACTATTATTTTTTTACATCCTTGCAGGCCCCCCCTTCCCCACTCGGAGTGACAGAGTGGGGATTCAGCCTCGACGGGCATATTATCCTCTCTGTGGGCCCTCCTTCTAGAAGGTGGAAGGGATATACTGCCTGTCCGGTGTACTACAGAAGTGTGTTCCCAGTGGCTGAGTCATCCATTTGATAGAGTATAATTTTAATAAAATGCAAATATTGTGAAAGGGATAAACATGCAGGTAACAGGCACTGGTGGGAAGGAGTCCAACCAGCACAGCAAAGCCAAATTGGATAGAGGACCCTGCTGCAGGTTTGTGTACAGATCTTCACAGATCACAGGACCTTTTGAGAGATTTGGCTGGGCATGTTTGGAACCTAGGAAGCTTGAGTGAAATTTACTCATCCACAATCTCACAAGTATAGTTATTACTTTCTCTGTTAGACTTTATTGTGACCTTTTGTGTGCTGACATACTTCCTTTCAGGGGTGTAATGAATCATGTAGAGATAAATGTATGCCTCTCCTCTAGCCTTCTTATCAAAACATTTATATTACAACAAATAATTGTAGAACAGGAACTCACTTTCACTTTATTAGCCAGCTGTACTTGTTTTTAAACAGATGGCCTTGTAAAAATAGTTAAGCATTTGTCTGGCACTTCAGAAACATATGATAGTACAATACAATACTCCTAGAGATCAATTCATCTAGGTCAGGTCTTAGTCAGTATAACCCTTTTACATTTTAGTTCACTTATATTTAACATGCCAAAGAAGGCAGTATAATTAAGGCTACGTTTTAGTCATGGGTATTTTTAGTAAAAGTCATGGGCAGTAAACAAAAATTCATGGCCTGTGACCTGTCCATGGCTTTTACTATATACCCCTAACTAAAACTTGGGTTGGAAGGCCATGGGTGCTGGGGGGGGGTCCAGGGGTGCCACTGGTGCTGGGGGATGGACCGGGACCCCTGCTGGTGCTGGGGGAGAGGAGGGCAGTGGTGCTTGGCCGGGGACCCCGGCTGGCACTGGGAGGGGGGCAGCAGTGCCATGTGGCCCAGGACCTGGGCTGGGGTGGGGTGGGGGGCGGGCGGGCGTCACTGTGCATCCCAGGACCCCCACTGGGGGGGAGGGAGAGTTGGCGGGGCTGGCAGCTCCTTACTCGGCTCCAACCAGCATGTCACTGCACCTCCTAGGGGGACGGGCATCCACGGGAGCGCTGCTCCCGCCACAATCGCCTGCTCCACAGCTCCCATTGGCCAGGAACTGCAGCCAATGGGAGCTGCAGGAGCAGCGCCTGCAGGCACATACAGCATGTGGAGCCCCTGACCCTCAGCCTAGGAGCTGCAGGGATATGCCGGTGAGAGCTGGGGACCCCTGCCCCAAAGATAAGCATTGCCCTGCACCCCAACCCCCTGCTCCAGCCCTTAGACCCCTCCCACACACCCAAACTGCTGCAGCCCCAGGGGCTGCCTGACTCAGGCAGCCCCTGAACCAGCTGCACCGACTGCTGCAGAAGTCACGGAAAGTCATGTAATCCATGACCTCCTTGACAGACCTGCAGCCTTAAGTATAATCCCTTAAGAAGAAAAACTAGTATCTGAAGGAAGTTAATACCTAACCCAATTTTAGATTTTTGGCCCATAGAAGGGCAGCATCTATTGAAGTGTATATTTCCTGGTGTGTCGGTAGCCTCTGCTTCGCCAAGGTACTTAAGCACATGCCTAGCTTTCAGCACCTTGCTAAATCACGGCCTTCTTGGGGGGCAAAGCTCCCCCTCCCATACCAGTAAGAGAGAAATTTTATTTTCACTCCTGCACGGTGCCCATCTACATATGGGTCTGACATGGATCATACTCCGCAGGCCAGCAGTCAGTCATTTCCCTGGACCTTCTCTAGAGTGATGTCCCATGGCCTACATTCAGATGGGTAGTGAGGGACGCCAGCAGGCAATGCGTTCAGCCACGTTTGACTGCTCACCATGACGTAAAGCCTTGTGAAATGTGTGCATGGCTGGGGAATTAAGGATGACATGGAACAATGCTGGAGACCTCTTTGTTTCCCCCCTCCCACCTCCAAAATGAAAAAGCCTTAGAAGGTAGCAGAGGCATGGCTGGAACATGCTTCACTCCTGTGATTATGAACCAGCAGAATGACGTCTTGGTGGGCTGTTTATGGGTGGTGCAGGTCCGAACTGTCCCCAGGATTGGTGGATGGGAGGCAGAAAAGGGGCAGAAAAATATTAATGTCCCCATTGACCTCTGAGGAATAGTTCAAAAATAAAACTGGGCATGTCTTTTCTTGAGAAAAGAAGACTTGGAGATGTGGGACCTGATAACAGTCTTCAAAAACGTTGAGGGCTGTTATAAAGAGGATGTTGATCAATTATTCTTCATGCCCACTGAAGGTAGGATGAGAAGTAATGGACTTAATCTGCAGCAAGGGAGATTTCGATTAGATATTAGGAAAAACTTTCTAATGATAGTAGTTAAGCTCTGGAAGAGGCTTCCAAGAGAGGCTGTAGAATCCCCATCAGTGGAGGTTTTAAAGAACAGGTTAGATAAACACCTGTCAGGGATTATCTAGGTTTACTTGGTCCTGTCTCAGTGCAGGGAGCTGGACTTGAAGACTTCTCAAGGTCCATTCCAGTCCTAGATTTCTATGATCCATGTGTACCAAGCCTAGCTCTAGTGGACCTGAGGATCTGGCCATCTTTATCCTCATAATTATTTCATTATTAGAGGGGCCTGATGATCAGCTGGTATAAAATGGCATAAACACACTGATATAAACCGGCTGAGGATATGGCCCATTGTTGTCAGAGTTATGTGGAGGAGGTGATTCCATGCATAAAAGAAACAAAACAAAATTGCATTTAAAACACAAGAATTATGACTCATTGCTGGTATAAATCAGAAGCAGTGCTAGCAGCAAACCAGGAACACTCAGAGCAATAATAAAACAGCAAGGAGAAGGAAGAAAAACCAAACGGCACAATCGAATGTTGTGCATAACTTGTGGATTAATATGTTAACCTCCAGAGCTGCCATTCTAGTGCTCTTCAACAGCATGAAATACAATAAGAAGTTTATGGGAAAATATGTTATTAAGAGAACATTTCTTCCCAGACCTGTTTCTGACCCCGATGACACTGATGTAAATATGGAATAACTCCATGAGAGTTAATAGGGTAACTCTGGATTTACACTGAGGTCACTGAAATCACAAGCTGGTCCTTCAATTTCCAGCAAGTATGAACAAACATAAAAGACCCTAGACCCATATCTTATTAATTCTTTGATCGCATGCATACTAATCCATGCAGCTCACAGAGGGGAAGGTTTTTTGTTTTGTTTTGTTTTTAGTTTAATAAAAAATGAATTAACGTCCCTGAACAGTTTAAAAATATTTGACATTAATATGTTGGTTTGTTTTGGAGGATTAATTATTGAGATGCAAAGTTTATATAAACTTTCTTGGTAAACCATGGTAGACACAAATATCCTGGAGGATAATTGTTCATTATTTACCATTCATAAATTGATCCTTTTTTTGTTATTCAGGACATGACAACACAGGGCAAAAGAACAAAGTATTCAGAAGGTATTTGTGGTGTTAGCAGCTTTATAATCCCCCCTTTTCCTCATCTTTGAATTTCAGAGAGAGAAGTTTTAAAACCCAGTGTATTTGTCACTATGTTTGCACTCTGTTTATCCTTTGTATGTCTCTCAGTTTGGAAAGTAAAAGTCCAGGGCAGCCACTTTCATTCTATTTATAATGAGTTTTAGTTTCTAAAATCTTTGGATTTCAGACATTACAGGAAATACGTATTTGTTTAACTTTAAGTGGTTTTAATTGGAATTTGAGGAAATATTTCTGCTGGGCTTCAGCTGTATAAAAACTTTTGTTTTTAAAGAATTATGGCCCAAATTTTTAGCCCCTGGTCATGGAAACCTTTACGCATGTACTTTAAGCACACAAGCAGTTCCGGAACAGCCTTCCAAAAGGAGTAATGGAGGAAAACAACTAGTTTTAAGATGGAGCTTGATAGGTTTATTAATGCGGGTGATATGACAGGGTTGCCTGCAATAGCAGGGGACTGGATTTGTGACCCTAGTAGTCCTACCCAGTCCTGTTTCATTGACCAGTCAACGGGGCTACTATGTGCTTAAAGTTGAACATGTGCTTATGTGTTTTCAGGATTGGGTCCTTACTTTGACAGTGTCCCTTTACGTTACAATGTAACTCTTTAGTATTTCTGGCTAGACTGCACATAACAGTGTGTTGGGGGCGCTGAATACACAGTGGAGAAAAGGGCAAAAATACATTGAGATTTCCAGATTTTTTATTACTAAAAAAAGTCAATAAAAAAAATCTTACATTTGCATACCTTTACCCAGAACCTCTGAGGTTATCTTCCCTTTCCTTCATTCTACATAGGCATAATTGACTATCCAAGGGGCAAGGCAGTGAAGAATTGGGCTTCCTATTTATAGTTTCATAAATACTTAAAACCAAAACAACCCTCCATACACACAAACTTCCAGGCAGGCTCTTCGAGTGTTTTAAAAGCAGTTCCTGTCAGGTTGCCTTTCTAGATTTTCAAATGGGGTCTGCATAGCAACCGCAGGAGCCTACAAAGTGAAAGGTTGAAATGAAGTGATGAATTACATGACAGTAAATGCTCTGATGTAAGATTGTCATGTATGGAAAATGGCTATTTTCTAATAAAGCCCTTCATTTGCCATGATCTCCTTTCCTTGAATTTTCAGTAACACTTGCAGATGTCACACACATTCATCTTTCTCTCTCTACTGTAATTCAATCACAAGTCATTCTGCCTCTGCCGTGAACATATTTCTTAAATATCTTTCTGCTTCATAGGTAAAAAGATTAGAAATAATCGTGCTGCCTCAATATTAAAACAGCTGTTTAAGGCTCCCAGATCAAGCACCTGGACTGTAATTGAAACCAGAGATTCTACTGACTCCTTCTAAGCTTGTGATCTCTGGTTATTAAGTCAGCAGAGAACTTTGAGTGAAGCAGAGCCTAGTTTTCAAATATGAGAACTACAGGGAGCATTCAATCAAGTGCTAATTTTGCAGTTTTAACTGGGAAATGAATGGTCTCAATATGTAATTGAATTCTTAGAGTACCTTAAACAATTTAAGTGAAATATTCAGAGGAACTTGTGCAGATCAGTCATATTCTTGTAAAAGCAGAGGTATCACAATTTTCACTTTAAAAAATTAAACTGGAAAGTCCATCTGCAAAGCCTTTACCAATCAATGACTAGTGTGGAAGACCCTTCTGCAAAATCCATGAACACAATTGGATTTGTAATATATATGAAAAGGCTGGAGAACACCCCTTAAAATATGTACCCTACTCTGCAAGGGAGAGACCCAGTTAAGAATTTCACCCTCTTGATTTCAATGGAAGCAGGAGCAGAAGCAAGATTTGGCACCATCACCTATCAGTTTTCGTAGTCATTGATGATAGCAGGATGAAATAGATCCATTTGACTATCAAATGCTGTGTCAATTGAAAGGTCCATTTCAGATCTCAATGAACCACTGTTATGGATATTGTGGTACAGCAGGGCCAGGGAGCAGTGGTAGAGGGGAAGTATTTAAGCCCTAGGCTAATTAAGGCATGGTTCCCTGTAGACTAGGGAGGGTTGCTACAGGTTCATTGGAGCACCTGTAGTCAATTGAAGCCCTGTCAGGTACCTAATAAACCCCCCTGCCTCATGCAGTCAGGGTGTGTGAGGAAGGAGAGAGGACTGGAGTTTGGAGGTGTGTTGCTGAGACGCAAAAGGCCAGAGAACAGAAGAAAGGGAGTTAAGTCCTTTTTTGTAACTGTTCAATTGACCAAGGAGCTGTCAGCTCAGCTTCCATTAGGAGGTTGACAAACTCAATCTCAGTGTCACCTGCTCACCCACAAAGTTGCCCTTGAAATTGTTCCACCAAGGGTTAGGATTTGCACCACACAGAAAAGGTCAGGAGATCACTTCCTATACCAGTGGTCCTTGAGGAACCATCTGCTCATTGGCCTCCACATTGATGTCCGACACCTCTCCCCCATATCTTTCTGCAGCCCTTGAAGAGCACAGCTCCTGTGACAGCTGTCCTGCCAGGGGCTTCCCAGACAACCACTGCTCTCAGCACCTTCCTTGGTGGGGAGGTTCCACAGATTAAAGAAGTATCCTGCAGGCACAAGAGACTCCCTCCCCCAGCATCAAGGACCCAGGTAGCCCTACCAAAGAGGGTAAGAAACCTGCAGGGGTGGAGAGGGCCTGGGGCTCAGAGTGAGAAGCAAACCCAGACCCTTCCCCTGCTTCCCTCCTCTACCACCTACCTGGCCAAAATCAGGGGCAAGGGGTGGTATCTTAGCCCCCTGCCAAGAAAAGCGTGGGACCCATCATACCAACATTGGCTATTTTGTCACAATATATATATGTAATTTTTAATTTTCTTATTCTCTATTTGGAGGTGACAAAAAAGTCCTTTACTGAGTATCAGGAATCTTGCTCTTTAAGGGCTCAGTTGCACCGAATAGGTTGTGTGGAACTACGTTTCCCTGCAATGAGCACTAGGGGGACGCTGAATGCTGGAGCTCCCTAATATGCCAGGGGAGCATGCTAACTGGTGCATTTTTTAAGGGGATGCCATATGCAGTTCCCCCAGTATGCTCGGTGAGCTTTGCTGCCAAGTGTGGCTAAGAAGAGCATGGTTCTGCCCCCTTTGGGGTAGCTAGTGTCCTAGTGGACACTAGGAGGCAGCAGTCTCTGCAAGAGGAGGAGGGTCTCTTCACAATCTAGGTTTTCATAGGAAAAATCCAGCATATATAGGACCCTGATCAAATTCTGTGTGAGAAAGGAATTGCATTAGTAAAGGGAAAATAAATAAATACAGATTGAATCCTGGTGGTGCTCCATTGACTTCAGTAGAGTTACACATGAGATGAATTTGGTCCAAATGCTCTAAATGGCAAATCCAGGTCAAAAGCTAATGCAAGTAAATTGTTTTGCATATAACACAGAGGGCTGTCTATTTAAAATTGTATACATTTAACTGGGAAATCTCAGCTTGTTTTAATAAATACTGAGGTGTGGGTTTTGTGTACTTGTGGTCTGGTTTTAATGTAAATTCCAATATGATGCAGAAATATGCCAGACACAGCAACTCCAAAATACTTTGGTTTGAACCCTGAATGCTTGTCAAGTTATGTAGACTGGGACATGTAGATTAATCTCCTCAGAGAGGATTACAATTTTATAGAGTGCATCAGCGGTGGCAAAGTGACAGATTGCATTCCCTTGAGAGGAGAAGGTCTCAGGTTCAGTGCAAGGACAGGTCCCAGATTTAGTTACTTACATTGCACTGAAGGAAACAGTGGCCCTAAGAGCCAAAGCACTGTTTTCAGTGATGCTTGGCCATTTTCCTTGGAGTTCGTACATAGAAACTCAACCCTTGATATTGCCTATTCATTGATTACTGTAAACTGGGATTTTTTTCTTCTCATTCCCTATTCACTCCCTCTACAATATGTATTTGGAAGTTGCTCATGGTCATGGCAAATCTTCAGGCGGATCTTCCCTTCATAGATTCCGAGGTTTTGGCTGGATCTCTCCTTGGAGGGTGAGGATGACAACAATAGAGAAGATAATGGTATGCCATCCTTGCAGTATCCTCTGCAATTTCTCCCCTCCTCCTGCCTTAGGACCAGTGAAGGTTATTCATGGGGTGGTGGCTTTGGGGCTGCATTCTTCAATCATGTGGCCGCAGATATCCTGGATGATACACCATGCCTAAATGCTTGAAGCAGTTAATCATGGCTCGATGTCTGGATCCCCACTCACATAAGCAGGGCTTGCATAGAATACTATTCTATCCTCCTCCTGCCCTCATCATTGGGGTATCTGAGCACCTTCCAGTTGGGCATTAAGCAATGTGACTAACAGCTGTCACATGTGGTTCATTCTCTCTCTCATCCACTCGCTCCCCAAGTGGGGAATTGTGACTGCAGGTGAGTGTTTTAGTAGGCTTTTGTTTAGGGGTTTTTTAGATATGAACACGCTGCTCTGTACTTACATTAGAGCAGGCAGGTCGAAGAAGTGCACCTTGCTCATGATATGGAAGGTGAGGAGGTTTGTGATGGTTCTTAATCCTGTTTTGGACCACCTTGAGAAAGCTCTGTGTCCTACACAGATGAGCTTGACCCTCATGGTAGAAAACTTCTCTAGCAAAATGAAACTAAGTGGTCAGCCATAGTCTTCATCCTGGAGCTTTAGGCAATGTTTTAGATATACTGGGCCCAAGCCATTGAGCACCTTAGTGATAAGGACCAAGACCTTGAACTGACCTGGATATTCTATGGGAAGCCAGTGTAGGAATTAGAGGACAGGTCTGACGAGTTCATGGTAGCCAGTGTTTCCTAAGGACTGAAGGCTTCATGCCCAGGTATAATGCATGTCTGTAGTCTGGACAGAAGGTAACAAAGGCATATATCATGAAGGCCAGGTCATTGTCCACCAGGATGGGACAGAGCCTCCTAGCCAACAGGAGATGGTAGAAAGTGTGACTTGTGTATGCTCCTACGTGAGAGCTTAACTTCAGCAATCCACCCAGGAGCACTCCTAGCTGCAGACTGAACTGACCAATAGTGGGCATTTACCTTCAACCAAAGGACATTGCACGGTGTCTACAAACTCAAAGTGCTTTCGTCTGCCTTCCAGCATAACTTCAGACATTTTGGCTTCAGCTTCAGCCAGCTGCTCTTCGTCCATGAGCTGCTCTTGTCCAAACGCTGGGCCATCTTGGTGGTAATGGAATGGTCCTATGTGATGGAGTTAGTTGTCTCACCTGCATATTGCAGGCATTTTGAGTCCATGTCATTTTACCAGTTCATTCATGTCTGTGTGTACACATATATAATGCAGGTGAGCATGGGGATTAGGCGGACAGGAGAACAAAGGAAAGGCACATTCAAAAGATTTCCCTGCACACTCTCATTCATTGACCACCCCCCGCAAAGAACCTCTTCAAAGGGAGATTTGATGGAAACTGAATTGTAAACTCTGTCTCACTTGTTGCCTCCCTGCTGTTTAGTTTTGTGGGAAGGTTCAGTCTGGCCCATTGTAACTAACAGGAAGTTGTATTAAATAGTATAAGAGTTACCTCCTCGTTACTGGGATAGAAGTTAGACAAAGTAAAACAATGGAGCAAATAATGAGGAGAGAGGGAAAGAGATCAGTAGACTTCTATAGTGCAGTACAACTATAAGCAACAATGCAAGAGCTTAATAACAAAGGAAAACCTCGGTCTGAATATTAGGAAAAGCTTCCGGGCAGTGAGTTGTATTATGCTGTGGTACAATCTGCTTGGGGAGAAGTGATGGCAGCCCCATCAGTTGCGACACTTAAAACTAGATTGGGCAGAATGCTAATAAATATGTGATAGGGCTCAACCCAGCATGAACAGGGAGATGGACTGGGTGAGTTAATGCTGTAGTTCTTCTTCCCTTCTAAATTTGGGATTAATTATTGAATGATGACCACTGCATAGCTTCCCCCCCCCAGCTTAATTCCAGCTATTGTTAAAGCATTTTTCTCTCTGTCATTTCTCCAGGGAAATATTAAATGATTTTGTGCCCCTCTGTTACCAGTGTTCATCTATTGTTGAAATCCAGTTTTGTGATTCATACACTGCAAACAGTAAAAGGGTTGATTAATAAATAAAACAGTATAATGCACCTATGGCCTTTCTGCTGTAAACATTTTAATGCTTTGGGCCAAATCCACTGACTTCAGGCTATAGTAGCTGAGGATCTATGCTGATTTGCACCTGCTGAGGATTTGGCCATGTCTTTTTAAGGAAAAAAAATTGCTGCTTTGTAAAGGTGCATAGACGGCTACATTATGGCAATTGAAAAAAAATTAAAAAAACAGTGAGGTGATAAGATGCTATATAATAGTAATGCCTCCCCAGAGGAGGGTATTGTTGGATTGGTTACTATTCATATTCTCAGTTTAGGAGAGACATTTTCTCATCTCTCTCTCCTGGCGGTCTTTTGAATCACCTGACATTAGAGCAGGTCAGGGCTGTTTAGGCCAGATTTTCAAAACTAGTCTCCAGAACTGCATGTCCACTGGTTTGTTTGCACATGGAAATCAAGTAGACAAAGTAGCTGAACTCCTTGACATGGGTGCTCAGATGAGAGGTTTACAGGCAAAAACACTCATGTGCCCAAAACCCATGGGAGCAGCTTTGCAGGCCAGTTTGCTATTAGCTGAAAAGTCAACTATTTAGACCTTGTCCATCATCCTGCTGTTTTCTGCAGCATGCCTCCCTCTCAGACCCAGTGGCAGCCTCTCCTGGCAGCTCTGCAGGACCCAGACCTGTGTGTGGGAAGGTGAGAGGGCTTGATAGATGACCCTCTGGAGGGGAGGGATAGCTCAGTGGTTTGAGCATTGGCCTGCTAAACCCAGGGTTGTGAGCTCAATCCTTGAGGGGGCCATTTAGGGATCTGGGGCAAAAATTGGGGATTGGCCCTGCTTTGAGCAGGGGGTTGGACTAGATTATCTCCTGAGGTCTTTTCCAACCCTGATATTCTATGGCCACACACTGCTAGACTCTTTCCCAGCCCAAAGCCTTGGGGAAAGACAAAACAAGATGCCACCCACTGTCCCTGCAGGATACTTCTTTAATCTGTGGAACCTCCCCACCAAGGAAGGTGCTGAGAGCAGTGGTTGTCTGGGAAGCCCCTGGCAGGACAGCTGTCACAGGAGCTGTGCTCTTCAAGGGC
Organism: Dermochelys coriacea; assembly: GCF_009764565.3. Lineage (NCBI taxonomy): Eukaryota > Metazoa > Chordata > Testudines > Dermochelyidae > Dermochelys > Dermochelys coriacea. The sequence goes on from NC_050073.1 coordinate 114,725,457, forward strand.
TGCAGAAAGATATGGGGGAGAGGTGTCGGACATCAATGTGGAGGCCAATGAGCAGATGGTTTCTCAAGGACCACTGGTATAGGAGTGATCTCCTGACCTTTTCTGTGTGGTGCAAATCCTAACCCTTGGTGGGACAATTTCAAGGGCGACTTTGTGGGTGAGCAGGTGACACTGAGACTGAGTTTGTCAACCTCCTAATGGAAGCTGAGCTGACAGCTTCTTGGTCAATTGAACAGTTACAAAAAAGGACTTAACTCCCTTGCTGTACAAACTGAGTCCATGTATGCCACTTGGGGAGGGTGAACAATCCAGCAGTACCAGTCGCTTCCATCTCCAATTCTTATTGGTGGTTTAGCAGCAGCTGCCAGGCAGGTAGAGAAGCAAATGTTTGTCAATGAGAGTGTTATTAAAGGAGGATGAGAGCCATCAATTTACCAGCATCTCACTAAAGGTCAGGAGCCAATTTAGATATCGGATAGTGCCCATTCATAAAAATGAATGTAAAACTACTGGGAAACCTCCGTGCTTCAGTCCTGATTCAGAGGCAGCCATAAAGCAGCCAGGGGATCACTTGGGGTGTGGTGTCCATGTGACTGCATTATACTTTTCATAGGTCTTTAAGAAACTAAAAGGCAGCAGAAATCAGAAGACCAGAGTAATGCTGTGTCTACTCTACAAGCATCACCACTTCAGTGCTGCAACTACGGCAGTGTAGCATACACACTTGCGAAGGAAAATCCCTTCTGTCTCTGTTGCTGTAGTAAATATATATACACACACACACACACACCATTGAGAGGCAGTAGTTAGGTCAATGGTGTCGGTATTAGGGCTTATGTCAGCCCAACTACGTCTCTCAGGCATGTGAATTTTTTCACACACTTGAACAACATAATTAGACCAACCTATGTTTTCAGTGTAGATCAGGCCTAAGACAGAGGCCTACTTTTGATCTTCCTAAGACAGAAGAAAATCAAAATCAGTGACACAACAGCCCCAGGGCAAATCCTGCTTGCCTTATTCATGCAGCAGAAACTGTAATGAGTGTGAGAGAAAGGAGAGTGGTATTTAGCCCCTAATGCAGGGGTTCTCACGACAAATTTTTTGATGGCCTCAGTGTGGCTGCCATCTCTTGCTGGTGGCTACTCTGACATTAAAAAGGGACCCCCACCAGCCCAAGCACTGGCACCCTGCAGCTGAAGCCCAAGCCTGAGCCATGTTGCACTGGGAAAAGTGGGTCAGGAACTCACCAGCTGCCTGTGGAGTCCCAGGTTGGCCAGGCAAGAGCAGGGGAGTGCCCCAGCGACCAAATGCCACAGCTCGGAGCCATCTCTGCTGCCGTGCACATTGGCCCCATGTGTATCTAGAGGGGCTGCCCAGAGCCCCCAAAGAGACTGCATGGTGTAGGGCACTGATTTCTGTTGGTGGCACCAGCAAAAACACCAAGGTGGTGCATCCAGGAGCAACAACTTGGCACTCAGCAGAGAGGGGCTGCTGCTTTGCCCCCACAATCTCTGCCCATACTTTGGAGGCTGTTGTGGCTGCATTTGAGAAACACTGCCCTAATGCACAGCAGCCTGTAAAATTAAAATTCTTCATTACTTTTGAACCAAAACACATAGCTAATGGTTGCCAGCCACTGACAGATCTATACATATAACAGAGGAACAGTGCAACAAGAATGTAACATTTTTGTAATATGGACTCCAACAGAATCTGTTAGTCCAGTGAGAATTTTAGTTCCTAGCTGCATTGCCTCTGGATGAAATGACAGACTTTGCCTCCCATTTATGCTTTCTGTGTGATCAAAGTGTGAAACAGAACAATTTTTATAAATTTTGAATAATATGAAATCAACCCTACTTCTTCTTTTTAAAAAAAAATAAATAAAAAAAAATCAACCAATAACATTACAACCCAGATCCCTAAAAGGACTTGTACTCTGTGCAATTAGAGAGTCACTGGGGCAGAAAGACTGGACTGTGTGTCTCCTACTGCCCAAATGAGTCCCCTAACCACCAAACAGAGTCATTCTCACTCCCTCTCCGGCCCAGTGACTCTAATTATTAATACACAGTGGAACAGCTTCAACAGATGTGACTGAGGGAACCCTACATCAGAATACGCCATAGCTTAGTGGTTAAACCACACTCTTGAGAGGTATGAGAGACCCCCACCTGTTCAAATCCTTTCTCCCCCTCTGCCTGAGGGGGGAATTTAACCCGGGTCTCCACACCCCAGGTGAGTGCTCTAACTACTGGGCTAAAAATTATAAGACCACCAACACTCCTCCTCCAGCCGGATTTTGAACAGGACCAACTCGGTCTGAGCATGCCTACTGGATCTAGGCTTCAAGGGTGAGATAGGCACACCTCCATCTATCTTTCCCCAGTTCATGGATTGCATTGAGACTGTGGGTGGGAGATAGGCATACAGACCTGTAGAGTGAGTCAACAGTGCGCATGCCCACAAGCAGAAATTTAGGACTGAGGGAACTTTTACAGCAGAAATTTAGGCACTGAGCAAGTTTAGGTAGCAGCCAAGTGGGGGGTTTGTGGATCACAGTGTGCCTAACACTGGGACTTAAGTGCCTAAGTCTGTGGTTTAGGACCCTAAGTGCCTTTATGCATCTGGGCCCATGTAGTGCCAAAAATGGCAACTTTAGGCCTTTCTTATCAGCACCATTCAGTTTTTGGGTTATACTACATATCTATAGCCCCCTGCCAGTGTAAGACGTGGAAGCTCCCTGCCTAACCTGTTAATGGGATAATCTGCATGTGGAGATCTGACACACAACACAAATCCTTTTTTTATATATATAAAATTACAAGAGACATGGCAGAGGGACATGTTCTGCTCTCAAGACCCTTATGTAAATCTGAAGTAACTCCTTGATTTCATTGCTTAATCGCAGGCTGAAAATTTTCACTGGTTTCACAAAAAAATCTTAATTTTTTTTTACTAGCTCTATTCAGAACTGAATCCTCATTAAACAATAATCAGCTATAGCTCAGCGAACAAGGTGTGGTTGGCTTGTGGTCACATTAACTCATTTGTGGTTTGACTGTCTCTCTTGATGCAATTGTTTGCTATGAGCTGTCTTAAAGGGAGAGAGTGCCTGTTTATCTGTGACGTCTCCAGTCTGATTGGATTGTCCAAATGCTCTCTGAAATGCACATAATTAAGCTTACAAACCCCAACTACCAGGAATTCCAGTGTCCTCCTTTCTTCTGTTCTCCAGGTATATTTCTGGCACTCACTACAAGAGGAGAGATTAAGTGTAGAGAAATATATAGCAACAGCACTGTCATTATAGAAGAGCTTTCAGCAGAAGGCTTAATTGCATTGTTCAAACAATTTTTTGAATGCCTACACAAAGAATCTGAATACATAGTAAAAGGGTCCTAGAAATCTGTCCATCAGAAATATCTAAATGATATCTGTCCTAAGGTTCGCAAAAAGAAAAGGAGTACTTGTGGCACCTTAGAGACTAACAAATTTATTTGAGCATAAGCTTTCGTGAGCTACAGCTCCCTTCATCGGATGCATGTCCTAAGGTTATGATTCTGTGGCTAAGGGGACATGTCACTGCTATTCTAGTGCTTTGACATGATTGACACTTTTAAAAATTACTTCCTTAGCTAGCATTTCAGTAGGAATTTTGGTATGGGATAAAGAAATATCCTTCTCCTTTAGTGGACATGTGGTGACAGTTCTGACAAACATCTACTTCTAAATAAAGTCACTAAGGATAAGTAATGCTCGAGGTATGATGAAGAGAAAATCCATGAGCAGTCAATCATATCTTGCTTAATCTGTAAAGATCAAACAAAGGGCCCAGTCCCACAACATGCTGAGCACCTTCAACTCTCTTCAGGAGGGTCTCAACACCTCCTAGGGAAGGGTCCCACTATTCACATTCAACAGGAAGCCATAGGAGAGGAGAAGAAAAAAATCTCACTGTATTGAGCTGAGATTTTACTTTGATAATGCACCAAGGGCCTGGTTCCTCACTGTGTTATACCAGTGTAACCCAGTGGTTCACCAGTATAAAACTGGAGAATTGGGCCTGTAGAGTGAGAATAAAAGTTTTGTTGCATACTATAGAGTTGTATCTGTAAATTTCTGTGAATAATGAGAAGCAGTGGGTTGCATGGAACTGAAAACATAATTAACTGGAAAGAATGCTGCCCTCCATTTTGAAGTGCATCTAAGAACAATCATGTTGGCTTTTTAAGTGTTAGAGAAGTCTTACATCAGTGTTTCCTATTGTGGAAGCACTGTACATTCTGTGGCAACAATGAGATACAGAAACAGACATGGGAGGAGACCTAATACTGGGATCGACCTCCAACCTCTTGTATCCTGTGTCGATGAAAGACTCCATTGTGTGATGGCAGAAAAAACAAAAACAACGCCCCCCTCTCCTGTGGTTTAACTACATATAATTTAAAGGCTCTGATCCTTAGCTGGTGCAAACTAATGTAACTATTGATTTTAGGTGGCGTGAGACAGGTTTACATCAGAGTAATTGGGATAGATCCTCACCTATCTGGAATATATTCCAGCTGAAGAGATGCTGTTTAAAAATGTAAGAACATCTTTTAATATTGAAGCCAAATTCCTGAGCTGGCTTATTGATAAACTGTTTAACAAAATTACCTGGAAGAAAGAGAATACTGAGGTTGAAAAATTTGCAGTCCTAACAAAATGTTTTAAGTTAGTCAAAGCTACAGAGGACTTTGAGGAACTCCAGAAGGATCTAAGAGAGCTAGTTGACATTGAAATTCTCCTTAGACCACTGCACAATAATGAACAATCTTAGGGTATTTCTACACTGCAGTCTTGGGGTATGACTGCAGATTGTGTATTTATCTGAGCTAGCTTTAATCTAGCTAGCTTGCATACTAGAACAGTGAAGCTGTGTTAGTGTATGTTTCAGTGTGTGCTGGACAAGCCTGCCCAGACCCCAGGTAATTACTGGCAGGGCACACCGGTAATTGCTTGTGGTCTCTTGGTTGAAGGAGATATATGTTGGTATCTTTGTGAAGCTCTCAATGAACAACACAGCTATCAAAAAAATAAAATGTCATGAAATGAGCTGTGCTAACAAGGAATAGAGAATACTATGGAAAATCATTACCATAAATGCTGCAATTGGTTTGGGTCACCTCATCTCAAAAGAAAGAGCAGACAGAGAGAAGTTCAGGGGAAGGGCAGTGAACATGAGTTGCTACATGGAAATAGGGCTGGGGAGGGATTCCGTCAGAGGAGAAATTAGACTAGAGGCGATGTTCTTCTCTGTTATGCCAGTGGAGATCCATTCACCCCGGCAGGGAGAGGAGCTTTTTGTGGTTGAGGAGAGAGATTTGATGAAAGGGAGATTCCTGGGGCTGAGGAGGAGATGGTGGGAGAGAATTGAGTATGGGGATGGAAGTTCTTGGCATGGAGGAAGAAGAAGAAATAAACAGGATGGAAAGGAGGATTCTGAAGCCAAGGGGAGCAAGGAGTGAGAAATATGGAGAGATGGGTTATTGGAGTAGATGGGTGGGGGAGGGGTGGCTGAGAGATTTGGGGACTAGGGAGGGGTATGTAATAAATTCTGGAGCCATAGGCCTCCTTAAAGAACAGGTGATTATTAAGGAGGAAGAAAAGGCACCAAACTGCCAACTAAATGAGCTGCTTTCATGTAGCCCTGGTGGAAAAACAGGAATCTGACACTGCAAATGTTGACACAAACTTTTGACCGGCTCTTCCAGCATCTCCCTGTGAGTGGAGACCACACCTTTTCCTGGAACTCTCTGGGCAGCACAGAGACATCTAGTGTCCCAAGAGCTCAACTGTAAATAAACATCATTGGAGAGCTGGGAGGATGAGAGAAACTTGGAGGGTGAAGGCAGAGTTGGAGTAAGACAGGGATGAATAATGAAGGGAGTAGATTGTTCCTGGGAATCCACAAAGGAGGCAGAGATGGAGGTGAGGGATGGGTCAAGGAGGGTGAAGATACTGAGGGAGGCTAGAGAAGGGGATTTTGAGGGGTAATGGGGAGGAAAGGGGAGAGGTGGCTAGGGGGTGGTGGTTGTGGGATGGGGCAGAGATTTGGATTCCAGAGATATGGAAGGGGGAAGAGAGAGGGATGTAGGGGGCCAAGAGACAAGGGTAGCAAGGAAACTGGAGATGGAGGGGTAAGCAGAGATAGTGAAAGGGGAGAGACAGGAGAAGAGGGAGAGCAAGAGTGAAGACTGAAAGTAGATGTGGGGAGCAGGGAGAGAACTGGGGTGAATAGGAAAGCAAAGGGGAAGGGAGGGAGACAACACAGATATGGATGTGAAAGAACTGACACCAAATTTTTCTATAAAAACCTATGCTGGAAACAAATGAGCTCTTGAAAGGAGACCTGAAAATGAGAGAACCTTGGAAGCAGGAGGTGAATGCCCCCTTCACTAGGCTGTGGGGCTTAATTTAAATCACCTTCCCCCACAAAAAAACCTCCTTCCATACCACAAAGGCCTTTTGTGGTTCAGTAGAGACTTTCCAGGACACATCACTGTGAGGCATCGGATATCTGTGTTACTTTAATAGTGAATCAGTCCAGAAGGGCTCAAGTAAGACAGGGGGACGGATAGGTGGTGCAGGGGAAAGGGAAGGGGTTGCTGTCGGGGGGGGGGCATTTTCCAAATCTCTCATTTTAAGAATGTTCCATTTTACTTCTAAATAAAAATGCGGAAATTTAAAACCACATATTTCCAGGGTTCTTAATTTTCATATTTTTCCCTCCGGTCACTAGATTCTTGATAGAAGGAAGAGATGAAAGTTAGTGAGAAGGGGTAGAAATCACAAAGCAACAGACAAGAGGAAAAGATAACCCAAGATATGGCATAGAAAGAAAGAGGGGGAATGAGAAGGGCAAAATTTTTTATTTTTGGACTGCATGTGTGACTGAAAGGGAGTGTTTGTGGTTTGGTGCTTTTTTTGTTTCCACATTTGTTTTGTTTTAATAGATTATAACTTGCCATTAGTAGTGATTCTAACAGATAAATTATGTGACTCTCCGTGCATAAAATGTCTGGTACAGTTTAAAATGGCTTTAAAAAGATTAGAAAATATAGACATTGTATTTGCTATTTCAACATTTTCAGTAACCTGCAGACTCTATCTAATTTTATTTCTATGGTCCTCCTCCTCCCTGGTTGGTGTGTGGGTGTTTTTTTTTTAAAGTTGCTTGTATCCCTGCTCAGCCTATTTTGTTTCCCATCAAACTGAAAATGATCTGCAACTACCAAAACAAGTCCTATGGGTGCTGCTCTGACTGCAGTGTGCCTCGCTAGTGATGCAAAACTGCCAGAAAGCCCATAGGTCCAATTCCCTGCCCATTCCTCCTTCCTAGCGGAATTTTTGGGTGCTGAGAGCCACTATAGTGGCTCCTACATTGGTCGTTCTCCTAGAAAATGATGGTTCCTCTGGATGGCGCTGGGCAACAAAGAAGAAACACGACCAAATGATTTGCTCCACAGAAATGACTACTGAGATGGATGAGTGATGTAAGCAAGAAAGAGCACATGAGGAATGTGTATCTTAGGATGACCCAGTTATGTTGCTCAGGGGTGTGAAAAATCCAGTTAAGCTGATTTCACCTATGGTGTTGATAGTGCTAGGTTGACTGCAGAATTTTTCCCTTGACCTAGCTATCACTTCTCAGCGAGGCGCATTAACTATGCTGACAGGAGAACCCCTCCTGTCACTGTAGCAAGTGTCTACCCTGAAGGACTACAGCAGCCCAGCTACAGCTGTGCCACTGTGGTGGTTCAAGTGTAGGCAAGCCCTTGGAGACATGCTGAAAGTAACACCCATAAATGGACAAATGAGGGTGTGCAGGCTCAGATGGTTTGGTCATGTGAAGTGCAGTCCTGACAACTATGAGAGAGACGGAGGCCAACCCAAGAAGGAGTGGTGGGATCTCATAAAAGAAGACACTAGCATGCGGTGTGATAGTCTGTGATTGAACAGAGCACTTTGGAAAGGGAGGACTTGTGCAGCAGACCCCATTTGTTGGGATTAATGTGAGGCAGAAGAGGAAGATCGCTATCATGACTGATCTGTCTGATTATGCCAGCATACGAATCATTACTATGTACTTCCAGTTCTAAACCTACAAGTTTTTGCCTTCACCCATCCCTTTGTAATCCTTAATAGGTTGAGAAAATAACATTTAAAAACACTTATTTATTTAGGAAGTTTTAACATGTTTACATATCCGTGCCATGTACAGATCAGAAACAATACAACAATCATTGCAATACTGAGCTTTTGTTAAGAGAAACATTATACAGTAATATAATCGCCAGATCTCTCTATTTAAAAACGTGTTACAGAGTTCAGAGTAGCAGCCGTGTTAGTCTGTATTCGCAAAAAGAAAAGGAGTACTTGTGGCACCTTAGAGACAAAATTTATTTGTTAGTCTCTAAAGTGCCACAAGTACTCTTTTTTTTTTCTTTTTGTGTGACAGAGTGAGCATCTTTACATTTTTATCTCCATTCTATCTAGCTATCATTTAACCCATGTAGTGTGAGGTACCCATAACGTTCTTAGGGTGCATTAAATAACCAGCTAGTGAATGAGAAAGGCATAAAATAAACTGGAGAGCATCTCTGGTGAACTGCTGCACACAGCCACGGGGGTGTTTCCAACCCCCACTTCCAGGGAACATCTACAAATTCCTATGTTCATAACACTGTTCCTTATCAGGAATCATCTCTAAATTATAGTTTTCTACAAACCTATTTCTACATCTTCCCTCTCAAAGAAAAACAAATTAACTCTTATATGTATATTTATTAGGGCTGTCAATCACAGTTAACTCACACAATTAACTAAAAATTTTTTACTGCAATTTAAAAAAAATTGTGATTAATCGCACTGTTAAACAATAGAACAACAATTGAAATTTATTAAATATTTTGGATATTTTTCTACATTTTCAAATATATTATTTCTATTATAACACAGAATACAAAGTGTACAGTGCTCACTTTATATTATTTTGATTACAAATATTTGCACTGAAAAAATGATAAACAAAAGAAAAAGTATTTTTCAATTCACCTCATATTGTGAAAGTGTAACTTACAATGTAGATTTTTTTTGTTCCATAACTGCACTCAAAAACAAAACAATCTAAAACTTTAGAGCCTACAAGTCTGCTCAGTCCTACTCCTTGTTCAGCCAATTGCTAAAACAAACAAGTTTGTTTACATTTATGGGAGATGCTAACTGCTTCTTATTTACAATATCACTGTGTTCGCATGGCACTTTTGTAGCTGGCGTTGCAAGGTATTTACGTGCCAGATATGCTAGACATTCACATGACCCTTCATGCTTCGTCCACCATTCCAGAGGACATGTTTCCATGCTGATGATGTTCGTTTAAAAATAAGTGTTAATTAAATTTGTGACTGAACTCCTTCGGGAGAATTGTATGTCTCCTGTTCTGTTTTTTACCTGTATTCTGTATTAGAGGTGTGATCCCTCAGGCACGCTCTTATCACCTGAGTTAAGAGATGGGAGATCATGTGCCCTTTGGTCAAAATAATATTTCTGCTTCCATTTCTGATTTTTCTTTCATCTTCTGTATGACTTCATTGTTATGAGATTTCAGCAGGTTCTCAGTAATTGGTAAATTAGATCTGATTCTTCTTCCCGTTAACAACTGAGTTGGAGAAAAGCCATTCTCCAGGGGCATACTTCTGTAAATCAGTAACGCTTTATACCAATCACCCCCACTGTCAAGTCTTTTTCATAAGGTTCTTTACTGAACATACAGACCTTTCCACAAGCCCATTTGATTGGGGGTAATTTGGACTGGATGTTTTGTTATTGAAAATCCCAATCTATGGCAAATTGTCTAAAATCTGCTCTGGAAAATTGCGGCCCATTATTGCTAAAGACTTCATCTGGAGAAGATTCCCTTCATGCCAGCTATCACTGACTTACTGTTAGTACTGTGCAGCGTGCAAATTTCTGGATACAGAGAATAATAATCTGTGACTATTAAATAAGCCTTTGATTGCCAGATAAATAAGTCAGTGCCGACTTTCTCATAAGGCCTTTGTGGAACTGGATGAAGTCTCGGTGGCTCTGCCTGTTGGCATGGCTTGTATTTCAAGCACGAAAAGCAGTTTCCTACCACATTAGTAATGTCATGATTGATCCGTGGCCAATACAGCACCGCTCGTGCTTGTTGTTTGCACTTCTCAATTCCTAAATGACCCTTGGGGATCTTCTGTAGCATTTCTTTTTGGAGGCTCATTGGAATTACAACCTTACTGTGATAGATGGGGGTGATTTTCAAGGTCAGTAAGTTCTTGTCTGCAGTTCCAATAGTCTCTTATACTTGGATAGCAACAGCTTATTTCTTCAGGCCACCCTTTAATTATCACTTCTTTAAGGATTACCAATGTTTCATCTTTCTCCATTTTCAATTATTTGTTGCAGTTTCCTGTTAGCTTGGACAATTGACTTTACAATCAAATCTATGTAGGCTTACATCTGTCTCTAAAGTTTTCTTTGGTTTCATGGGTGACATTGCTTTGGAAAGTGCATCTGCAGTGAACATGAATTTAGCAGGCATGTAGGTCACAACCAAATCATACTTTTGCAGCTTTATCGTCATTCTTTGAATTCATAAGGTACAGTCATTTAGCTCTTTGCTAAATACACTGTCACGATCTTGTGGTCCATTTAACTTCCACTGTCTGTCCATAACTATACTGATTGCATCTCTCACAGGCAAACAATATTCCTAAAAGCTCCTTCTTGATCTGTGCATATCTGGTTTCTGCCTCAGTCAGTGATTTGGATGCGTATGCCAATGGCTGCCAACAATCTTCATGGTTCGGTAAAATCACTGCACCTAACCCAGACTATGAGGCATCTCCATTTTTCTTTTTTCAGAGTAGCAGCCGTGTTAGTCTGTATTCGCAAAAAGAAAAGGAGTACTTGTGGCACCTTAGAGACTAACAAATTTATTAGAGCATAAGCTTTCGTGAGCTATGAAGTGAGCTGTAGCTCACGAAAGCTTATGCTCTAATAAATTTGTTAGTCTCTAAGGTGCCACAAGTACTCCTTTTCTTTTTGCCATTTTTCTTTGTCACCACTAACTGAGCTTTCTTGCATTTCTCCACATAACATCTTGAAATACATTTCTCTCTTGAATGTAACCCTGCTCAGAAATCTCAAAATAATTTTTTTTAATGTTGGCAAAATAATTTTGATTCAGTTGATTTATGAACAGCTAAGTGCAGAGATTTGTGTGTCCACAGAGAACAAAGGAATGTAATTAGGTAATTAACTATAGGCTACATTCCACTAGTGAAAGTTCGAAGAACTATCTAAAGAATGGTGCTTCCTACTACAGGGGGGAGAGGAGAACACTGTCTTTTTAAGAAATAACCACCATACCACTGCAAAGCTGTTTCAAGCAGGATGTTTATTATGTAACATATTTTGCCAGATTGTATTCAATTAAATACTTGGGAAGCTTTATCTGTTGAGTATGTTTTCATATGATCACTCCATTCATGTTCTTAGTTACTAACTTGCCCAATGCCCTTCAATTCCAATTAGAAACACCTAATGCGTTATTGTTAATGGTTCAGAAGAAAGGGATTCACAACTACTGAACACACAGAACCCTGAGTCCTATAATATCTGCATCCTTGTAGAAGGAGGAGTTTCTTACAAACTCAGTTTCTTTCTGAAATTTGGGGATTTTTTTTAGTTAAACAAAAGTTTAACCCCTTAAACACCGACATTTGTAAGCTGCCTGAAAGATTAGTGGTTAGGAGAATGTATGCTTGCTAAAGAGGGAATGTTGTCTAATATGTAAAGCTGGCAATTAGGAGTCTTTGGGTTCTGTTCCTGGCTCTGACTTTACTCAAATCACTCAATCTCTGTGCTTCAGTTTATCCATCTGTAAAATGGGCTTCCACTCAGCAGAACACTTTGTACTCTTTTATTACATGCTAAAATAATTTCTACAGTATTTTTTGAAGGATCATCATTGTACGTGTGCTACGTATGACCCCAAAGTCATGCTGCATTTCTCACACAGTTCATATGCTTCAGACAACAGTTGCAGCAAGGTTAAAAAGTGCTTGGTTTGTTCATTATCATCTGCTCTAATTTATACATGGACTTCATATCTTTTTATAAGCCTCAAGGTGCAGTGAAGAATTACAAATTATGTATATGTAGGGATCGCTTCATCCATCCAGCACAAAAACGTGGTGGTCTTCTCTTCAGTGGAACTTGGCTGCCATTGTAATAGTACCAACACAGTAGTAGTTAGGGATCAGAAGTGAGGGGAAATACTTTGACAATTGCTGCTATGGGGAATTTAGGTTGGAGGAATTAGGCAAGCATGCAGGGAGAGACAGCTCTACTCGTGTGCAAAGGTCTTGGGGCTTTTTTGATGCCGATATCTCATGTGAAAGATAAAGGACTTGGTGACTGAGCATCAGTGGTTGTCAATGAAAAGTCAATGTTTGCCAGCAATTTCGAGACAGTGGCTTGGATTGTTCCCTTCTGCAGCAATGCTACTGGCAGGGCTGAGGGTGAAGGTGAACGCCAAATGAGGATCTTCATGGAGCTTGCCCTAAATCACTCTGGGGATGTAGTGAGGTGAGGTTTTGGTTTTAAGATTTATATATTCCCCAGGGGGCAGGGCTATGAACTGGGAGGGACAAGCAGCAGGAGTGCTGCTCCATCAGAATCCTTCTGTCAGAGACAGCCTCTGGAGCCAGAGAGTGAATCGTTTCAAGAGAGGTGCTCAGGCATAGAGGGGTTCATGGAAAAATTAATGGGACTGTATTAACATTAGTCTGGATTTCCTGTGAGGCTTTGGTGAGACAATGTGCAGCTCCTGCCTGATCATCTTCTCAGCTTGGGACCCCCCCCAAGGAATGACATTGTGAATGAGGAGCTGCCTTCTCTGTTACACGTGCTCTGGGTGAAATCCACACAGAGAATTTCCTTTGCACTTCCATGGCTGGAGAACGCATAGGGCCCAGTGCTATCTGAGAGACCACCGATTTTTCTAATACATGGCCTGGGAGACAACTATAGTTAGCGTTCAATGTCTCTGAGCAAACACAGATTCTTTAATGGAGGCCTCGCTACACCAAAGATTGGTAAGGTTTGTTTGTGATGAAAGTAATAACAGCTTCTGCAGTGTAAAGGGTTAAAGTGTACACTGGATTAAGTTAAAAATCTGCCAGACATTTGCATGTAGTGATTTGCAAGTGCAATTAGTTGCCTAAATCTAGGAGAGAGTGCTGTGTTTTTAATGGACCTGTATTTGTGTGCGCTTATTTCTGCAAAGGAAGGGAGGAAAGCATTTGTGTGCACAACAGTAACCTTTTTTTTTTTTTTTTTTTTTTTTTTTTTTTTTAAGGTAAATGTCCACTTGCCACATTCCCTGCAGGCTGAGACTTCTGGGAATGGAGAATAAAGCCATTAACACCATTAATGCTGTGTTCATTTACGCTTTTTGTGGATATGTGACCTCTAAAACTCTTCTGTAACTGATAATTTAGCTCACGGTAATATTTAAGGTGTGAAATGCAGGGTGAACTGGTGGCAGGTTTTTATTTTTTTTTCCTGTTTGTTGGCATGAGCAGTCTGGATCTGAACGATTGCTTAATTGTTTGTTGTTGGTTGGATTTCATAAATGATGTTATGTTAGTTCCATAAACAGAACTAGCCAAAGCTGTGGTAGTCAGATTGCACATAGTACCATCGGGTGCACTGGCCTGTTAAGGTAGGTTCCATCTTTACCTTGAACCTGGTTTCTGCTCAGAAGAGAGGAATTCTGGGACTTGTAGTCCCTAAATTGGGAGAAAGCTCCTTTTTACATACTAAGATTGATGGACAAAAAATGTATGGAACCCTGGGAAAGAGCTGGGAGGAAGACTAAGCTTTCCTCAGACTGTTTGTTCTGCTTCTTATTTTTTTTACATTTTCTGGAAGGGGAGACATTCTGGTTCACCAGGATGGCTGTCTTATCAGCAAGTGAGAAGCTGAGGTGCACGCACAATTTTACAACAAAAGATGCATGCAGTTATAAAGCCATATGTTTTGCCTTTTCGCCTATTTTCTGCTCAGCACAACATAACATGATTTAATGTGGCTTATTTTCATCCTGTTTGGTTATGGAGGGAGACAGGCACCGAAATTCCATATCCTGGTCCTAGTGCAGAAGTCAGTGGGAATGTGTTTTGCCTAATTACAAAAAAAGAAAAAAGAGGACTTGTGGCACCTTAGAGACTAACAAAGCTTATGCTCAAATAAATGTGTTAGTCTCTAACGTGCCACAAGTCCTCCTTTTCTTTTTGCAGATACAGACTAACACGGCTGCTACTCTGAAACCTGCCTAATTAAGGGTTGCAACAACATACCCAATGATAGTGGGTGTCTGGCTAGAGAAGGGAGTCAGGATTCTTGTATTCTTTTCCTGGCTTCTCCACTGATTCACTGTGCATCATTGGATGAGTCACTGGAACTCTGTCCCGCAACTTACCCATTTATATAATGGGGATAATATCTATTTTTATGAGATTTGGAAGACTGTGAGGTGATTTGGGTGGCAAAGTGTTGTAAGCCAAATACCAGCTCCACATCACTTTTCCACTCAACCTGGGTTCTATAGCTTCCTGCTCTCTCAACAATCTTTGTACCCAGTAATATCCTTTCAGTGGAAATGTGGCCTTACAAATCAAAACACAATTGAGTGTTTTGAGGTAAAATGCCAGAAATCTATATTTCCATCCTTCTGACTCTTTAATTTTGAACTCTGCTCCTAGGTGGGGTCTGCCCACCTCTGTCAAACAGCGAATGCTTTGCAGATGTTTGAGTTCTCTGTAATACTTCCATAGCGAGCAGTGTCTTTTTGCATGAGTAGAAGTCTAACCAGAAATGCAGTAAGGATACAGCACTCATATGCTCTGAGTATAACTGGCTAAAGCAAACAGGGTGGGTTCAGCTTTAAACATTGGTAGTGATGCCTATTGGTAGGAGAAAACATGCAGAGGAATGAACAATTGTACACAAACTAGTGCCTATATTTTTATTAAAATGGTTCATAGTTTGGCATCTCACTGGATCCATGACTGCTCCTGCAGTTTCAGATAACAGCAGAGGCACATCGCAATTTCTACCACCTATGAATAGTAGAGCTGGATGATTTTTTTTTACTCAAAACGTTTCTTCAATGCAAAATAGCTTTTTGACCAAAATGACTTTTGTTCTCCAGAACATTTTTCACTTCAATTGTGTTTTTCAATTGGAAAAAACCTCAATGTTATGCAAACTATTTATTTATTATTAACAATCAGTTTTCTGGACAATAAACAGTGTTTGGATTTTCAGGGTGGTTTTTTTTTCCACAGAAAAAATCTGAAATTGTCATGGGAAACATAGGAAAAAAGCAAAATGTTTATTAACCCCCCCCCCCGGCATGTAAAATAATATGCCTTTTTTGACCAGCTCTGAAAATTAGCTATGAAGCTGTGAGCGTTCTTTCTCTCTCAGATCCTCATGACAGTCATCAACAACTTTGTTTCCGGCAGACCAGGCTAGTGAAATGCACACTAATTTGGGCTATCCTTGAAGACCAAAGAAGCTTCAGATGCTGCAGAATGCAGCTACTCACATGAAGAGCAGGTCACTATGTGTGTATCCAGGTGATTCTGGATTCGAATGTCTGCAGCTGGGTGCAATTTCAAATGCTCTTAATTCTAATTAAACCCCTGAACAGTCACTGGAATGGGTAATCTTTGTTAGCTGTAAGATATAGAAGGACCCTGATATTTTTTTTGCCAATAGAGGGCAACAGGCTCACATTTATTTACTGCCTGTTTCTGTACCCTCCTACTGGAGACAAATGCCGAAAAGCTTCCATTGAGCTCAATAAGAACAAGATTGGGCTCCAAACTTCAATAAGGGCAGGACTGGGTCCCAATTTATTCATAACAAAATAATTAACACTGTAATTATACCTTCTTTTCTTTTAGTGAAGCTAGCATGTGTTCTTTAGCAATATAGTGACACGGAAATGCAAGACAGAAGTCAAGTTCAAATCAGAGTGACTTTCGAATGATTAGAGACTGGGAATGGATGAGTCATTACACAAAGTAAAACTATTTCCCCATGTTATTTCTCCCCCCCACTCCACTCCCCAATGTTCCTCAGATGTTCTTGTTAACTGCTGGAAATGGCCTACCTTGCTTGTCACCATGAAAGGTTTTCCTCCTTCTCCCCCCCCCCCCACTGGTGATGGCTCATCTTAAGTGATCACTCTCCTTACAGTGTGTATGATAAAACCCATTGTTTCATGTTCTCTGTGTGTGTATATAAATCTCCCCACTATATTTTCCACTGAATGCATCCAATGAAGTGAGCTGTAGCTCACGAAAGCTTATGCTCAAATAAATTTGTTGGTTTCAATGATTTAATTACATGCTAGTAATCCTTAATGATTTTAGTGAGGGGTTATGCATACATAATATTGTCTATCATTAACAAAAGGCACATTGCAAACTCTCTGAAAATGAACATAATCTTTATTATGGCTGCAAACTCCTATTCTCTTACTCAGAGTAATTGTTCCAGGTAAATGTTCCAAGGGAGAACTGGCTTTTGATCTCTTTACCCAAGTGGAAAGGGAAAAAGTTATTTCCCTCTCCAGAATTCTAAGTGGAGAGGTAAAACCTCACTAAGGCACATAATATATCCCTAACTGCGTCGTTTATTTAAAACAACAGAGTAACTTTAATATTTGCTAACGCCAGGTACCAATTAAAAATAAAGGTAAGTGGAGGCTTAAGGTCTCCTGGCTGCTGATGAATCCAATTGCAAAAGGTTCAAAGATTTGCAGTCCACCAGAAGGCAGAATCCTGCTGGTAGAGGAAGAAAGCAGGCCATGATGACCATCCCTAGAAGATCTTTGCAACCTGAAAGTGGGGGGAAGAATGGCTGTCAGCTGATCTCTTTGGATGCTCTCTTAGACTGGGGAGGCCAGGAACAGGGGGATGGACCAGAACACTCTGAGGATTTGTCCTAATGGAGGGACAGTAAATAATTACAAATGACAAACAACTTCTCCCCTGCCTTCTTCCTCTATCTCCCTTCCTGAAGTTATATTTCTGGAGATGGGGTATTTCTAATAATGGCCTTTCTTGAGGATATTTGTTGCTGTGGTGGTGGACTGGGTCTAAGGATCCTGGTCCAGAACTTGGAAGAACATGCCACATGATGTACAGCTTCTATGGGCCAAATCTTCTCTCCACTTCCAGGGTGTCAGAAGCCAGCATGATTCTGGGATTAATGCATTTCTACTGTATAGGTGGGAGATCAAGATTTAGGCAGCCCTTGTAGGGATTCTACAATTCTAGTATGATGCTGTAGAGCCTAGTTCCATTAGGTCTCCTTGCACCCAAGCATATGGTGTCTGAGTGGGCCAGGGACTATTCTCCTGCCATTCCCACCCATAGCTGGTGGGAGGAAGTTGTTAGGAGAACTTGAATGGTTGTGGACTGACTCTGTTGCCATGCCATGACCATTCTTTCACCCCATGGCCTCTGCAGCACACAGCCAGCTATCTCAGTCTGTGCACTGGATTCAGGCCTAGAGCCTCACAATTTTGAATGACTAGATCATGGAAAACATTTGCACATTACACATATGACAAATTTATTTGTAAGTACTCTCAAACGCAGTATCTGAATATGATGGGGGTCTGGCCCAGACCTATGTGTGCTTTAAAAAGCAGGATTATTTTTATCTGATGGAAATTGTACCTTGCTGCAGATTCTAAGTAAATGAAATACTTAAGGTTTCAAAGGCACAGTTACTTCTTGGTCTAAAATGTAATTGTTCCATAGTCTCTTACTTAATCTTTTTTTTTTTTTTTGGTATTTTCTTGTATATCAGACTATCCCTCTTTATACAAATAAATTCCAGACTATATTAGAGCTTTGCAATCATTTGGGCAATGGAAGAGTGCATTGTAATTTGAAAACTTGGTTTAGTTAACTTTTTAAAAAACCCTGCTTCTTATTAAAAAAATCTAAACCAGACCTATCTGAAGCAGTAACCTACAAGTAACAGCTTTCTGTAAAGAGGAAACCAGCACAAGTGCCCTTTTAAATCAATCTGTTTCCTAACTCTGTTCCTAACTCAGAACGTTCTCAGGCAGGGAATGAAGTTTCTTCTCTCATCTATGTGTATTTTCTGTGGTTTGCAGTATCATTTGCTAATCTCTTATGGAAAGCTACTCGCCTCAATTGGCAGCTGCAAGACTTTTTGTGCCTTGAAATTTGCAAATAAATCACTGACTGCAACAATAGTTCACCATATGCAGGATATTAATGCATATAAAGACCCTTGACTGTAAATTCTAAATGTATTTTACTGAATCATTTATCTGGCATATATCCAGGCCCAGTCCAATAACTTGATCATTATGAAAAATGTTTTGGAACTTTCCTGATGAGTCTACTGATCAATGTTCTGGCATATTAGGAAAGTAATAGCTTCACTTTACATGAAGTAAACATTAATGCACCCTTATTCAATATTGGCTCAGTCCAAACTGTATGTCAAAAAGCAGTACTTCTACTGGATCAGCTTTTACATGAAAGAGAGTTATGTTATTTAACTGTCCAATAGAACAGCAAATTAGAGACACTTTCCATGTTAATCAATTAGTCATGTAGAAGTCAGGACACTACTGCATTCTAAAGAAGCTCTGGAATAGCAGCAGTAGCATTACTCATTACATAGGGATCAAGTATCAGGAGGTTCCATGTCTACGATACAAATTTTCTGCATCGCCGGCAACAAAACCTAATAATATTTAACACAACAAAATTGTCGGTGGTGGTGAGGTTGATTTTAATTGCACTTGAGAGGCAATTCAGAGTTAAGGCTCTTAATTTTTCTGGTGATTTTAATATTTTAAACATGCCGATTAAGGTCCTGCTCCTGTTTCCATCGAAGTGAATGTCAAAACTCGCACAGACTTCACTGTGAGCAGGATGGGACACAGTCTGTCTCCAGCTCTAAACTTGGAGCACTTATTTCTGCATATTTCATGGCACCATTGGGTTCAGATAAGACCTCTTCGATGATGCAAAAATGCTTTGCTAAATTAGACATTTGCTGTAGAATCTCTACTCTGTTGTCTTACCCGTTTTGCCTTGAGTTGGGGAAACGGGTGGGGCTATTCAGTAAATTGTAGCTGGAGTTAAATGGAAGAGTGGGCCTGGAGCAGGAACAATGTTCAGCTACCCTGTAAAATGCTTTCCCCACAGCCCTATATTATGTGTTAGTGTCCTTAGGTGGTTTTGCACAGAATGGGGGTGCACTACTTTAAAATTAGAGGATGGCAGCATTCATCTTAAATCTGCATCTGTGGAAAAACAACCCAATAACAAAGTTTGCTCTTGACCTGCAGCTGGTGGTGTTCAGATGAGAGCAGGGAGAGGAAGGGTGGCTTGGAGGTTAACGTGTTGGACTGGAACTAAGAGCTTTGTTCAATTATTGGCTTTGCCAGAGGCTTCCTGTGTGCCTTTAGGTATTAACCACTTTGTGCCACAGTTTCCTATATGCAAAATAATTTCTTTCTCCCACACTTTGAGTCTCCTATAAGCTCTTTCAGGTGGGAGTTCTTAATATGTGTGTGGACAGTGCCTAAAATTGGGTGGCTTCTAGACTTTACTGAAATACAAATACTATCAATGAGTCTATTTAAACTCAACATTTAACACCCTGCTGAATGGCTTTATTAATTAAAATGTTAAAAAAAATTCACTTTGGAGTTGATCTCATAAGTAGTTTTATACCCAAAAGCAATTTTTGAGGAAGTTTTTAAAGTGAATGTAAATAGGTTTAGAATGGAAGCACCATCTCATTCTGAGCTGCATCACCATCACCAGTGCAACACTTTACATCTAATCTAGGAAATGCTTTACCTCTAATCTTGTCAGTTAGATTCATGTAAATGGTCTCTGCTTTTTAAAGTAAAAAAACAGAGGTTTTAAATGTCCCAGCACATACTCAGAATCTCTTGTCTTATTCAGTGCACCAGATGGACAGTGCTCAAGGAATTTATCAGGGTTCTGTAGTGAAGGTCACTGTTGTCTGTAAGACCCCTACCTCATTCGTTGCGGAAGTTGAAAAGTGTGTAGTGAATGAGGCAGGGGACTGCAGGAAAAGAAAGGATAGTCTTTTGGTTTAGATAGTTGAATGACATCCTGGAGAACTGGATTCCATCCCTGCCTCTGCCACAGAGTTCTCATGTGATGCTTGGCAAATCGCTTAAACCAAACTTTTCACAAGTGGCCACTAATTTTGTGTTCCTTGTTTCATGACTGCCTAGCCTGAGATGCTTGGGGTGTCATTTGCAGATAGTCACCTGATAGTAAATGTGAAAAATTGGGATGGGGGTGGGGGGGGAATTGGCACCTATAGAAGAAAAAGCTCAAATATCAGGACTGTCCCTATAAAATGGGAACATCTGGTCGCTCTATTTGCAGATGTGCCGAGCTCTCACAACTGCAACTGAAGTCAATGGGCACTGGACATACAAAAATGGTACATACTCTTTTTACCTTGATCTCTCTATGCCTCAGTTTATCCTCTGCAAAATGGGGATATTTCCCTCCCTCACGGGCTGTGAGAAGACAAGTTCATTGATGTCTATGAAGCGCTCTGATATTATGGTGATGAGCACTGTAGAAAAGTCATGAGGAAATTAATAATTCTGTACTTGGTGCAGGGTTTGGATGGTGTGCAGTGAATATGGCATGAGGCCACACATTAAGTATAAAAAGAACTATTGACTAGTTATCCAGTCACTGTGCACCATCCAGCACTAGATGAACTGTGGACAGGCAACCTTAATTCTAGCATTTCTAACTCCTGAGCACTCAACTTTGCCACCTGAACATTTTCAAATGCAGTTTTCTGTATGTAATTTCTGCTTTTTAGTTGCTCATAACTAAAGAGGCTAATGGGGAGGACCTGTCACTCCCAACGTTTGTATTCATCCGGTTTTAATTTCGTAACACAGCGAGGTCAGCAATTCATCACAGCAATGCCTAGCACACAGTCCTAGACTCTCATAATTGTGATGTCATCGTGGTCCCTTCTGTCATTATCTATGAATCTGTTGTCATCTAGTCTGTCCTCCTGCATAACAAGTCAGTCTTACCATCACAAACTTGTAGCATGCCACAATTTAACATCATAAAAGCACCAATAAGGAGAGTTATTGATTATGCCAAATAACTCACTGGCACTGAGAGCTGGCTGATATTTTTTCATCTAAGTTTTTCTTTTTTCCTGACATAAATGTTGCTTTTTTTACCACAATGAACATTTTTGAATTATTATAAATAGTTTTTGTTTTGGGAAAACAAAACAAAAAAACCCCATTTTTTGTTCCATTTTTATCCCCCTCTTCCCTTTCTAATGGGGAAAACTTTTTTTTTTTTTTTAAATTCAAGACAGAGAAATTGGTATTTTTTTCCACAGAAATGACTTTTTTTTCTGAAGTTTAAATAAAAGAAAAAATGCTTTGGTTTTTTATAGAAAACCAAAAAAATCATGAAATATACTTTTTTTTTAAACAACTCTATGAGCTCCTCAAACAATACGTATTGCACTATACCCTCCCTGTCCTCAGGAAGAGAGGTTCTTAGGCTCAGACCAGATCTATGTGCCATCCTCGGTACACTCTCCATGCAGCTGCAATGTAGAACAGCTCTGAGCAATGCTAAGTGCATCCCACCTCTCAGTATCGCATGTGTAAAAATATTTATGTGGGTGGCTTCTGCCTGGTGCCTAGACAGCTCCAGAGGAACCTAGTTCACGTTGTTACACACAAACCTTGAAAGCAAAAGCAAAATTATGAATAGATTAAAAAAGCTCTTCTTTCATTGACTGAACTCATTTGAGGGGAAAAAAATCAAGAAGCAACTTATGAGATGTATAATGCTGGCCATGTGCATCCCTTGATTTCCTCCTCCTCCTCTCAGAATGAATTTGTGCCAAAATGAGATATGGTAATTTTATAGGAAGTAATTCAGCAGATTGCTTGAATGAATGAGGTTTCCTACCAAAGGTGACCTAAAAAAATTGAGTCTGGCCTGCAGCTGATTAAAAATGTGCATCTTTCTGTTAATTGATGTTTATGGTAAGTGGAAGACCATGACCAGTCTTTTGGTCCATGGGGTCTCTAACTGGATTGGATGCAGTGCCAAAATAGTAAATACTCCCCACGGTAAAATAACCCATTCACATATGGTGTATTAAGGGCCAGATTCTCACTGGTATACATTGACTTCAGTGGAGCTACATATATCTATACCAGCTGAGGATATCTCCATATTACTTGACTGATATGGATAAGGGTGTTTATGGAAATGTCATCGGAGGGGAGAGCCGAGATCTGAGCTCATGTCCTAATAGTGATGATATAAAGAAATCTCAAGTTAGAGGAAATGAAGTGATGGAGGAAGAGAGGGCAAGCAGAAGAAATGGTACCCTGCGATGGGGTGTCTGCCCCATACTGGCTTGCAAGGGGTTAATAGAGCACTAGGGAGGCTGTGCAGGAAGCAGCCAATAGGAGACAGGTTGCAAAGAGTAGTCAATCTGGGCCCACCAGACCCATATAAATAGAGCCACAGGGCACAGTATGGTCAATTACTCTCTGGGGCTCAAGGAGGGAGGTCTGGGTGCCATGCAGGTGGAAGGAAGCTAGCATACTAGAAAGAGCAGTGCTGGGTAGGAACTGGCTGGTTGTTAGGACTGGTATGCTGAGGTCCTGAGCAAGGGAAAAGAAGGTGCTGGGGCTGCAGGGAAGTGGCCCAGGGAAATATACTGAGTTGGAGGGGAGGCAGCAAGGTGCTGCTATCTACAGGGTTCCCTACACTTGCCAAGTGGTTGGACAGTTGACTGCAGGGTCCTCAGAATTGGGGAGCAGAGATCATGACCCAGCTGGAGGAGTCATGAAGAAAACACTGCGGTCCTTGGAGTGACGTGGGTCTGGGAGCAGACGTGATTGTGTGTGAGGCCCCATCGGGAGAGGACATACCAACCTGTGAAACTAATCCCCAGGAAAGTCAGCAGGAGGTGCCAGTGTGGTGAATGGAGCCCCATCACATACCCCTTCACTTATGTGTCCTTATCTCTTGTGGTGGTCTTAAATTGTGAGCTCTTGGGGCAGGAACCATTGCTGTTCTGTGTTTTGTACTGCACCTAGCACAATGGGGTCCTGGTCTATGACTAGGCTGCTAGGTGCTATGGTAATACAGTAATAATAATATTTACTGTTCCACTCCATACTCAAATGTTCTAATTCATTGGTTCCTTCCTTTTGGAAATATATATTTGTTCTAAAGAATTTTGAAATTGACATTTTTTCTTAAACCAGAATTATTGTATTCAATTTTTAAAACACGTGATTCCCTCAACCACAAGATTTCAAGTGGTGGTAGAAGAACAGACTGGAGGACATGATTTGGATTAGCATTTTTATGGCAGGAAAGTATATTTGGAACTCAAATTAATTTTCTGTCCCACTTAAAAACAGACAGTTGAGAGGCATTTTTGACTAGGAAGGAAAAGGGTTAGTAGGCTCTTTCCAGATTACACCAATCTCAAATCTATCTGACAGCTCATTGCTTGCTAGTTTGACACTCTGTTTCCAACTAACAACCAAGTATAATTTGAAGATCCCCACAAGACGACAAAAGTCTCCTTTGCTGTTTGCTCTCTCACATCAGACCTTTTCTTTTTGAGGTTATCTTTAGACTTACTGAGCAATTCAGGACAGAAATGAGATGCCCTCCAGAGCACCTTCTGGCACCTTAGTTAAATGTTTGAAGGAAGGCTCTGGTCCCACCATGTACACTGTACTCTTCCTGTCCTTCCAGACAGTGGTGACATTTAAGGATTTATCCCTGGAGCTTGCTCCCCTCAAAAACCTACAGTCCAATTAGTGCCACTGAAGCTAGAGTGGTAGAACTAATTTTTTAAAAATGTGGTATTCAGAGTTGGATGCCTGAAGCATAGCAGATGGGCTGAGTGTTGGACTCAATTGCCATTTTAAAAATGTTGAGGAAAAGTGAAGTAAACATAAGCAGAAAGATAAAGCAAGCAAGGGTGTGGATTCAAAGAGCTGGCTTTGTTTTCAGAAGTGAGGAGTGAAATAGATAAAAAAAGTAGAAGAATCCAGATTGGGCTGGAAGCAGAGTAACTGGAAATATTATCTAGCTAGATCAGTCAGTTTGGCTATGCATGGGTGCACCTAAAGGGCCACTTAGAATCATAGAATCATAGAATATCAGGGTTGGAAGGGACCCCAGAAGGTCATCTAGTCCAACCCCCTGCTCAAAGCAGGACCAAGTCCCAGTTAAATCATCCCAGCTAGGGCTTTGTCAAGCCTGACCTTAAAAACCTCTAAGGAAGGAGATTCTACCACCTCCCTAGGTAACGCATTCCAGTGTTTCACCACCCTCTTAGTGAAAAAGTTTTTCCTAATATCCAATCTAAACCTCCCCCATTGCAACTTGAGACCATTACTCCTCGTTCTGTCATCTGCTACCATTGAGAACAGTCTAGAGCCATCCTCTTTGAAACCCCCTTTCAGGTAGTTGAAAGCAGCTATCAAATCCCCCCTCATTCTTCTCTTCTGCAGACTAAACAATCCCAGCTCCCTCAGCCTCTCCTCATAAGTCATGTGCTCTAGACCCCTAATCATTTTCGTTGCCCTTCGTTGTACTCTTTCCAATTTATCCACATCCTTCCTGTAGTGTGGGGCCCAAAACTGGACACAGTACTCCAGATGAGGCCTCACCAGTGTCGAATAGAGGGGAACGATCACGTCCCTCGATCTGCTCGCTATGCCCCTACTTATACAACCCAAAATGCCATTGGCCTTCTTGGCAACAAGGGCACACTGCTGACTCATATCCAGCTTCTCGTCCACTGTCACCCCTAGGTCCTTTTCCGCAGAACTGCTGCCGAGCCATTCGGTCCCTAGTCTGTAGCGGTGCATTGGATTCTTCCATCCTAAGTGCAGGACCCTGCATTTATCCTTATTGAACCTCATTAGATTTCTTTTGGCCCAATCCTCCAATTTGTCTAGGTCCTTCTGTATCCTATCCCTCCCCTCCAGCGTATCTACCACTCCTCCCAGTTTAGTATCATCCGCAAATTTGCTGAGAGTGCAATCCACACCATCCTCCAGATCATTTATGTCTTCCTAAAGAAACGGCCAATTATTAGAAGCCGATTATTAGAAGCTGACATACCAATTATTAGAAGCTGACTTTTTCTGTATCTGGGGTAGCGCTCATTGGGGGCAGCTTTTAAAAAATCATACCTGGAAGGACAGCCTTTGAACATTTCAGCTCTGTTTCTGAGGAGATAGGCCCGAAATATCAAACTTTTAGTAGACTGATTCTGTTCCTGTGCCAGTTTTATGTTGGTGTGATTTCATTGTAGCTACTCCTGATTTGCATGAGTGCAAATGAGAACATAACCCGAGCTTGGATTTTCAGCAGTCCAGGTAACTATCTACTAGGCTGCTGCATGTATTGACAGGAAACTTGCAGCTCTAAATAGTAGACTTATGGGTTTCAGCAAGAAAAGGCCCTCAATATGGCAGAGCACTTAAGCATGTTTAGTTTTAAGCCCATTAAAAGTTTAACTAATTTTTTTAGTTAGGCCTTGATCCAGAAAACCAAAGTGGGAGAGAAATTGACAAGATTCTGATTATAAACCGAATGTTTGCTGTGGAATTATCTCCTAAGGGGAGGCACTAGCACTTGAGTCAGTGAAAGTGAGCTAAACACTTGAGAATATTCTGCAGCGTATCCTTCTGTACTGGCAGGGATGGGCCAGAGGACCTAATAGCTTCTCTCCATCTTTCTTTCTGTGATCCTATATAGTCTGAAAGGGTTTTTAAAAAATAGGATAAGCAGAAACAATAGACACACAGCTTTCTTCCAGGATCCCTGCCACATTCACAGGATTTTATTCTCCAATCCTTGACAAGTTATTGTCAGAATTACTATATAACTTATGCTGGAGGGGAAAACTGGAATTGGCCAAGAGCATAGAAAAGTGTGCACAGCAATTAAGGTGCACTCTCTTGCCACACACTGACTCATCTCTTCCTTTGGGACTCTGATGTAGAAAAGGAGGGATACGATAGTGCTGGATATCAAAATAAAATAAAGGGGTTGTAGATGGCTGAGACATCTCTGCCCCAGCTGCCTCCCTCTCTTTATGCATAAGCACCCACGTGTGGCCAATTTTACACTTTATGCTAAAACAATGCTCTGTGTCACAGATCACTATCCATGTTGCCAGTTTTTTGTGATTTTTATCCTGTGTTTATTTTTTCCCCTAGCCCCAGCTCATGGGGTCATGTGAATATATGAGAATCTCAGCTTTTATTTGTAAAAGAGAGTTTCTAGTGATAACCCTCACGGTTGCAGAGAAAAGCATGAAAATGTCAGTCCGAGAACCCTAGAGGCTCAAAAGCCAGAAAGAACCCCAGATGTTTGTTTAAATATGATGATTTTTAAGCTAATTGAGTGATTGTGTGTGCTTGACTCATAATTTTTGAATGGTTGTAGTTGGCAATATTGCATTAGTTTTTATAATTTGTATTGGAATAGTGCCTCAGTCACACCTGTTGTGCTAGGTGCTGTACAAACACAGTATAACACCATACCTGTGCTAAGGCATTTATAATCTGGACTCAATTCTGACATGACAGCTGCAAGGTATCAGCCAACTTTTAATGGCTAGACTGAGGACCAGTTGGGGCAGAATACTGATAGTGAAAGAAAGTTGATACTTAGTTATGTAATTATAAACATTAAAAAAAATGTGTGAATATAAAAACATGTATCTGAGTCTTTCTGTCCTCCCAGCTTTTATATCTTGCTGGTCTTGTAGACTGTAAACTGCCTGGGGCAGGTACCATGTCTAGCAGTGTTTATACAGGTCCTAGCCTACCAAGGCCCACGTCCTGATGGGGAACTGCTGGGTTCTCATGTAACTGTAACATGTAAGTCATTATAGATTAATGTTAGCACAAGTCTTATAGTTGTGATTATTAGGTTTATTACATTGGTGCTGTAGAGAGACCATGAAGCACTGCTTTTTAGTGATTAAAAACAAAAAAGTAGTGATAGGCTGGGGGCTGTTTCTCACTGATGCAATAGTACATTGAAAAAACCCAAATGCAGAAGACATTCAAGGCCAAATTCTCTGGAGTGCTGCAACTGACCTGGGCCATACTGCTGCCATAACCTGACCATAAAGCCAGTTTTAATTGCCATGGGATGGGTGGATGGAAATCACCCCAGTGTAAGGCTGACGTTTTGTTCTACCCTTGCATGCAGTATTTTTACTCCTGCTCCATGCATTGTGGTGGCACCAGGGGGCCAGGCCCAGGGCCTCACGTGGAGGACTTCCCCCATCAGTTATAAACCTGTTTCAGGCTGATCGGATTGGGGTATAAAAATGATGATAGTCTCCCTTTAAAAGCAGGTATGTCGGGGCTTCTACAACTGCCATTTAAAGAGTGCTGCACACAGGAGTAGGAGGCAAAGGCCTCCCAAACCTGGGACAGGTGCTGCCCAAACCAGATACTAAGGAAGAGCCTCACAGATGTAAATCAGGCTGTTTGCCACAATTCACTAACAAGAGGCAACAGTGTAGATGGGAAAATCTAGGTACGGGGGCATCAACCTCCAAAGCTTGCGAGGAAGGGCCTGGCTGATGAGCTGGGAGAGGCTGGGTAAAGGGGTGTGTCCTGTCCTTCAGCCTCAGCTTTTCTTTTCTTTTGAGTTGCCAGTTTTGTTTGGATGTATTCCTGGAGGTTTCAACACATGATGTAATCTCTAATTAAAGATTAATCTTTAATTCCCAGAGACTCCAGGACAATCCTGGAGGCTTGGCAACCCTACTTTCCTTTCCTCAACCAGCTCCTGCCCTGCTCCAGGACCATGCACAT
Source organism: Dermochelys coriacea (assembly GCF_009764565.3). Taxonomy (NCBI): domain Eukaryota; kingdom Metazoa; phylum Chordata; order Testudines; family Dermochelyidae; genus Dermochelys; species Dermochelys coriacea. The sequence continues at coordinate 114,753,550 of NC_050073.1, forward strand.
CAGTGAAGCCCATCATCTACAGGGTGCTAGCAGGCTGATAGCAGGGAGTAACTGCCAGCCAGGTTTAGCCATCAGTCAGCATCCAGTGTTTTTGCCTATAATGGTTTTGGAGCAAGACCTTCTCTCTTGCTCTGGCTGTCTGCCAGGGTGTGGGCCTGTCCCTGCACTGGAGAAAACAGACACTGCCCATCAAGACTGGGAAGAGATCTACACTTTTTCTTGGCTGGGGAAAAGTGCCAGGCAGCAACATTTCCCCTCTTCCTTGGAGCCTGGTTTTTGATCAGCCTAGAGGAGTTTTAACCCCCTAGGCCAGTAGGGTTTGTGGGCACCTTCAGGTCGAAGAGGCTGGGGGAGAGAAGGGCTCTTCCCCACCCCTGTCCCTGGGGCATATCCCCTCCTAGGCTGCAGGTAAACTAGGCTGTAGCACCCCCGTCCCCAAGTGCCCTGTCATGGGATCGGAAGCAGAGGGTCTTTTCCCACCAGGAGGGGGCGAGATCCCTGGGGGGGTGGGTGGATCTCTTCCCCCAGCCCCTCTCAGCCCCAGCTGGAGTGGGATTTGCCCAGCCTCGGGCTCACTCCTGCTCCGCATCTCCCTCTGCGAGCCCACGCCAGGCGTGGCAGCCCCCTCTCTGCTAGGGAGGCTTCCCCTCGGGCCCCGGCCCGGCAGCCACGGGCTGGGCGCGTCCCTCTGCTGCTAGCCCCTGGCAGAGGTGGCCGAGGGAGGGCGGACGCCCTTGTGTAAGGGGACTGTTGCCCCCTTACTAACATTCAGTGGGGGTGTTTTTGGTTGGCTAGCTCCCAGTACTAAATAGGGAAGGGTCAATGGAAAATCAGGACCCTGAGACTTGTAGTCCCCAGGAACAATGGGGAGAGGCCAATGCTCCAGGTCAGCCTGAATGACAGGGCAGGCAGGCTAATCAGGGAGTCAGGAGGCCAGGGAGGTCCCATCCTCCGTGTGAGCTGGATTTGCCTGGGTCAGACAGAGTGGGGCCGAGCTAAGGCGAAAGCAGGGGCCCACGCTAAGCTGGGGAGCAGAGCTGTGCCAGATACAGAGAGAGCAGACCCTGTCCTGGGAGCAGAGCTGCAGCCCCAAAGCCAGAGGGGCCAGAAAAGCAGCCCAGGAAGCAGGTCAGTGCTGGGAGCAGAGTCACAGAAGCAGCCTGCGGAGCAGACCTGTCCTGGGAGCAGAGTTGCAGCAACCAGAGCCAGAGGGGCCAAAGAAGCAGCCTAGGGAGCTGGAGGCAGAGCAGCAGCAGCGGAGCAGAGACAGAGTGGTGCCGCTGGGGCTGGAGCAGTCTGGAGCTGGGTGCGGTGAGCAGCTGGGGAGACGGAGGGGGACCGTGGCCCAGCACAGGGAGATGCCTCAGCCAAGGGGCTCTGCAGGCCAGGCTTGGATCGTAACCCCGACAGGGCGGGAGTGACACTGAGAAGAAGGGTCCTACCACTTAGAGCCTGAGTGTGTGGCCACCACGAGAGCAAGTGTCCAACCCACAGCATCCCTGCCGCACAGCCTGGGCCTGAGAAGGAGGCCGGAGACTTGCAAGGAACAGACTGTGAACTGCCCGGACATTCCAGAGACACTGTTTGTGATGTTCCCTGCCACAGTGCGGGGTGATGTGTTTCCTTTCACCTTTCCCATTTTCCCTTATTCTTTTTCAAATTCATTGTTGATGAAATAACTTGCATTTGCTTTAACTTGTATGTAATGGTCAGTGGGTCAGAGAAGTGCCCAGGGCAGAGAGAGTACCCCGGAGTGGGGGCACCCTAGCCCCTGTCCTCAGTGACCACAGCAGGGTTGGGGGTCGATCGCCCCAGGAATCCTGGGCCCAGCCTTGTTGGGGTTCCGAGGACTCTGCCGGACAGGAGAGTGGAAGGGGAGCCCTCAAGGGCAGGGAGGCCGCTGGGTAAAGGAAGCGGGAGCGAGGACTCAGATCCTTTCGCTAGCCCCCTTCACCGGGCGAGTGCAGAAGCCAGGAAAGTTCCCCGCAAGAGCGGGACTATTGCCCCGGCTCCCACTTGTCTCCCTCAGCGCTTGCTGTTGCGGGTGGGGAGCGCAAGCGGTTAAAGCCCCATCTCCCTCCCCCGTCCCCGGCCCGACCGGCTCTGGGCAGCGCGGGCGGCTTGGCTGCCTCCCTCCAGTCCCTGCATCAAACGCCCAAATCTCCTGAGTTATTCAGCTGCGCCCCTCGCAGGACGCGGCTCCCGCTGGAGCATCGCCCCGTAACTTTTAGGCAGCGGGCAGGTCAGAGCCTGCCAGGAAACCATCCCGCAGCCTCCTCGGCAGCGCGCTCTGCCCCCCCCCCCCCGCAGCCGGGGCTCGGCGCCTCGTGCCCCCCCCTCCCCCGCAGCCGGGGCTCGGCGGGGGCTTTCAGCAGCGCCGCGTCCAGCCGGCTGCACCCCGGCGCGCACGGGCCCGCCCCACGGGGAGCCACGCTCCGGCGGAGCTAGGCAGGCTGCGGGGGGGCTCCGAGTCCCGCTCGCTGGGCCGGGGGCCGCCGCAGCCGCCCTTTGGGGCCAGCCCTCGCCGCCCTCCCCGCCTCCCGGCTTGCTCCAGCGCCGCGGGCTGCTGCCCCCGCCCGGCGGGCTCAGGCTCGCCAGGGGGCGAGCTCGCGGGGCCAGGCGGCCCGGCAGGCGCGCAGGCGCAATCGGCCCGGAGCCTGCGGTCCCCGAGCCCGGCGTGCGGCACCGCCACAGTCTGGGCTCCCCCCGCCGCCCGAGCGCTACTACCATGAGCGGCTCCATCCTCGCCGGAGCTACTCACCGGCCCTGGGCGCGAGACACCTCCCCGGCTGCCCCCCGCCGCGGCCCCGAGCCCGGCTCTGCAGGCGCAGGATGCCGGGCGGCAAGCGAGGGCTGGTGGCGCCGCAGAACACCTTCCTGGAGAACATCGTCCGGCGCTCCAGCGGTAAGCGCTCTCCCGCCGGGGCCCCCCCTGCCCGGCCCGGGGCCCCCGAGGGACGCCCCGCCCGGCACCGGCGCCGCCTTGCAGATCAGGAGCCAGAGCGGGGGAAAGTTAGTCGCTGCTGGGCTAGGTTACCCTCGCAACTTTGTGGTGGGCCGGGTGCCTTTCGACCGGGCGCGCTCTCGCTCTCCGGCCGGCGACGCCGCTGACCTGCTTTTCGTGCGTGGCTGGGGAACTGAAGCGTAACACTGTTGCTTTGCAAAAACAAACAAGCCCCGCAAAACCTCTGCCCCCTGTCAGTGCAGTACTGAAGAGGCTCCCCCGGGTTATTTGTAGCTTCCGCAGGTGAGGATCAGACAGAAATAAAGCCCCGGTTAGTTTAGCCGCTTTCTTTCCTGCTAATTGAAACTTATGTGGTTTGACTTTATTTGAAATTGAATCTGGTTAATTCCACTTGCTGCCCGAAGTTCTTCGGGAGCTTTCGTCAGGCGTCACTGGTAACTTTAGCTATCTAGCCACAAGAGTGTCCCACGCTGAGAGCGATAATAGAAATAGACACAGTTGACAAATTAGAGAAGATGCTTTCGTTGTAAAATTGTCCAGCTTTCTCATCCTGGCCACCACTTTCTGTTTGTATTTAATTAAACTGAGAGAGCCTGTGTGTGTATTTCCACTAAAATTGCAAAGCATGCTGTTAATTTTCCATAGAAATGATTTCCATCGAGAACATAATGTACCTGTAGCTGTAGACATCTGATCTATCCAGCATTTGCTGTTCTTCCCCTGGTACCTTTCCCCCCCCATCTAGCTTCTTTAGTCCCTGCCAACTTTATTATTATTATTATTTATTTTATTAATTATTTATTATTTTATTGCATTTAAATACTTTGAGTTTTTATGAACTGGGTCTGAGAATAAATAATCAAACACATTTTGAAACTGTATCTTCACTATATACTTCATTCATTCTGTGTCTTTAAAAATGGTTCTGCCTTATAGGCTCACTTTTTATCTTTCCATTGTTGTTCTGTGGTCTAAAGCACGTAGTGTTTTGTAACGCTTTAAAACTAATTTTTATTGCAACGGTGCTATTAGGATTTACAGTGACTTGACTGGTGGTAATTCTATGGCTGTGCAAACATGCCGAGTATTGTCTGCAGTTCCACACCCGCAGACTCCTTGGTTATACATATAATTACAGGATTGTTGGTTTTTAAAATTCCATGTCCGTAAAATTATTCCTTGCCTCTGGAATCTGTTTTACCCTTGCAGAGCATTAGGAGACACAATCAAGAATATCACACATAACCACATTAAAATAACGAAATGCGTGCAGATCATCCCACCAACAAAACACAGATGACACTTTGGGCTAAACCCTGACCACCTGCTTAGTCTTCACTGAGGCAAATTTCTATTGAAGTGAGTGGGGGCTTGTATGAATAAAAATGGAAAAAGGACCTCAGAATTTGGCTTATTGATACCAAATGGAGGTTTCTCTTTAGACTATAGAAGTTTAGATCAGCAACATGATGTCTAACACTGACCATTTATGACAGGTTTCAGAGTAGCAGCCCTGTTAGTCTGTATTCGCAAAAAGAAAAGGAGGACTTGTGGCACCTTAGAGACTAACAAATTTATTTGAGCATTTAGTCTCTAAGGTGCCACCAGTATTCCTTTTCTTTTTACTGACCGTTTATGTGCTGCCAATGTCTGTATTAGTCTAGTAACATGAATCAGAAAGATGGGCAGAGGGGAGGAAAGCGATTTAAAAAGTTGCAGAATGTATCATTAGCATTAATACATTTGTTATCTGAAATCCAGGCCCTTCCATGCCTTCAGTTGAGCTGTGATAAGTTCATTTCACGTTTCTGCCTGAAGTGGTACAGTGTGTTGGGTTTGACACTGATGTCAGATGAAGAATTTGGAGGCTGATTCTACTCCCATTGAAGTCAGTGGGAATTTTGCCATTGCTGTCAATGGGAGCAGAACTGGGACCTAGAAATTGTTGGTCAAAGAATGTTCTTCTTGATTTTAAAATGTCAGCTTCATAATAAACCAAAACATTTTTATCTTTTTCTTCCTTTCGTATTGCCAATATCAAATACTCTGCTTGGCTGCTGATTCTTTGTTCTATAGCATTAGGATCACGGAAAGCTGGGGTCTCTTGCAATAGTGTACTCACCAGAATTTTAAATGAACGATTAAATAATGCAGTTGTAGATAACACCTTTCCTCTGAGGATCTCAAAGCATTGGATACATTATAATTACACTTCACAACAAGATTAAGGAGCTACAAATAAGCATTAGCATCCCATTTTAAAGATGAGTAAACTAAGGCATGGGCAGTTCAACTATTGTGCCCAAAGTTACATGGGAAATCAGTGGCAGGGCTGGCAACAGAACCCCTAATCTCTTGTTCTAATTAGGTCACATGGCTATCCTAATGAAAGTTTAATGAGACTTTAAGGTACCAAAAAGTATAAAAGTTCAATAGGTTTTTTAATTGTACTTTACTTTATTTTCCATCCAATTTAAATTTGACCAAAAATGGGAACATGGGATTTGTCATATGGGATCAAACCATTGATTCCGCTAATCTGCCTCCTCTAGCGGCTGATATCTGATGCTGGAGGAATGCAACAACTCCCCATAATGCACCAAGCCAGTTGTACATTGATGGATGGGTTGGGAATGTCTTCCTAGCTCATGCAGGTATTCAGTTTTATACCCTGAAGTATGGGATTAGATTATCTTTATTTCACTTAATGACTAATGTTGTCATGGTCATAATATTATTCATGTTTTTTTGAAATCAGCAGGACTATTGGATTCCATGACATCTTTCATTAGCAGTGAGTTCTATATTGACTGGGCCAAAATGAATGGCTCTTGAGTGGGCCAAATCCTGCTCCCATAGTCTTGTCTGTAGTCAGTGTAAGGGAAGCAGGATTATACAACCTGTGAAGTAATATTGCTTTGTGTTTATTATATTTGTACTCACAGATTTCAAGTCACTCTTCACTGTCTTGGAACAGGGTAAACAAAATGGGCTTATTTTTTATTATAATCTTCAACATTTTGAATAGCTCAATCTAGTCCCCTCTAATTTCTTTCTAGGTTAAATAATGCTATTTTTGTTTGTGATTTCTCATCACATTTTAAATCCCGTCAGATTTCTTTATGGATGTATGTTTTGATTGAACAACTGAACATTTATATACAGAATTACAGAAATTTTATAAAGTTGAAATTCACGCTGACTCTGCCTTTTGACAGGGGGAGTTTTATGCACAGATTGAGTGTGGTAGACAGACCTTGGTGTTAAAAACAGTCATATGGTTGATTTTAACATGAACTGGAAACTTTCTGTTTAGGAAGCTCAAGAACCTTTCCCTTCCCCCAGTTTTGGTTACAAAATAGATTAAATTCAAGAGACATCTCATAAAAAGGGTGAAAATGCATGTACAGTACAAAGAAATATATTGGCCGCTGTGATTCTGTGATCTTATGCTGGAGTGAACTTTCAGAATCTCTTGGTTAAAATTATACCCCCCAGTTGAAAAGTATGGGAAGATTTGGGGTGACCTCCTTTAATTCTGGTAGCATTATATCCCCCCTGCTCTGAGTTTTTCTAAATCAGCTTTGCCAGGAGTGACTTTTCATCCTGGAGCTTGTAGAGTACTTTTGAAGAGCCAATTATTTTGCCTTTTGGGCAGCACCAAATTGCTTCATCAGGTAGTTTGAAAAGGATTTCTCAGAGGATGGTAACTCTGGGCCTTTGTTCATCCAGTCACAGCTGATATTGCCTAAGCTAGTCACTCTGCTATACTATCAATGTACTCAGTCAGTACATTTTTCAGGAACAAAAAACAAAAAGCCCTCGAAGGGTCCGATCTAAAGCCCACTGAAGTCAATGGGAGTTGTTTAACTGACCTGCTTTGGGCCAGGCCTTTTTCTTTTTTCCCCCCCATGTGTTGTTATAAGAAACTTGAAGTAAATGAGCAAATGAATAGAGTCCCTAGTTCGTTACCCTTTCCCGTTGCAAGTACGCTTACCCCTGGTAAATGAGGTTTCACGTAAACTGAGAGAATTTTGTGTGTGTGAGAGCACTGCGTTAGAACCCATCACTGATGTTTCCTTTTACCTTTATTAGAATTTGAGGTTTCGAAAAGGACTTTTCTTTCTTAGGGCAAAATCTTCCTCATAGCTCATCACAGTAGTGCATACCTTTGATTTTTTTGATTCTCCTAGATGGGCAGAGCTTCCACTGACAGAAGCATGTGAGATGGGACATGGATCCAGACATCCCCCGGCTTTGATTCCAGAGCTGAAGTTTGCAGCTCGGGTCCATCTCTGTAAGATACTCAGGGAAAGCCAAACGTTAAAGCTGAGCACTGAGTTGAGCTGTGTCAATAAAGAGAGAAGAAATTTGTCCTTGTTGTCCATCTTTTCCTTTTGCATAATTCATCAGTAAAGTCCAAAACCTATGTTTAGGACACAATCTGGTTACCTATACATGTACAGGTTTTAACTAGTTTACCTTTGGAACTTCTCAGCAGGATGCAATAGAAAGCAAAAGTAGTTTACAGGGGAGCAAGCCCTACTTTAAAGACCAAGAGTTATAATTACCATGATTATTTATTACTTCTCTTGCATTAACATTTAGAGGTCCAATCAGGAGCACGGTTCTGTTGTGCTAGGCATTGTACAAATACATATGAAGACTTGGGGAGAAAACTTGGCTCCACTGCAGGAAGTGGGAGTTTTGCCATTGACTTCAGTGAGGCCAGGATTTCACTCTGGTTTCTGCCCTGAAGAACTTACAATTTAATGCCAGAATCCTGCAATCAGATCCATAGGGATCTTGTTCCCTGATGAGGCTCTGTGATGTCAGTGGGGTTCCACATATGTGAAAGGAACTGCCCCTTTTAGAACCAGTTGCAGGGTCCGGGGCTAAGAAGACAAGTGACACACAAAGGGGGAGGGGAAAGGTGTATGATCATATATGTAACCTTTTATATACATTAATTTAAAATATTGAAAATGTATATATTTAAATAAGTGTCAGCTCTTCTCTTCTGTCCCTCAAACTAGCCATCGGGAGTTATCTGATGCCTTATAAGTCTGGCAAGGGAAAAAACCTCACAATAATTAAATGGATTTTTGTTTGACCCTGATACAACTGAAGATTCTCTCCATTGTGAAAATTCTTTACAACAAGTTAGTAGAAATTCTAGGGCTGAGCACCTTTCACAAGTACCTAAATTCTTAAGCATGAGGGCTATAAACCAGTGGCCAAATTAATTCGTGGTCTAACTTGTTTGGCTACATTGTAGTCAGGTCAGTAATAAACTTGGTCTAATATGAAGTGAGCTGTAGCTCACGAAAGCTTATGCGCAAATAAATTTGTTAGTCTCTAAGGTGCCACAAGTACTCCCTTTCTTATTATAATTAGTGGATCATTTAGCTTTTGAAATGCACAGCATTACTATTGAAATATCCAGATGATTACAACTGGAATTTGATTAAATTCTTGGGTTTCATTTATAAGTCTGCCTGAGGATGGATTTTGAATCTGAACTTATATGATGATTGCAGTAAATTATTGAGCAGTGCTTTCTATCCCAGCCCCCTTCTTGCCCAAGAGACTTCCCTTTGCTGGGCCCGATCCTGAAGCCCTAACTGCCTGTGACTCCTGTTGAAACCAGGGGGAGTTTTTTATAGATATATATATATATAGATAACAACTACACATTTATATATTATATATAGTGGTTTTTTAAAAATAAACAAAATTTGAGCATGAAAAATTGATACCAATTTAATAGTTTAGAAATGTATACATACCATTTTGTTGGTTAAGGGAAGAGCTAGGCTTTTTTTCACTGATTGGCTGAATTACAATGAAGATATCTTTTATGTTTGTAAATACTTTTTCTTTCAAGTTAATGACAGCTGGATGCTGCTCTGGAAGAGGGATTGTTACTTCTATTCAGGGAGAACAGAATTCAGTATATGTCACAAGAGGGCGCTCTAAGTGTTGTTGCATCTACAGATGGGTGTTTAAATCTGAAAGGAAACAGTAAAATGATATTATTGGCTTTTAGAGTAAACATTCAGTTTGTTGCTGTTACTGGAAGAGCTGTATCACCAGAAAGAAATGTAAGAAAGTTAATTGAATGGGAAATACATGTAGTTTGCCTACTTTATCACTGTATTACTTGGTGGCTAGCCAGCATTTAATGACTGAAACAAACAATATTTTCTGTTTGATGGGAGTCTATACGGGGTAATGTTGTGGGCTAATAATTCTTTCAAATTAAATTGCATTTCAAGAAACTTGTTTTGACAAAGAAGAGTTGTGTGGTTTTCACGTACTTGGGAGCTTGTGTGATTGACCAACAATATTTTGAAAGCTAAATGCTTTCAACAGCTATTAGGACCCAATCCGGCAGTCCAGGCCCAGTGGGAGAGAATCTCACTGGAGTAAAGGGGAGTTTTTCCTGAGTCAGGATGGTATGATCAGGCTCAGAGTTGGTGTGGAGCTGAGAACAGTACACGTTTGAAATTACAAGCCTGGTCCTATTGACTTGTGAGCAATCCCAGTGACTTCATTAAGAGTTTTGATTGAGTCAGGACTGCAGGATTGGACCCTAATGCCTAGTGTGCGTAGCATTTGGCTTTCAAAACATTGTCAGTCTTTCTCACAAATTAGAGTGTGAAAATCAGACATCGTTCTCTGTCAAAACAAATTTCTTGAACTATAAATACATTGAGACTAGTGGGACTACTCACATGGGTAGTTTACACGTGTAAGTGTTTTCAGGATTAGATCCTATGTACAACTAAAATTATGGGCCAAGATTTTCCAAACAAGGAGTCTAAAGTTGGGATCCTAAATCCATATTTAGGATCTTGCCTGATTTTTCAAGCGTGCTACACGCCCAACAGCTTCCTTTGCTTTTAATGGGAGAGGCTGGATGCTCAGCACTGATGAAAAGTAGGTAGGTACCAAGAAGGCCCTGGTCCTGCAAATCTGTGCTTAACTTTATACACATTAATAGTCTCATTTACGTTAATAGGATGCTTATTTGCATAAAATTAAACACGTTTTTGCAGAATCCACCTTAACTATGGATCTAAGATCCTAAATTTAGGCTCCTATTTTTGAAAATCTTGGCCCTGGGATACAACGTTTTGTAGCACTATAAATGGCAGAGGAGGTTTTTTTTGTTTTTTTTCTCCAGGTTTTACACTCTCGTTAATTATCATGTAAAAACTTACCTTAGTGGTATAAGATGGTATAAAAGCTTTCCATTTCTTATATAACTTCCAAACACTTTCACTTTCAGCTTCTGCAGATTCCATAATACTTTCAGAATAGTGACGATTAGCGGCTAATTAGTATTTATTTTTGAAATATACATTTTCACACAAAGTGGACCAGATCCTGCTTGCCTTCCTCTTATGAGCATTCCCTTTGAATGTAATGGGACTACCCAGGTAAACAAGGCAGGCTGGATTTGGTCCAATTGCACTGCGCATAATTTTAATAGAGAACCGACTCACTGGACATTTTATGGGTAGTTTGTTGGTATCTGTGACAGGTTTGAACTAATTTAACCCTGTGGTAAATCCTTTAGGCTGTGTCTACACTACAGCCTATGTCGGCAAAACTTATGTCACTCAGGGTGTGAATATTCCACTCTCCTGAGCGACATAAGTTACATTGATGTAAGTGTTCGTGTGCACAAAGTACTCTCCTGCCGACATAACTTACCCTGCTTGCAGAGGTGGGGTTTTTTATGCTGACGGCATAGAAGATCTTCACCTCACGCGCCTCTGCAGTGCTGTACGTATAGACATGGCCTTAGAAGGCAAGCAGTGTAAAACCTATGGCCATCATGCAATAAAATAGCTTTTCAGATAAGCAATGGGGACAACCTGTTGACTTTATTGATGTAAACACCTATTGAGGTAGATGGAAATTTTGCCTCAGTAAAGAGTGAAGGATCAGAACATACATGAAACTAGGCCTGTTGTGTAGCAACCAGTTTAACTTTTGAATTTTTGGACAATTAGTTAAATGCAGATTATAATAAAAGAAAAGGAGTACTTGTGGCACCTTAGAGACTAACAAATTTATTTGAGCATAAGCTTTCGTGAGCTACAGCTCACTTCATCGGAAGTAGCTCACAAAAGCTCATGCTCAAATAAATTTTAGTCTCTAAGGTGCCACAAGTACTCCTTTTCTTTTTGCGAATACAGACTAACACGGCAGCTACTCTGAAACCTGTCATTATGCAGATTATAATGTTTTTCTTTTAGTGTTTGCCTTGGAAATTGCTGACAACTGCCATGCTCATAGCTGTCCTACAAACTACATGTACATGGTGGGTGATAAAACGGTGAAACATATATTTGTGTACCCAATTTTATCATTTTTGATGAGCAGCTTTTTGGGGCAGGGGCCATGGCTTGTAGCGCAATGGTGAACCAATTGTGATTTGCTCCTCAGTTTGCTATTGTAATATAAATATTAACAACAATAATAGTACAAATAAATATCTGAAGCAGGAAGTTGTTCTGTGATGAATCTGTCAAGCAGATCTCAAGAGTTAGGTTTGGATGAATTTGAAAAGACTCACAGGTTTCAGAGTAGCAGCCGTGTTAGTCTGTATTCGCAAAAAGAAAAGGAGTACTTGTGGCACCTTAGAGACTAACAAATTTATTAGAGCATAAGCTTTTGTGAGCTACAGCTCACTTCATCGGATGCATGCTGTAGCTCACGAAAGCTTATGCTCTAATAAATTTGTTAGTCTCTAAGGTGCCACAAGTACTCCTTTTCTTTTTGAAAAGACTGACGTGATTCTACATATTTAAAAGGCACGAGAAAAACCCCCACTTTATTAGAAAATGTAGAACGGCCTTTACAGTACAGATTAAGAATGTCATAAGGAGGTTTGTGGTATCAATGTAATGGCTCATCTACACCACCAGGCCCAAGCTTGGCCCCCTGATTCTACAAACTGTTCCACATGGAAGGACTGCTACACCTGCACAGAGCCCCCTTGACTTTAGTGGGGCTCTGCGCATGCAGGTCAGCTTGCAGGATCAGGATTTTCTATTGCATTCTGTGTGGTTGTGTGCCATGCTGTGAGTGTGTAGCTGGATCCGTTGACTAAATTCAGTAGAATATCATTATTTGTCTGTGTCAGGGCTTGATTAGATTGACTAAAAGAAAATCAAATATAAACGGGGGAATCTGAAAAGTTTTTATTTTGTACGGAGTCTCATGAGTTTTCCGAGAGGAGATAGTGCAGATTGCAGGGCTATGCTGATATTGGTTTAGTTATTGGGACAGTTGATTGACAGTCACGTAAGTGGTTTGGGATTCTCATAAGAGAGTTAAGAAGCAAGCCAAAGTTGAAACCAAATTCAAGGCATTTTCATACAGCCTGTCAGTTCCTGGCTGTGCTCAGTCTGGGTTGGAAGTGCTATGCTTGTAAAATTGATTTGGATAATACATCTATTCAGATGAGAAGATGTGTTTTTTCTTTTCTTATTTTTTATTTCTGGTTGTGTTACTGAGTCTTTGATTTTGTATATCTCCTCCTTCCAACATAGTTGTTTGGTTCCTTAAAAGATTCGTTGCATATTCTCCTGGGAGGAGATGTAAATATGAAATGATGGTTTTTACAAATTGTACTTGAGTATTTCTAAGACAAGACAAGCAGAGATGATGTTCTTCACTTGGCTAAACACATCTCCTAGAGTGATTTAACTGTTCTTGCTTTTCCATCATTATGTAACGTGTATTTTTACACCGCTTTGGGCATTTTGTTGTTAAAAAAAATTACTTGAACATCATGCTCATTTTTTTTAAAAACAAGGTTCCCAGGTTCCGAACAAAGCTGAACATTAGCTATTGTGAGATTGTATAGATAATATTAAAGGTTTGGTGCTGTACTACATAATCTACTATCTTTTTATATGAAGGAGCTTATGTACAAAATAGAAGCATGAGAAACTTAAAATATATTTGATTTGTACAAGAAACAGTGCTAGCAAAAGGTGGAATATTTGCTAACTGTGTTCATTTAGTAGTACAGTTGCTTGCCATCTGTATTAAAGTTTGTAAATATGTTAGCTCATTAAAAGGGCTGCTGACCCTTAGGAGATGCTAGGAACTCATTCTGAGGCCTGCATTTCTTTTCTCCTATAGACATCAGTGTTTTAGAAGGTTTCAGAGTAGCAGCCGTGTTAGTCTGTATTCGCAAAAAGAAAAGGAGTACTTGTGGCACCTTAGAGACCAACAAATTTATTTGAGCATAAGCTTTTGTGAGCTACAGCTCACTTCATCGGATGCATTCGGTGGAAAATATAGTGGGGAGATTTATATATACACACAGAGAACATGAAACAATGGGTTTTATCATACACACTGTAAGGAGAGTGATCACTTAAGATGAGCTATTACCAGCAGGAAGTGGGGGGGGGGGAGGGGGAAGGAGGAAAACCTTTTAGTGTTTTAGAAGTATCTATTAAAGGAATATATATATCCTACAGAACTTTGCTTCAGGCATTCTGAAACACACCAACAAGATGGATGTGGGAAAAATGCCTGGTGGACCCAGTGCCATCAGACAAGCTTAGAAATCAAAAAAATGGACTTTTCTCAAAGGAGATTTAAAATGAAAGTGCATTTTCAGAACATCAATTAAATTTAAGCAAGAGGGAATGCACTAATAGACATTTTAACTTAATAATTGTGGAAGTTTTAAAGTTAGCTGCATGTGAATCTTTTCAAATAATGATTTATTGCCAGTTAGCTAATTGGGAAATTCTCAGCTCCTACATTCCTATGTTGGATCAGAGTCTATCACATCTAGTATCCGGGGGTCAGCAATGGCCGATATTGAACAGTCCAGATGTAAGTGCTCCCCACTTCTCTACCTCCTCTGTAATGTGCCTGGGAAATTGTGCATTGCTGTATGTGGAAGGAAAATATATTCTTTTCTGGGCCATACCATGCAGCACTTAGTTTACATGAATTTAAATTACTCATATTTAATCAAGGATTTGTCTACTTGTACCCGCCTACCATTCAGAACTTCTGAACTCTTATAGCTCATAAAATAATTCAGTTCTTTTAAAAGCTAGTGTGTACTGTACAGCTTGCCTCTCCTGTGGCAATGAATTCCATAGGCTGACTACATGCTGTGGTCCTGATCCTACTATCTTAGCTCGTGTGAGTAACCTCATGCTGCGCAAGGAATTGTTTTATTCGTTTTTGGCATATGTACAGGAAAGTTATAGGGTTAAATTTTGGTTTTAAATTTTTTTAGGTAAATATAACCTGTGTAAAATATTAGTACCAAATACAGAGGAAGATGTAAGTGTTTCTGAATTTTTTCTTTTCTTTTTTCCTTTATTGCAGGGCTCTTGTCGTTCTAATTATATATGTATATATTCGTTTACCGCATTTGCTAATTTTATTGATTCATCTAATTAATACCAACACTAAGAAACACTAAAATTAAAATTTCCCAAACTCTACAAAACTAAAATAAATATAAATTCATCTAAGAATACAGTTTGTACCAAGTGGAGATTGAATGCCCCACTAAACTTCTGATACATAGATGTGTGTGTACAGTCAGAACCTTTTAATCCCTGGACTCTCAGTCCATTGGAGCTGACACGGGGGCACTGGCAGAAAGAGGAAAACTGCCTAAGGAGGTAGCCAGAATACTGCCCTCACTCTGCTTATCAAAGTAGTCTGAAGTTTTATCACTACCCAAATGTTAGCAGAGGCAAAAAATGCCTTCTTCCATTGCCAGTGTCCTGGGAAATTCTTCTTGGACAATGTTCTAGCCACAGTGCTCAATGGCCCTTGGCTATATGGAACAACCTGTCAGAGGAGATTAGAATGAACCCAAAAGTTGACTGTGTGTTGAACATGAAGCACAACACAGTACTAGTTTTGACCAAAGCTGTCCTGCAAGTGCTGACCTTCCTTAGGTAGGTAGGTAGGTTGTATAATTTTGTAACAAGGCCAAATAGGCAGTGGCAGATTAGCCACTGGGCTGATGAGGCCCAGGCCCTGCGGCCCCAGGCACTGGGGGGCCCTGGAATAAATCTGCTGCCAGGCGCTGTAAGCCCAGAGCCCCAGCTGCCAGGTGGGCGGGGCAGGGGAAGCCCCCACATCCCGACCCTGCTCCACTGCAGCAGCGCCAGGTGGGGGAAGCCCTCATGCCCTGACCCTCTTCTCCAGCAGCAGCACTGGGCAGATGGGTCAAGGGAAGCCCCCCTCCAATGGCCCCTGACCACAGAAGAAGCCATGGGATGGAGAAGCCCCAGCACCTTCCCTCCCCACCTGTCCCTGTGTAGGGTGACCAGATGTCCTGATTTTAAAGAGACAGTCCCAATTTTGGGCTCTTTTTCTTATATAGGCTCCTATTGCCTCCCTCCCCCATCCCAGTTTTTCACACTTGCTGTCTGGTCACCCTATCCCTGGCAGAAGCCACAGGGTAGCAGGGGAAGCCCCCGCGCCCGACCCTACTCTCCAGCAGAAGCACCAGGTGGGAAAGGTGGGACAAGCCCGGTACCCTGGCCCTGGTCTGCTGCAGAAATGTGGGCATTGGTGGGCAAAGCCCCAGCACCCAGACCCCTGCGGTGGACCCCATGGTGCAGGGACAGAGCTTCTCCCGTCTTGGGGCCACAGTGGGGGTGGGGGAGAAAGGAGCAAAAGGGGTTGCAGGGCTGCAGTGGAGGGGTGGAATGGGGAGGACCCTGGGTGGAACAGGGATGGGCCCTGCCCACAGGGAAGGGGCAGAAAGGGGTGGGGCTGCAGGCAGAAGGAGCGGAACAGGAGGAGGGCTGCAGGCAGAAGGGGTGGGGTGGGGAGGGGCCCCCCACTTGCTCTGGTCCAGGGTCCCAGGAAACCTTAATCTGCCTCAGCAAATAGGTAACTTTAGTCCCAGACTCGCCGTTAGGACCAAACCTTGCTCATAGTCATTGCAGAAACCTAAATGTTTGTCCACAATTAGCTATCTCAGACAATGTGATCCAAAGCTGTCACATCTCAAACAGGCAAACCCCCCATAAACTGCTATACTGTACCCTCTATTAAGTTATATCTATTCTTACCAAGAGGTTAGATTCCAAAAAAATAAAAAGGGGTGCAAAAATTTGAAACATTGCATAATACACTAGCAGTTAAAACGGAGAGTTAAGAGCAAGGACTCCTGGGTGCAATCTCTGCCAGAGTTTTGGGGTGTGACCTTGTGCAGGTCATTCAAACCAGTGCATAATTCATTAATATTCCTCTATGCATAAAGTGGAGGTGTATTATATTTCTGTGTCCTGAGTACTTCATCTCTTGATACTAGAAGACATGTCAGTGCTCTTTTCCTGCTGTTTGCAGGAAGACTCATTTAATTTACAGATGCTTGGAGTGGGTCCCATCTTTGTATTCAGAACTGTTGAAAGACCTTTGCACAGGCCTCTATGGTATTTTTAGAATTTGTGTGAAGAAAAAAATTATTTGGGACAGGTTAGTCGATGATTGGTGTTGTTTCCAGCACTGACTAGGGGTAGCTAACCCTGCTTTATGTGTAGAAGCTCTGGTGTCTAGCAAAAAACCGTTTAAGGTTTTGTTTTGGCAAAATCGCAGTGGTAATGTAAAAATTGTCAAACACAGCTTTGATGAAGAAAACAACTCTATCAGCAATCAAATGGGGGGAAAAAGACAGGTTGGTGTTATACACATGCATTAATGTGGTTATGATATAAGAAGACTCAGGATGTCATTACTAAATCAGCATTTTTCAGATTGCATATATAAACTTTTATATACTGATCCCATGGTATATCTATGGGCTTTTTCCTTTGTCAAAGTTTTAAAGAGAAGAAGCTAAATACACAAAGCAAGAGACTTGTGTATTTGTTTGTCTTTGGCCTGATGCTTGTTACAATGATCATTGAACTAAACTTAGCCTCTTGCTAAATGTTTGCATTTTTTGTTTAATTTTTGTGTTTTTCATGAAAAATCAATAAAGCAAAACCAAAACAAAACAATAACCCAAAGTCAGTGCTGCTCTCCTATCTCTCATGGGTTTGGTCAGGCTTTAATTAATGCTTTTCGAGCACTATGCAATCCTGAGATGTAAAAGTGCAAAAATATAATATCAGGCATGCCATATGTTTGCTCGTGGCTGTGACTTGCCTCTTATGCTGTATACGTTGTGTTCTGAAAAGTTACATAACGGGAATATAGGATCAAGATTATCTCGGTCACAAATGATAAGACTACATATCTATGTAATCTTTTTATTGGTTTATGAATCTCAGGTCCTCCAGAGCGTGTCACATATCCACATGATATCCCTGAATGATTTTATGTTTGGATATCTGATTCTACTGAAAGATGTATACAATAGAAATGTCAGCCAGTCAGTTCGCTTCTGGTGAATGGAGGACTCTCCTGTTTTCATATAAGGTGTTTCTTACTTCTAAGAGTCTAGAACATCTGAGGGAAGATGATTATAGAAAATGAGTATATTTTGTGTGTGTGTGTGTGTGTGTGTGTGTGTGCACAAAATCAATCCAGTTTTTGATTCAACACTCATGTAATACATGTAGATTCACACAGTCTCTCCCAAGTAGGATTTTCCTCACATGGGAATGTTTAAGTCCTGCACCAATTCTGAACCGTGCATATCTTCCAGTCCACTTGAGAGGAGTTAATTGGGGTGAATGTTGTAAAGACCATTCAGCAGTTCTAATGAGGGAGAGGGGGTTGGCTGATATGCAGATGCACTGGATAAAATTAAAAACTGTCCCATGGGAACAGTAGTGTTCAGAATTGGAAACAGCAGGAGGTGTTACTAATGGATAAGGTTCCATTAGTGCTGCAGTAGGGCTGCCAAAATAAAACAGTGGTGCGGAAAAGAACTCTGGTTATGTCTCCAATGCGTGAACATCTCTTTTACAGTCACTCATCACAGTCCTGGGATGTTGTTTTTTTGTCCTTACCATGCAGTTCTTTAATTCCTTTTTACAGCCCCAGCAATTAGTGATGCACACACTTGTTACACCCACCTAAATGTCCTGGGTTCAAAAGTTGAACTCACATCCAGACATTACCTGACTAGTGATCTGCTTAGACACTCTCTTTCTCTCTCTCTCTCAGAGAAGAAAGTCCAATTAGAAAGTAGCGGGGAAATGGTGCAGAGAGGGTAACAAACAGGGATAGACTGTGTAGAAAGTAGAGGGAAGAGGGAAAAAAATACCCAGAGCATCAGTACAGTGGGTGAAATCTTAGCTCTCTTGAAGTCAATGGCAAAGCTTCCATTGTCATCTGAGATTATGTATTTATTTGTATTGTGGTATGCATAGAAGCTCCAGTCATGGATCTGGGTCACTTGCTTCCCTTTAGGTAGAAAAACAAGTTTAAAAAATATTGACTCCCTCTTGGGATAAAAAAGATTTGTGGGTGAACTCAGACTAATTATGCAAATCTAAAAAGGTTGAAGTTCATGAAATCCCTTACATCATTCTGTCTTCATTAGATTTTCACAAGGAAAAATGTTTATCTTCAGATAGTTTCCCCCCCCCCCCTAAATTCAAGTTTGTAAAGTATGTGAGAGAGATGTATGTAGAAACTCAAAAATTTTGTAATATACTTCCATGTTCAATAGAATACTATTTGGATTATATACTCTACATTCAAGCCTCTAAACCATAAGAAAGAGTGCAGTGTAGAACCTATAAAAATACAAATTATCGCTCTGATATGAAAGTAAGGTAAATAGATCAAATAAACAAAAGCAGTAGGCATAATTATCCTTTCACTGTTATAATGATAGCTGCTAAAAATTCTCTTTTAGACCTTTTTTGGACAATATTTGTGCTGAGAGGAAGATACCTGTATCGTCACTGAGTTTGTACATTAGAGACTTTTAATGGCTACATTTCATTAGCTTTTTTGCACCACTCTAGTGGTGAAAGTTACTGAATCGCTCCATAGCTACAGTAAAAACACATTTACGCAATGCTCAAAGATGACCCTGGATCATAAATGGAGAACCTCTGTTTTAGACTATAGGGAGAACATTGTTACAGGAACAATATTAGAAATGTTTGCATTGCTGATGAGCATATAACACTCAGTACAGCTGTAGAAAATGGATACTTCCTGCTTCAGAAACACCTTGCTAGAAGGAGCTTTGGAGTAACAACGTTCCAAACTGGTTATTTTAGGATTAGCTCCTAATATGTTTGTGCCAATCCATGTGTATGAGCTGTAGGCACTGACTAAAAGAACAGGTGATTGAAGCAACATTTAAACATGCGGTCAGCCTCCTGAAAATACTCCCTGCAATATTAGCATATTTACAGGAACTGATATAGGCTGATAGAATTAATGAGAGCCAGCACCTCCTTTTATGTCGTAAAATAGACATTTCCAGTCTATATCTACAATGTTGTTTTCTTTTCTCATCTCAGCCTTGAACTTTTTACTTTCCTTGCTTCCCATCACTATATTAGAGTTCCATTCATCTTATCTATTATCTGCCATTAATTATAGGCATGATATAGCACAGTGCATAGCTGTGCAAATTTCTCTGTGTGTTGGTGGCCATCCTGCACCCCAGAGGTGGCTGCCTCTGAATAGTTGTGTGAAAGACTTTGGGAACTGTGAAAAGTCCAGTATTTTGTCTTATTATGCAACATGCCTGTCATCAGTGCTAGGCACGCTGACCATTTAACACATAAATAAACAATTTATAATGTAGTTCAAGGTTGATATCAAGGCACAATATCCTGATCAGATGTTGATAATAGGTGATTCCTGGAATTTACTGTATGAATTGTTTAAGTGCGGTGTTTGTTTTAGTACTTTTAGGTGAAAGAAGCTTCAAACCATACTAGAAACAAATCCTGTCCAATCAAATGTAACTTTTCATTTTATCATGGCATATCCTTTTTTTAGATCCTTTAATTTGTTATCTGTTAAACTCATGTCCAATTGATATTATCAATATGAATAACTGTCTGCAGTTGGTTTATAACACAAGGATTATTTAAACTTACATGGTGGTTAACTATAAATCTTCCTCTCTTTTTTTTTTCTTTTTAGAATCAAGTTTTTTACTGGGAAATGCCCAGATTGTGGACTGGCCTGTAGTTTATAGTAATGACGGTTTTTGTAAACTCTCTGGATATCATCGAGCTGACGTCATGCAGAAGAGTAGCACTTGCAGGTGTGTAACCTCTGTATATTTACAAACTATTTATACTGAGTGAAAATTAGTACTCTGCTAAAATGTTTAAATGATCTTGAAAGCCTTAATTTAAAAATGATCTGTTAAAAGTTTGTAAAATTACAAATAAACTATTTAAGGTACCAGTGCAGTCAGAATTTATAACTCTAAAGGTTGGATCCTACACAGTGCTGAGCACCTTGTCTCTGATCCAGCAAAGCACTTAAACATGTGGTTAACTGTATGCATGAGTAGTTCCACTGAAGTCAATGGAACTAATCTTGTGCTTTAAGTTTAGTACATGCTTAGGTGCTTTTGCTGGATCAGGGCCAGACTTCTCAGCATGTTGTAGGATTGAGCCATAAATGAAAAGAGAATATTTCTGATGATAATATAATTTGTTTTTAGTTTATAGCATTTACCAATGAATATATTTTCTGCCATCCATATTTTGAAAACAAGCTAGTTCTTCATTTAATTAGCTGCCAGGTCCTGAGTTCAGGGATTTGACTTGTCTTGTAATGGCTGTTGATGGTATAAACGTTCTGTGCAGTGCAGGAATGAAGAAAAATCTTCAATGGAAAAGGAAAATTTTAGAGACTCTGGGCTAGGTTCTCCTTTGCCTTGGATTGCACCTGATTTACATCAGTGTCAGCGGGGTTACAATTGGGTGCTGTAATGAATTTGAAAGAGAGGTGCAGACATTGTAGGATATTTAAAAATTAGGTTTCAGTCCACACAAGTGGAAGATTTTTTACTAGTTCACTCTAATTAACTCGCAAGAGGCTACCCCCATGAGCACACTGAGGTGCAAACTGCACTCTCTGTCACCATCGGGGCAGCTATCCCTAGGAGCAGGTGGATGTACTGTCAGCCCTTGTCTGGTGGTCTGTCAGGAGAGGGCAATTTTAATTTATGGTTGGGCATCCATCTTAGCCTCCTCAACTGAGTGCCTGGGAGATGCTCTGGGAGATCACTGAATCCCTGGGAGATGCTTTCTTTGGACTGGGTTAACCAACTCCAAGCCTCATAAAGAATGTGCACCAACAATCCTGGCAGAGCGGCTGCTGCCCGGGGCCCACATCTGGTTACACTGCTGGTAACTGAAGCAACCCGGGGAGCAAATCTGACTCTATATGTGTAGCACGTTAACTACCATTCCATTTTCACCAAGAGGCAACAAGCGCATTGCTAATGGGAAAACGTAGCCTGCTCTGCTTTTCTCTATTGAGGAGGAGGAGGGGAAACCTTTGAAATCCAAGATTCCTGAAAGTATGCAGGCTTCCTATAGCAGACAATGGTATAGGAAAAAGATTGCGATGTTACCATGCAATATTGAATACAGGCAATAGCAACCAAGTTTACAAAGTCATGGGGGCACAACCTCATCACAGCCATCTCAGGTGCACTGATAGAATTGCCCTGTTGCACTCCATGATCACATCTACATTTTCTTTGTACCGAAACACATCCATATCAGCTACTTGCTGCCAGCCGAGCCTCTTTAGCACGGCTCTGAATTAAAACCATTACAAGTACAGAACAGAAATATAGGAAAATTTTAGTTAAACACCTTTGAAAAATGAGGACTTATGAGTTCTCCTATTAAAAATACCCCCTCGATTATGCTTCAGATAGTGAAGGTGCCAAAAGGTTTGTTGCCTAGCAGTGTTTTTGTGCATGTTTATGTGCTATGGGTAGTCTCCCACCTTCTCTCTCTAATGATATAAAAGTTTATATGGGGTTAAATTCACCCCTATGGAGAGAGCCAGCATGAGGCCTGTGCACTATTTAAGTCCCTCTTAAGCTCTATTTCAATGATGAAAATGGTGCATGGACATTGGGTATGTCTGCACTGGAGCTGGAAGGTATAACTCAAGTAGACATACCCGCACTAACTCTGATGAAATGAGCATGCTAAAAATAGCAATATTTCCCTGATGGCACGAGCGTGGGAGGGGCTAGACACCCTGAGTAGGTACCTAGGATGTTGGATGGGATTGCATTCAGGGCAGCTGGTCTGTCTCACTGCTTGCACCGCCTTGATTAAAATTCTTATTTAGCTCTGATTGAGCTCGTGTGGGTATGTCTATTTGGAAATTACATCTTCCAGCTCCAGTATAGACACCTCCATTGTGTTGGCCCTCTTCACCAGATCACTCTTATGTTACTCCTGAGTAGGAGGTTAGTAGGAAAGACAGGGCTGCTTTCTAATATAGACTCCATTTTTTTCTCTTCACTTCCAACTACCCATCCACTTCAGAGTCTGTCTATTTAGCAACATCTTTTCATTCAAAGACTGAGGCAGACTCTTCTCTAGGCCTGATCCTTAGCTGGTTGAGTTACACTGAGCAGTGTGATGATTTCCAGATACCCCAGGTCTCGGAATGCTGCCTCAGCAGAAATTCCAGGCTTTGCTGATACACGGGGTATGAGACTTAGGATCGAAAAGTTATCCAACAGGTGTAACATACAATGCATGACTTTTCAGATAGGAACAGTTTTGAAGTGACTCTCTAATAAAAAGTTGTGCTGCTGTATGGAACAAAGAACAGTTTTTGGGTGGACTGTGCATTTTTGGGTTTACTCACTTGGGAGTGTGGTGTTGAGGGTGAGAAATACGGTAGATGATATTGAAGAGGGATTGTGAAGATGATAGCCAATAAATGTCTGTTTTTTTGATAGATGGTGTAATTGTGATCAATATGATACATAAGATTTTATTTTCTAAATTGGGTTCTCAGTCTACATGTGATAAGACTGATTGCTACATCATGTGTGTCCAAAATAGAATTATTTGATATTTAACATTGCATTAGCTGGATTAAAGCAAAGCAGATTTCTGATGCTATGGGATCAAAATGCTTTGGTGCTACATTTACATTGCTTTTCAGCACAAAAATGTATACACATACAGAGAGATACATAATGTAAAACT